>NC_136630.1:8128053-8178053 GCF_933228915.1 Telmatherina bonti
TTTCTCTGAACTGTCAAAAACAAAGGCTTCTGTTGACATTTTAAAATTACAAAAGCAAAACCAGTTTTGTCTCTGTGCAAGAAAGTAGTCTTCTCTCTCTCCCTGATGCGTCAGCTCCCGTTTAGAAACCTCCTGAAGATTTTTAACCGAAAGCAAAGCTTCTCTGCATTGTTTATTGCCTCTCAGTGCTTCTTTCTCAGTTTCTCTGTGCCAGTGGGAATCCCGGGCGTGACGACAGAAGCTGATGCTGCAGTAAAGTCCCGACTGCACTGCTAAGGCTTTAGGATGCTGTAACGCCCTTGATGTGTCAAAAATGAACAAAAGCTGCAGCAAGAGCAAACAGGATTACAGATCTTCATTAACAAACCCAAGCATAACCACTTCTCTGCAGTTTTTAGCTCCTTATTCACCCCCCTTTCTCAGCAAATATGTCCAGACAGAATTCTCGTTGCCATTTTTTGTAATGAAACTGAGCAATTTTCTAGAATGTGAACCGTGTTTTTCTCAGCCTCTCTCTTCCACAGCTACCACTGCGTTATGATGACCAAATACGCCTTGAGCAGAAACATCAGCGCAACATGAACAGTTGACCTTTCCCTTCCTAACACGTGCAGATTTATAGAAACTTAGAAGAAATGTTGGCAGCATTTGAGTTTGGCAGAATAAATCAAACATATATACAAAATGACCATATTAGGACATGGGAGATAACGTTTCCTTAATTTCCAGTGATTTAAACAGAGAAAAAACTCGATGTTTCTCTCTTCCTCTTTATGCACCAGCTATTTTTGTTTACATTATATATTAAAAAGGAGATTGAAAGTGAGAAAGATCATGTCAGTTTGTGCAAGAAATTCACACTGTCCAATGTAAAACTGCTTTTGCATTAAATCTCCCTGACACTCCAGCAGCACTGCAGTTACATTATGCTGCAGCTGTAGCTTTAATATACAGTTAATAATACATTCATTTCCCTCAGGGAAAGGTTTGGTCGTGGTATTATCAAATCTTGCCTCCTGCTGGTAATGGAGAACATGACAGTTAAGACTAAAGACGTCTGAATGATCGGCCTTCCTTGTAGAGGTTATTACGATCTGTTCTGCAGGTACATTTGCAGATGTAATGTAATTCATGCAGGTCTGTAAGGTTAGGTCAAAGTCACTAAGCATTTTGTAGATTTTTATCCTGTGGGTGGAAAAACTCTTCATGGCAGCTGACAGCAGCTTGTTTTAACTGTGATAACCTTCATATCTATCATACCAATGCCTGAAAGAAGAGTTGTTTGTGTGTGTGTGTGTGTGTGTGTGTGTGTGTGTGTGTGTGTGTGTGTGTGTGTGTGTGTGTGTGTGTGTGTGTGTGTGTGTGTGTGTGTGTGTGTGTGTGTGTGTGTGTGTGTATCTATCTACAATGCAATCCAAACAACTGTCATGCAGGAAAAAACACGAATAATAGTCTTTTGCTATAGAGGCATGTTGGATTCATTTGCATTAACATAAATCTGTGTGTTTCTTTGAACAAATGACTGATTTGTGGTGGCCTCTTGCTGGAAGTTTTTACACGACAGGAACAGTGTATGTTTCTTGTGATTTTGTGTTATTGTTGAGGAAATTAATCCAGAGGAGCAACAGAACTAGCAGTTGACTTGATTTTCAACCTGAGGAAAAAGCCTGTATTTGTACACAATGTGTCAGAGACAGATCAGGGTAAATGAATATTCTGAGCCACCTCCAGACTGGACTAATTGTGATTGACAACTGAGTGAACAGTGACGTGAAGACCTGGAGGTCAGTGTGGCTACTTGAGGCTTGGCTGTTTGCAGCAGTTTCCAGTGCTTACGAGGCTGAATATCCTCATTCTGACTTTTATAATCAAAATCTACCCAGGTTTAAATCGACACAACTACAGTAAATTTCTGCACCTTGAAGCTAGTAAAAGATAATTCGGCATCTGTCTTGCATCCTGTCTCTACTCTGAGCTCTGTCCAACCAGTAAAAGTCAGTCTGATGTTGAAACTTAATCATTTTCTCTCCTTGTTTTCCTCTGTTCATCCGATAATGTTTTCTTGGGTTTCTTTGCTGAATCATCAAGTTCAAAACGGCTAGAGTAGGAATCCTCAGTCCTGGTCCTCAAAGGCCGATCTCCTGCTGGTTTTAGAAGTTTCTCTGCTCCAACACACTTGATTCAGACTTATACAGCAGCAGGGAAATTTCTAAAACCTTCAGGACATTGGTTCCGGGAATATGCATAAACAACGTTAGTGTACCATGAAAGTGAATCAGCTGCACAGAAACTTGTGTTTTGTTTTAAATTAAAAGTCTTGAGACATAAAGAATTGAGTTTCCTCAACTTTCAGATGTGATTCAATGCAGTGATGATTACACACTTGTTAAAGATGCAGTATGAAACTTTCTGACCTTAACTCAGTGTTGCGGCTTTTTCGTTGGCACAGTGACATATGTCATGAGCATTTCTGGAGCCGCTACTGCCTAGCATCGTCCTGAGGCTGAGACACCACACTATTCAACTTCTTTTTTTATCCGGGACGCAATTTGAGGTTGCAGCAGAGTTTTCCTTCACGCTAGAAAACACACTGGCTGTTTTAAACACTCAATGTTGCTGATTCAGCAAAAAACAACAGGAAGATTAAAAGAGAGAAAAGGACAAAACAAGGGTCCTCATAAGATTGTCTTTTGCTGGCTGGAGAGAGGGAACTAGACAGATAGGATACAAGATGAATGCCGAATTACCGCATCCATAGGGGGCAGATGATGGGGAAAATGGCAAAAGTTCAGTAGTTTTAATGTCATGAGAAAACAGGTTGTTGTGTGTATATATAGAGCTGTAGATGCAGCGGGTTCCTTTACCTATTTACGTAACGTGTCTAATTTTGCTAGTTTTAACACTGATTTCAAACAGAATATAACTTCATAACAGAACAAATATTAATCTAATATATCCCAACTTATTTCAGCTACCAAGCTTCGCTGGATACTGCTTTAGCTAGCTTTGCTGGCTACTATTACAGCGTGAAACTCTGGTTCTGCGAATACTCTCTAACAGACCGGGCCTCTTTCCGTAGCCAGTTTTAAAGCCTGTTATGTTAGCAACTGGTTCATTGCACTCCCAAAGCCAGCTGTTGCGTCAGACGGATCAATAATCTTTCAATCTAAACACAATAGTCAACGTTAAAATCTAACCACTGTCCCAGATCTCATTTTGCTTCCTTTATTCCAGGTGTCATCATAAACATGTTTTCTGTATATTTTTGCAGCCTAACCTGTTGAAATGGGTTGCAAAAAAAAAAAGAGTGGTGGTTGGGAGGCATAGTGAAAGGACCAGATTGTCAGGTCTTATTCTTCAGACTGCAATTCCCCTCCCTCCTTCCCTCGCCCATTCACTCTCTCTGCTTCTTCTCTTCTTTCTCTTACTCTGCTTTCCTTTTTTTTTTTTGTACTGGTTACTGTCACTGGGCTTCTGCCTGAAAACAGGTGGTTTACTGCCTGTTAGCAGTGGGGATGTGGAAGAGAAAGCTGCACATCAACAGGACTAGATCCTCACGCAGGAACAGCACTACTATGTAAGTCCACTCGACCACAGCAGGGTGGCCTCAGCGCTGTTTTCAGTTGGACTGAATTGCAGAGAAATCTGTTTGTGGCAGTAAATAGTAACAATGGCTGGATTGTTGGTGCTGTGTGAAAAGTAAAGTAGCTTCATTGGTGTGGTGCTTCAGTTTGGTCAGAAAGGAGGAGGGCTTTTTGAAAATGTGTTTATTTGTGTATTTTGAAAGGTTTGGGATGATGCTTTATGCTTTAAAGTGTGTATGCTGCAAACATTTGGGACCAAGATAGTGACACATTTCAATGTAATACACACATAAGAAACCATGTTGTCAAGGTTGTTAAGTTTAAAATGTTATTAACTACTTGGCCATATTTGGTTTATTAAATTTGTCACTAAGTTTATAAAATATGCTTCAAAGTCATATGATAATGGTTTGTGCATGCTGCTCTGAGGATATGGGAGGTGCCCACTGAGCACATTGCCTCATCTAAACTACACTATGGAAGGCAAACAGCTAAACTTGTTTATACTAAAACAAAACTGGTATGAAAGTTATTAATATTGTGAGGAAAGGTACTTTCTTATGGTGGGAATGTCCTACCAGAGATGCATAAATGCCAGTGCAACATGAGGATACTTGGGCTGGACGTTACAACAATCTCACGATTAACTTGACATTAATTATGGTGATAGGCATGAGGTATTTTCAGTTGATCCATCTATGGGACCAGCTGTGTATCCGTCAACACACCAGTTGGCTGTAATACACCTCCAAACTGGTTGCAAACTGAAACATGCGGCGGGTGATCCTGAACTTTCTGTATCACTGAGGCTCTGCACAAAGCATATGTTTCATACATGCATTGATCTGTTTTTACTTCCTAGTTATGGTTTTCTGAGTTGTTCACTGACTGTCTTATCTGTTGACTTTTTTACAAATTAAATCCAAGACGTTTCGGTGTGACATACCGTAACCCAGTATGAGGTGTTAACTTGGTCAGATCCTCTACTAACTGCAGTGCAATGTTGTAGGTTTTCTCTTCATCAACAAGTCATGTTTTTATAGTTTTTGTGTTGTTATTATTATTTATTTTCCATTTTAGTAAGCTTCTTATTTTCTGAACTTCAGAAAAGATAGATGGCTGAACAATTACCTAGTAAGTAATCAGATACACAGCGAGGTCGCATGGGCAGGCAGTCCTAACAAAACCAGTGTTTCCATCATCTTTGTGCTTCACTGCAGTCTAAATACAGACAACTCGTTAACTTGGAGAATATTGTCATGATGCAAGTTAGGTGAGAGCAAATTTGAACACGTAGTGCTGACATATGTGCTTTGTTTATTTCAGCTTATGCTGTAGTATCTTTTAGCACTCTGTTCTGACTGAAACAGGTGAATATCAAGTTTAATCTGCGTCCCACACCTTGAAGCTGGTGGCCACTAAGGGACCTGGCTCGGTATGGAACGGTGACCTTGGATCTCTGTTGTGTTTCTCCCAACCCTAACCCTGACCTGGTAGGAGGCGCGCCACACAGATAGTAATAGATGTGTCATAGAGGTGAAACACATTCCTTGAATTATAAAGAAGAACGTGACGCGGAAACGATGGGTAAGAGTGTCCGACATCCAACACATTGTGGTATTTCTTCATGTGGTATCAAATAAAATACAAAGCTTATTTAAACAAAATGCTGTTGCCACTTTATTCTTAGTGCCAAGACGCACAGAAAGTGATTATTTAGATCAATCAACTGGTTGCAATGTGTCAAGCTCCACCATTCTGGGTCAGATCAATAGGACTGGTACGCCACTGGAAGGGTCCTGAAAAAGTAGGCTATTGTGGAACACTTCAGTTTTATTTTTGCCTTTGTAAATGTAAAGAAACACTTGTACCAACTTGCACCTGTTGGTAAAACATGGCACTACAGAGTCTAGGGTTTTCTATAGCAACCAGTTCCTCTTGGTTAGCTGGCCAATCAGAGGACTTCTTGTGAGGGGGAACTTAAATCACAAAAACTATTGACAGGAGATACAGACAGTAAATCTGATGATGGAAATGAGCATCATATGATCTCTTTGTGAAATGAACCCAATATCTGTTTTGATAAAGCTGATTAGGCAACAACATACATCAGCGGGAGGGGTTTTAGAGACACATTTATAGCTTTAAACATTATTCATTCAGAGTCAACCAAACCAGACTCGGAAACCGCTTGCTGGCCTTAAACTGGACCTTTTGATTAAAATAAATCTGTTTTCGCCTGAGGAACAACCCAGAACTTTAACAAAGTCAACTTGACGGCTGTTCATTGACGACTATCAAACCTCATGAAGCTCGAGCGTCTCGCTAAGCAATATGCTTCTTCCACCCAGGGATTAAAGAAGCTTCCCTCGGGAGATTCAGTCTTATCTTTAACAACAGAAGTGATAAACAGCTGCGGAAAGTTGTTTGCAGCAGAATAACATCAGAGTTGATAAAAATCAGCGACAGAAAGAAAACGCAGGGAGGAGATGGTGTCTGTATAGTTAGATGTTTTCGGATGCTGTTTTGTCATTCAACCAAATATTGTCTGCAGATCTTAAAAAAAGGTGCAGATGTATTTTATGACACATATGTGACAAATAAAACCTGCATGTCTCCTTGCAAAACTGCCATTGCTCTGATTCTTTTCGTAAGACCTCATAAAGTTCCTCAGACTTGCATGAAATCAGATATCACTCATGTTTCATCTGTGGGCATTATATTGCACTTGAGAGAGTCTTGATGGTTACAGATGCTTTTGTAAAACACGATGCTTGATGTACAATCAATGTGTGGAGCAAGATCAGAGCAGGCATTAAGAACGATGCAGTATCCATGTGAGAAAAATCTGCTGTTCATAGTTTTACTGCAGATGCTTCTGTTTTCTCTCCTTGCCGTGTTGTCTGTCCTTGTGTTTACAGACGATACCGTTGTTAACTCTTTAACAGCTACTGTGCTCTGCAGTATTAGTGGTTTGTTAACTAGAACGACAGCATTGCTGGTACAACATGAACAGAAAAAAGGATCTTTGAATAGTTCTTCTGACTGGCATGTTTGTTTCTAATAATATGCTAGTTTTTGCCGCACTCTTGTAGGGAAATTTTTAATGACTACACCTGTAGACTTGTTATTTTGCTTAAAGTGGAACTATTATGTGCATTTCAGGCTAATTTATTTTTATTTCTGAGACCAGAAGGACTGGGATTGATCGAATTATTGTCACAAATGGCTTTATTTACTTCAGACTGACCCTCTCCGTAGGCTGTTAGATCAGCCCGCGGGCAAAACGAGTGGATCGAGACTCTTCCGCATTAAGCCCCGCCTCCCGCCACTGCGCTACATTGGGAGCGCGCACCGCACCTGCTTTCGCCGTCATTGTAACATCTCATAAACAGAAGGATTAGGCTAATATGAACTCCATAAAAAAAAAAAATACAATGTCAACACATAGCATACAGCCCTACATGTTGGAACCTGAATCAGACCCTGAAAACGAAGTGGAAAACAGCAACCCACAGCAACGAATGCAGCAGGATGTCTCTCTTTGGTAAACTCACCAGCCATCGTTGGAAATAACTTTATCCCACGTTTTCCACCCGCCTGATGTATTTGTACATGTCCTTGTTAACCAGTAGAAGGGAACCAATCACCGAACCTTATCCCCCGGGACGTCACAAGGATTTCCAGGTAGAAAAAACTCTAAAACGACGCGTTTTTTGTCGCCATGGAAACCGAACGGAGAGCGTGCTGGAACTCAAACTCAAACATGCGTTTAGGTGATAAAAAATAGTGTTGCTCACATGTCTGATGAGGATTCAACACTGTAACACTGTAGAAAGCTCAGAAAACTTAAAATACCACCATAGCACCCCTTTGAAGTTGAAAAATTCAGAACATGCTTTAAAAATGCTAGTTTAAAAAGGAGAAAAATAGATTAAATTGAATCTTTACTTGGCTTTGCTGTTCCTATTTTACCAAAATTTCAATAAAAAGTTGATTGTTGTCACTGATGGTACTGAAATGTACACGATGTAAATACTGGATTCAGCCAAAGCTTGACCAGGTGAATTTAGCAGGAGCGCAGAAATATTTCACAAAACTGTCCAGGAAGAAAGACATGTTGTTGTAAAGTGGTGTCAGCATTGTACGTGTAGTAGGAGTAATTTGAAGTCTGATGTTGCTTCCAGGCTCCTGTAGCTTCATGTAAATTCTCCTTCTGTTTCCCCATGATTACAGAAGATAAAACGCATTGTTGCAGCTGAATGTGGCCGACAGAGCTCCTGTGTGTTTTCTAGAATGCATTTATGGTCTTTTCCGACGTATAAAGCTTGACATTATCCATCACATTCAGCTCAGTTATTATTGTAATGTTCTCTAAAGGGCGATGACACTCCAGGGATCACTTTTCCCCTTCTGAAGCTGCGCTTCCTTCATGGCCTTACAGGCTGTGATATCAACTCCAATTGAGGTCAAGTTGCTTTGCTGAAGGCAGAACAGCAGCCGGTCAACACTGCTGGAACAGTTTGTTTTCTGTACATCGGCCTCAAGGTTTGGGTGTGACTGGAAGTTGATATTTATCGTATGTTTTTTTTTTTATGGCCAGAAGGACCTCGTGATCCAGGGAGAAATCACAGCTGTAGGGTGGATGCTATTGATTTCTGAGATTTCTGTTAGATTTTTGTACGTGTGTGTTTCATCATGATAAAATGAGCCTGGGATTGCAAGCTGTGCTCCAAACGTTAATGATCACCATTTGTAGTGTTTTACTTGGTTTCTACATACAAAGAAAAGTCTACCTTCTCTCACTTCGCTGGCCTCTCCCAGGTTTAAATTTAGACAAATAAAACTGCAGATCAGCAACACATGACTATTACACTCTCATGATTTAGCAAACGCTAAAAGCCTTGCATGAAAAAGTCCTTTTTCTTGCTTGTGCTGGAATTAAGAAGGTAACTGTTAGCCAGATGCTGTTAATCATATCACCTTTATTAATAAATCCTCATTAGCATGAGCTTCTCTTAGCAAGTTTTCTCAGTTTGCTGCTCTGCAGCTTCCAGGTGTTGCACAATGTTAAGGATGAAGGACATCAGCAATGTTATTAGAGAAGCAAATGTTGCTGCATATCATTCTGGGAAGTTTCATAAGTCCAATCGCAAATTATTTTGTCTATAATTCTACAGAGAGAAAGGTCTTTGGGGGAACGTTTAAGTTGAAGTGAATTCTGCCCAACAGACTCTCCAGTGATCAGAAAAACAGCTAAACAGCCAGCCGCTGTACCTCTCGGACTCCACAGGCCTCAGTTAGCATGTTAAATGTTAAAGTGCATGACAGTATAATTAGAACAAGACAGTTTGGCTTGTTTAGAAAGGTTGCAGGAAACAGAATCTTCTCTTCATGGAAGTATCGTTTGGGTTTGTAAAGCTGCAACTGAAGAAACTACAAGACTGCTGGAACAATAACCAGATCACAGAGTGGAAGAAACCAAACACAGAATATCAGTACAAACATCTCACACCAGCTGTATGTGGGGCTGAGACAGGCATAGACTATGAACTCTCCTGTTTACCAAAGTATTCTGGAGTTAAATGTAAAACCATCTGTATGACGGCAAAAAGTAGACTGAAATCAGGTCATGAAACAGGATAGTGATCCCAAACACAGCAGAAAATCTAGAGAACAGAGAATCAAGATTTTCCATTACAAACTTCAACATAATTGAAATGGCATGGTGGGACCTTCAAGTAGAGCTATGTAACGTTTTGACCGTAAAGGTTTTCATTTCAGATGTGTTTTGATGGCACAGTGACATTCATGATGCACAATCCTGACGTTGTTGCCCGCCAGCATCCCGAGGTTACAGCTGAGTTTTATTTTATGTACCTTTAACACATGCTAGCAACTGGGTATCAACACACTGGCCATTTTGAGAGAGAAATCAGGCAGAAGTCAACATCAGATTGACTTTTCCTCATTAGATAGAACTCAGAGTAGAGGTAGGATGCGTTATGGATGCTGGATTGAAGTCGAAAATCAGCCAAAGTAGGCAGTGCTTCTTCAAGACTGCGATTCATGAACAAAAGCTGCAAATCCCAATGATCTGAAACCAAGTTATAAATGAACAGTGGAGCAAAATTCCTCCACAATGATCTGATTGGCTGATATCAAACAGAAAATGGTCACCTCACCTTATTGCCAATGAATGTGTTGAAATGTTGTATTTATGCTTTTAAAATATATTTACACAGGTTTGCTTTCTTCTGCTCTTCACCAAAAATTTCTACGATGAATCGCGGTTTTTAAAACTTTTAGTCGACGCTCCGCCCAAAGACTCCTTCACAGCATCACTGCAAGGCGACGCAGAGGGACGTAACACTCACAAACAGCATCGTTTCAGCTTTATGTCAAAGTATTTGTCACATTTCTGAGTTTGAACAGAACAAAAATACATTTTCAACTCATAAACACAAAATGTTATCAAACTTTGAGTTTTTCCTGAAGGCTAAAATTCACATTTTCTATTATTTCTACATCAGCCTGAGCCTTGTGACACCACTGAAATAAAAACATTCCTCTTATGTGATTAGCTCTAGGCTACCCAAGGATTATTTATTTCCTGCACAGAAGTTCAGCAAATGATGTAATTAAACTGACTGATTGGTATGTTGCAAAAGTTGCCAAGTTCCCACAGAAAGGAGTTATGTAATTTTCCCTTCATCGCCCTAACACCCCGTTCTCTGTCCTCTTTCTCTTTCAGAGCTGAAAAAACAGAAGTATTGAGTGACGACCTATTGCAGGTACTAATGAGACTTTATCAGTGTGTGTGTGTGTGTGTATGAACGTTCATCCTCAGTATTCATCACTGTGATCTTCGCGAACTCTCGCAGGAAAAATCATTAACGGTGTGAAGTATTAACGGTGTGGATGAAATAACTTTTCCAAATGGCTCTCCGAACTGCCTTCAGGCAGTTTTAATGAGCGCTGAAAGCGAAGTTCTTAGCAAGACACGAGACTGAACACCCCCGCTGATCGATCTGGGGTGCAGTATTGCAGTTGATCAGGTTTATGACACCGTCACCATCAGTTCCAGTTAGTTAGTTTAATAAAGAAATGTGAGGCATTTAAGCACAACAGGTAATTTATGTTTGTCTCACCGGAACTGTTAATACGACCGTCATTTTTTCAAGCAAACAGCTGCAGAGTTTGTGGTTTTTTTTTTTTAAATGCAAGTCTCTTTTATCTTGAGGCTTTTACTGCCTGCATGTGCACGTCTGTAACTGACAGTGGTGTCTTTCCTGACATCTGTGCACTAGACGTGTTAAAGCTGCAGTGTGCAGCATGTGTGCAGAAAATGTTCATTTTGTTATGTTTTGCGTGGGTTTCAGGTGGAAAAACGTCTGGAGCTGGTCAAGCAGGTTTCTCACAGCACACACAAGAAGCTGACCGCCTGTCTGCAGGGCCAACAGGGCGTCGACGTGGACAAGAAGTCTGTCAGGTCCCCCTCGGTGAGGAAAAGGAGATGAAAAAGACATGCAGATCTTCTTCAAAAGTTTTGTTTTACGTTGCGTGGGATTTTCTTTTACAGTTTCAGATTATAAACCTACAGCATTAAAAGGTCACTCACAGCTAAATCACATTTATTATCAACATGAGTTCACGTCTTAACTGCTAGAGTTACTGGATGTGTTGTCATGTAAAGAAAATGTACAGAAAATGCTGAGAACCATGTTGTCCTCATGTGAAAAAAATTCATCATGCAAACTTTGATCTAAAAAAAAAACAAAAGAAAAGAAGAAGTAAAGCTGCATTTGAGAGATTACCAGAGCTGCTGAAATTGTAGCAGATTTACTTTTACTGGTGGCTTTGCGGCCATATATTCATGCACAAAAAAAGATCAATCCAAAGATTAAACATTTACTTAGCAAACAAATAAACAGCATATCCTAAAAATATATGTCCCAAGATGAGTCTAAGAGCAGGTGCACATTCAGAGCTGCATTACTTCATACTTTAATGTTAACTGCTGTGTGATAGAAGCATCTTTAACAAACCACGGATGATTTCATAACGCATGCCAAAAACATGCTACATTCTGTGTTACTTGGATTAGAGCAGTGTTTTTCAACCACTGTACCGTGAGAGATCATCAGGTGTGCCCTGAGAAATTAGCCAATTTCCCCTAATTGGTCTAAAAAGCAGCTCTGTGTTCATTCAAACATACCCCAGTGAAAGAAAATAAAGTTCCTTCTTCTTGTGTTTATCTGATTTCTACTCAAGAGGCTTTGACAAGATGGACTTTATATTATTAATGTGGACTTTTTTTTTTAAAAGAAAAAGTTTGGTTTGTGATGTGCCTTGTGATTTTTTTTTATTTTTTAGTGCAAAAAAGTGTGCCTTGCCTCAAAAAAGGTTGATAAACACTGGATTAGAGCACATGCTATCACGTCGGTCATGTGCAAGCCTACAATGCACTTCAGCAATTCTGCAGCTCTCTTTAAGATGTTAAAAAAAAGGCCATAATTTGCAGTATAACTATTCTGGATTAAAACCTTTTTATCTGAAGTGCTAGTCTGTTAGCTAACTAGCTATTTTGGTTGTTTTTAATTGTGGTTTATGTATTAGAAAATGAGGTCATGACCTTTAGCAGGATGAGAAGGAAAAGTTTGCCACTTGCATCGCTGGCGGTTCAGACAGCCAGATAGCCTGAACATAAAGCTGTAGCCTCTTGTTTGAAGCAGTTATATTCCTGTAGTTGTATTTCGGGCTTTTCTCCATGGTGGGAATAAATGACACCAGTTTATGACACTGAAACAGAAGTTTCACCATTTGGATAAATCCAGATGTGTCTTTTCTGTATTGCTGATGTATTTTGGCTGACACATCTGTTTTAAAAAGCTGCTGAATAACTCTTAACACTGACTTTTTCTTTCTCATTAATATAGTAAGACATAAAAAAAATCTTCAGATAGGACATGATAACCTTCCGCCAGGCCAACCCTGCACGCACCACTGATTAAATAAAGGGTGCAGCACTAAAAGTCATGTGATGTAGACAGTAATATATAAAATGGCTGAAATCCTTCAGTTATGTCATTTGCTTGTCCTGACAGGGTTTTTATCTCCTGGCTGTGCTGCTCAGATCTGTGATATTTACATGAGAAGCTTTCAGCACAAACAGGACACAGTATGTGGAAACACCCTCAAAAGAAACTGCTAAGAAAGACCTTTTAAACCTCCCAGCACACAGAAACTTGTTCAGAGCCAACCAAACCTGTTCCATTACTTCCTTACAGCGTTTCCAATGTCAGCTGGAGATAAGTACTTTTAGTTTTGCTGCCTGCAGTTCAGATCGTTTTGTATTTTTTCTAACTTGTCCTGCAGAAAATCAGATTCTTGTTAATCAGATTTTTTTTAATTTTATTTTTTTTATCTTATCTATTTATTCTGATTAATGTGTTTTGTATTTACTGAAGATGGACCTAACTGGAGGGTCAGTCACAGCTGTCATCATCATTTTGATACTTAATAAAAATCAACAGTAGGGTGCAATTTTTACTGCTATATTCACATGCATGTCAACAATTTGTGTTTTTTTTTGTCATTTTTAAATCCATGAAGTGGCTTTTGAGAAATTCAGCTGAAATAAAATTACATCAACATCCTGGTGTGACTAATTAATACAGGTTTTCAGTCATAACAAGCAGAAGAGCAGTGCAATAAAGGCACATTCTGGCCAATAAAACGAGTAGCAGACATATTTAAACAAAAAGTCAGAGCAGGCAGGACAGGAGGCCTAAAATAAGCATACCACTGACAACAGATTATTGACGGACAGACATAAATAGAAATACATAAATAAAGCATACATAACGGGCAACTACATTTTCATTTTACATATCCAGAAAGGAGTGGGAGGAAGGACACACTTATTTTATACCACTACTACTACTGCTGCTACTACTACTACTACTACTACTACTACTACTATTAACTACTACTACTATTAACTACTACTACTATTAACTACTACTACTACTGCTACTACTACTATTAACTACTACTACTACTACTACTACTACTACTACTACTATTAACTACTACTACTATTAACTACTACTACTACTACTACTGCTACTACTACTATTAACTACTACTACTACTATTAACTATTACTACTACTACTACTACTACTACTACTGCTACTACTACTACTACTGCTACTACTACTATTAACTACTACTACTACTACTACGACTATTAACTATTACTACTACTACTACTACTACTATTAACTACTACTACTACTACTACTACTACTACTATTAACTACTACTACTATTAACTACTACTACTACTGCTATTAACTACTACTATTAACTACAACTACTACTACTACTACTATTAACTACTACTACTACTATTAACTACTACTACTACTACTATTAACCACTACTACTACTACTACTACTACTACTACTACTGCTATTAACTACTACTACTACTACTACTATTAACTACTACTATTACTATTAACTACTACTACTACTACTGCTATTAACTACTACTATTAACTACAACTACTACTACTACTACTACTATTAACTACTACTACTACTACTACTATTAACTACAACTACTACTACTACTACTAGTAACTACTACTACTACCACTACTACTACTACTATTAACTACAACTACTACTACTACTACTAGTAACTACTACTACTACCACTACTACTACTACTACTACCACTACTACTACTACTACTACTACTATTAACTACTACCACTACTACTACTACTACGACTATTAACTATTACTACTACTACTACTACTATTAACTACTACTACTACTACTACTACTACTATTAACTACTACTACTACTACTACTGCTACTACTACTACTACTACTACTACTACTACTATTAACCACTACTATTACTATTAACTACTACTACTACTACTACTACTACTGCTATTAACTACTACTATTAACTACAACTACTACTACTACTACTATTAACTACTACTACTACCACTACTACTACTACTACTACTACTACTAACTACAACTACTACTACTACAACTACTATTAACTACTACTACTACCACTACTACTACTACTATTAACTACTACTACTACCACTACTACTACTACTACTACTATTAACTACTACTACTACCACTACTACTACTACTACCACTACTACTACTACTACTACTACTACTATTAACTACTACTACTACCACTACTACTACTACTACTACTACTACTATTAACTACTACTACTACTACTACTGCTACTGCTATTAACTACTACTACTACTACTACTACTATTAACTACTACTACTACTACTACTACTGTTAACTACTACTACTACTACTACTACTGCTATTAACTACTACTATTAACTACAACTACTACTACTACTACTATTAACTACTACTACTACCACTACTACTACTACTACTACTACTACTACTACTACGACTATTACTACTACTACTGCTACGACTATTAACTACTACTACTACTACTACGACTATTATTACTACTACTACTACTACTACTACGACTATTACTAATACTACTGCTACTACTATTAACTACTACTACTACTACGACTATTACTACTACTACTACTACTACTACTACGACTATTACTAATACTACTACTACTACTATTAACTACTACTACTACCACTACTACTACTACTACTACTACTACTACGACTATTACTACTACTACTGCTACTACTATTAACTACTACTACTACCACTACTACTACTACTACTACTACTACTACTACGACTATTACTAATACTACTACTACTACTATTAACTACTACTACTACTACTACTACGACTATTACTACTACTACTACTACTACTACTACGACTATTACTAATACTACTACTACTACTACTACTATTAACTACTACTACTACTACTACGACTATTACTAATACGACTAGTACTACTACTACTACTATTAACTACTACTACTACTACTACTACTATTAACTACTACTACTATTAACTACTACTACTACTGCTATTAACTACTACTATTAACTACAACTACTACTACTACTACTACTACTATTAACTACTACTACTACTATTAACTACTACTACTACTACTGCTACTACTATTAACTACTACTACTACTACTACTACTACTACTATTAACTACTACTACTATTAACTACTACTACTACTGCTATTAACTACTACTATTAACTACAACTACTACTACTACTACTATTAACTACTACTACTACTATTAACTACTACTACTACTACTACTACTACTATTAACCACTACTACTACTACTACTACTACTACTACTACTGCTATTAACTACTACTACTACTACTACTATTAACTACTACTATTACTATTAACTACTACTACTACTACTACTACTGCTATTAACTACTACTATTAACTACAACTACTACTACTACTACTACTATTAACTACTACTACTACTACTACTACTACGACTATTACTAATACTACTACTACTACTATTAACTACTACTACTACTACTACTACTACTACTACTACGACTATTACTACTACTACTGCTACTACTATTAACTACTACTACTACCACTACTACTACTACTACTACTACTACTACTACGACTATTACTAATACTACTACTACTACTATTAACTACTACTACTACTACTACTACGACTATTACTACTACTACTACTACTACGACTATTACTAATACTACTACTACTACTACTACTATTAACTACTACTACTACTACTACGACTATTACTAATACGACTAGTACTACTACTACTACTACTACTACTATTAACTACTACTACTACTACTACTACTATTAACTACTACTACTATTAACTACTACTACTACTGCTATTAACTACTACTATTAACTACAACTACTACTACTACTACTACTATTAACTACTACTACTACTATTAACTACTACTACTACTACTGCTACTACTATTAACTACTACTACTACTACTACGACTATTACTACTACTACTATTAACCACTACTACTACTACCACTACTACTACTACTGCTATTAACTACTACTACTACTACTACTACTACTACTACTATTAACTACTACTACTACTATTAACCACTACTACTACTACTACTACTACTACTACTACTACTGCTATTAACTACTACTACTACTACTACTACTACTGCTATTAACTACTACTATTAACTACAACTACTACTACTACTACTATTAACTACTACTACTACCACTACTACTACTACTACTACTACTACTATTAACTACAACTACTACTACTACTACTATTAACTACTACTACTACCATTACTACTACTACTACTACTACTACTATTAACTACTACTACTACCACTACTACTACTACTACTACTATTAACTACTACTACTACCACTACTACTACTACTACTACTACTACTACTACTACTACTACTATTAACTACCACTACTACCACTACTACTACTACTACTACTACTATTAACTACTACTACTACTACTACTACTACTACTGCTATTAACTACTACTACTACTACTACTACTACTATTAACTACTACTACTACTACTGTTAACTACTACTACTACTACTACTGCTATTAACTACTACTATTAACTACAACTACTACTACTACTACTATTAACTACTACTACTACCACTACTACTACTACTACTACTACGACTATTACTACTACTACTGCTACTACTATTAACTACTACTACTACGACTATTATTACTACTACTACTACTACTACGACTATTACTAATACTACTGCTACTACTATTAACTACTACTACTACTACTACTATGACTATTACTACTACTACTACTACTACTACTACGACTATTACTAATACTACTACTACTACTATTAACTACAACTACTACTACTACTACTATTAACTACTACTACTACCACTACTACTACTACTACTACTACTACTACTACTACTACTACTACGACTATTACTACTACTACTGCTACTACTATTAACTACTACTACTACTACCACTACTACTACTACTACTACTACTACTACTACTACTACTACTACTATTAACTACTACTACTACTACTACGACTATTACTAATACGACTAGTACTACTACTACTACTACTACTATGACTACTAAGCTCTATGACACCCCAAGCTCAGTTATCTACTATATTAAGGATATAAGAGGGAAATTGTCTTCCAGTTGTTCCTTTTGATGCTTAATCTCACAACTGCATGTGAAGGATTTTGATTTAATAATTAGCATTAAATAATAAACTAATGCGGAACTGCAAAGAAATGTAAAGCTTAATATTTCTCACAGGGGCTTAAGATGCAGATAGTGTGTGTTGCCTATGCTATTGTGCTGAATTGTGTGTGTTTGTGTATGTTAGAGTGTGTGGGGGATTTGCTTCATGTGTTAATCACAGTTTTCAGAGATGAATGACACATTGGCTGACTCATTGAGTGTTTCTGCTCGTTTCTGCACAGAAGAAGCTTCCTCTCACAACACTCGCACAATGTATGGTGGAGGGGGCAGCTGTGCTCGGAGACGAGTCACTATTGGGGTGAGCACACACACACACACACACACACACACACACACACACTCAAGCCTGCTTCATGTTTGTATTACATACTTGTGAAGTAGTCAAGGAGTTTTTTAAATGATAAAGCTGTGGGAATAAAAACTTGCAGGAGAGCTGCGGTATATCAGAATATCAGCACAAATATCTCATATCGTATGTGGGGCTGAGAATTTAAGTTTATTTTACAGCCACAGGACCTGGACACCTTCCAGGCATCGACTATGACTCTGAATGACAGCAAAAACTAGGCTGAAATCAGGTCATGAAACAGGATAGTGATCCAAACATAGCAGAGAATCTAGAGAGCAGAGAATCAAGATTTTCTTTATCTTTTATGTACCTTTTACACACTGGCCATTTTGAGAGGGAGATGAGACAAAAGTCAACATCAGATTGACTTTCCCTCATTAGATAGAGCTCAGAGTAGAGGTAGGATGCATTTTGGATTAAGGGCAAAAATCTGCCAAAGTAGGCAGTGCTTCTTCAAGACTGCGATTCATGAACAAAAGCTGCAAATCCCAGTGATCTGAAACAAAGTTATAAAGAAACAGTGGAGCAAAATTCCTCCACAATGATCTGATTGGCTGATATCATCAAGCAGAAAGTGGTCACCTCAACTTGTTGCCAATGAATGTGTTGAAATGTTGTATTTATGCTTTTATTCACTAATAAGTATTTCTGCTAATAGAAACTAGCAGGAGAGCTGCGGTATCGTTGACCTCTAAAGGAAATAAATCAGTGTTAGAAAAACTCAGTCCACCAATAACGCTTCCATATAAAGTAGGAGGGTAATTATTAGGGGTGGGAAAATTGAATTGAAAAATCAAAAATCGGGATTTTGTGCTTCACAGTTTTTTGTTTTTTCAAATAAATGAAAATAATCCATTATGAAATTTTTGTCCTTTTTATTGTCTTTATTGATCATTTTACTTGTTTTCTTGAGCAATATTGCAGCAGAATGATGGTCTGGCTACTGTGTTGTTTTTTCCTAATTGAAATCAAGAAAAATGGAAAATTTTTTTATACATTTATTTAGTTTTTAATCTACAAAAATCAGCAATATCGAAGAATTGTGAGAATCGCAATTTAAATCGAATCGGCACCCAAAAAATTGGAATCGAATTGGGACAAAAGCAGATAGTCACAGCCCTAATAATTATCAGCCAGATACTGTAAATAAAATGATCTTGATTAATTCATCATTGTCAGGGTGGTCAAAAGAAGACATATGGTCAGTTTGCTGATTTTGCATCATTTAGCGTGTTTGTTTACACAATGCCAAGGAGGAAAGACATCAGTGATGATTTTGGAGAAGCAATTGTTGCTGCCCATCAATCTTTGCAGAGTGAAAAGGTCATTTTCCAACAATTTCGGGTCCATCATTCTATAGAGAGAAAGATTTTTCACAAGTGGAAAACATTCAAGCCAACTAACAGTCTTCCCAGCAGTGGACATTACAGCAAGTTCAGCCCAGGCTGTCTGTGCAATGCCCAGAAAAACTATTAAAAAAAAAAAACTACCCAGGAGCTACTTCTCACACTCAGATACCATGTTAAATGTTACATTCCTGACAGTACAAATAGAAAAAGACTGAACAAGTATGACTTGTTTGGAAGAGTTACTGGAAAATGACTCTCCTCTAAAAGGTAGCTAAAACATAGCTTAAGTTAGTGAAGTTGAACAAGCCTCAGGATTTCTGCAAAAATGCCTTTTTAACAGACCAGATTGAAGTGGAGATGTTTGGTCATGATGCACAACAGCATGTTCAGAGTAAACCAAGCAGACGAGAGTGATTATTAATATACTTTTGTTAAAAGTAAAGACCAACACAATTATAGCCATTTCACTAAATGACTGAACTAAACTCTAAAGAGAAGTGGACCAATATTCCCCAAAAATGATCTGAGAGACATAAAATGTCACACAGAAAATGGTTAGTGCAGCAGTGGATGTTTATCGCTGATTCTGATCAGAACAGGCCACTTTTACTTGGCAGAAAGTCGTGAAGCAGCTGATGAATGGAGTCGATCATCATCGCATAGTGTTACTATTCTTTCTGTCATTCCGTTGGCAATGATCTACACATTCTGTGATATTGTTGGGGAATTGCCAAAACCATAAAATATGCTGGAGACCAGTAGGGACAATTCTGCAAAGATGCTGAGTGTTAACACCGCATAAAACACTTGAAAATGTTGCCTGTGCGAGTTTTTTCCTAGCTGTGAAGTTAAAACGATGCTTAATTGGATAATAAAATCCCAGCCTAAGTCCAAGTTGTTTGTTTTAGCCATACAAAGGGAAGGAGCAGAGTATGGCGTCATCTGCATAGAAGTGAACTTTAATATGATTTGCCTCAGATTTATCACAGTTTTGTTTTAACTCTAAATGTGATCACATCTTATTAGTAGAGAAATCGGACGTGTGTCAGCAGATTTATGAAAACTACTTTTCTAACTAAAGAAAGAAGAAACATGAAATAAATTTATGAAAGAAGTTAAATATTCCTTTTTTCACTTAAAAACTGACTTTGCTCATATCCAACAATATTTTAAAAATAAAAATAAAACAGGAAGTGTTTCAAAAGATGTTTCTAAGAGAGGCAGAATTTTAACAAATTACTTCTATAGTTTTTATTAAATAAATGTTAATACAGTGAAAGATTGGTGACAAAATCTGATTCTTGTCTTCTGCTCCTTAATGGCAACAAGAAAGATTACGCTATAAGAATTTTGCAATATCACATGGTAATAAATGGTAAAAATCCATAAAAACGTGTACTTTTTTTCTTATATGTTTCGTTATAGAGACAAATAATGACCTTATAATAAAAAGAAATTTATTTTTGCCACCATCTTTTAATGTATCGGGTCTTTGAAGGTGTATATATCTTCTCTTTTTTTTTTTTTTTATTACCAGATATTTAATACCAGGTATTTATCATTTAAGATGTGATAAGAACTTTCTTTTTCATTATTAAACAAGTTAAGATCTAAAGCCTGAAACAGAGGAACGCTGGTTGTTTCCCTTGGTGCTGATTGGTGAACTGACTCTTGCTTATATCGTCTGTTGCAGAAAGATGCTGAAACTCTGTGGGGAGACGCAGGACAAACTCGCTCAGGAGTTAATCTTGTTCGAGTTCACCATCGAGAGGGATGTGATCGAACCATTGTACGAACTTGCAGAGGTATTAAAGCAACAGTGTGATATGCTGTTTGCCTTTTAGCTTTAAAATCACAATTGTTGGGCTGAATTATATCTAAATGACCAGAAGTTTATTGAGTTCACGCAGAGGAAGAAGAGGCTTCTTAGGTGTGGAGCATCTAACAATACTGAGCTTGTTTTCCATTTTTCACACTGATGTGAGGAAAACTTTGCTCTGTCCTTTCAGGTGGAAATCCCAAATATCCAGAAACAAAGAAAACATTTAGCAAAACTGGTCCTGGACATGGACTCTGCACGCACAAGGTGAGTGTGCTGCAATGTGTGGCGTTATTATGTGTGTGTGTGTGTGTGTGTGTGTGTGTGTGTGTGTGTGTGTGTGTGTGTGTGTGTGTGTGTGTGTGTGTGTGTGTGTGTGTGTGAGAGAGAGAGATGAACTGTGATGCAAGAAACTTCATCCCCTGTGAACGTACACATCCCAAAGTTTCCCACCTAACGTTGCTGGGAAGTGCTGCACAGTTAGCAATCGTCTCACCACAGATTGGAGACAATGTGTGAAAAATCCACACCTGCTGTGTTGTTCGTGTTTAAATGGGAAAGCTGACAATCACAGTGCTGCTCTTCAGTGGAAGCTCTCATGCTGAGACTGTGGAATATTATGCTGTTTAACTCTGGGATCCCCTTCAATTTTCCTTCCCTAAAAACTTTACTTTACCAACTAAAATCCCATTTTCTTCCATCACTGCTAGTAAAATCAAACTATTAACATAATATTGATACATTTGCTACATTTACATGGAAGTTTTAATTCCTGTTTAATTCCGAATAAAAGTCGATTCTGCTTTAAACTGATGAATAATGACCATGTGAACACTTCATTCCTAACGCAAATTTCTATTCGGAATAGAAAAAAGTTAATTCCGATCTAAGTAAATGGTTTATTCGCATTTTAATTCCGTTCTATTTAATTCCTCTGACATGTTGTCGTGGAATTTATCCGATGAGAAATTAATCTATAAATCAACTGTTTTCTGTTCAATTTATTGACCATGTACAGATGTTGCGAGCGAGAGGTCTCGAGAGCTCTGCCCCTGCTCAGGGTGTTACAGTGATCTTTAGGCATACACAAATAACCCTTGCCTGGCAGCACTAGTCAAAACTACTTCCAGCTTGAAGATAACAGTCAAAGCTGAAACAGGCCTTGAACAGAACATTCAGTTTTATGCACGAACCTACTGAAGCAAGCTTTCTGAACTACTCTAAACTATGCAGAATATATATTTTGTACTACATAAAAGAAGCTTAGTAAAGGAGTAACATTAAAACTGCACTATGTGCATAATTTCCACCACACATGTAAACCTTAATTCCGCTTTAAGGTAATTCCGGTCGTTCTGAGCATGCCCGTTACCTTGTCCTGTCCCGATGACGTGCGTTGTTTTGCCTCCCGTGTTCGGTGGTCTATCTTTCTTCTCCTTTTCAGTTGCTGCAAAAAGTGAAGTAGTATGTTGAGCTGATACTTCAAGTTTATAATAAAGATAACAGTGAAACTGGTACTTATTATGTCGTTTTTACAAGTTATGACTGAAAAGACGAGAAGCAGGGAGCCAACTTTGTTTATTTACGGTATACGTCATACGTCACGTGCACCTTCTGTCCAATCAGAACCCTTCCCAACCCGCCGCTCTGAAGAAGAATTAAGTCAGAACGTGTTTCATGTAAACTTTCATTGAGAATTAGTATTTTTATGTAAATTCGTAGGAGAATACGTTAATTCCGAATTATTTAATTCCGAATTAATAAACATCATGTAACCATAGCCAGTATTAACATTCAGTGTAGAAACATTTGTATTATTTAATCATATTCTGTTTAGGAACCACCAGCTGCGCTGCATCTCAGCTGCAGGAACCTTCTCCTGGAACTTTTAGGAAGCTCCTTTCCTTTGCCTTTCACACACTGGATTCAAAGACAATTTGTTTAGACTAGTGGTTTTTTTTTTTTTTTTTTTTTTAAATTTCTGTTCTCCAAAAATATGCCCACCTCTCAACACAAGGGGCCACATTGTAAGGCTGAATCGCTGTATGACCGCTTCTCAGCTAGATGTGGAGCAGCAGTTAATTCAGCTAATATTCACAGGACTTCAGAGCACAATGGAAAAGCTAAAATCCACAATGTAAGTAAACCTTTGCTTTAAAGCAGATATGGTTTCAGAACTTATTGTTGCTCTGAGTAAGTAAACAAATATTTTAAACTCAAAACACGATGTTAAAAGTCTCTAAATGCTAAAATGCTTTGCAGAGGTGAGATGAGCTGAAGTCCAGCCGCTTCATCGTCTTTGAAAAGACTTCTAATTAAGGCTATATTAAATTTCATTTTCACTCACCTGTCAGTGTTTATTATATCTCTTATATCTTAGTTTTTTTTCTTTTCTCAAACTGCCCCGGCTTCCCAGAAACTGAATCTTCATGTTTTTTTGCTCCCCACCCACCAGAGATAAAACACTGACCACTGGGAAATGGCATCCTGGCGTTGCTCTGTTTTACTGTTGAGTATATCTGCTCCATGTGCTCCACTCGAGGCAGCGGGTTGGATTGGATGCACTAATCAGCTGCGTCCACATCTTGTTGCGCTGAGACACCCTGCTTTCCCCCTCCACATGTGTTTCTTTCATGTTCTAACTGTCTGAATATGTGCTTTTTTTGTATTAAGGTCTGTGTGTGTGTGTGTGTGTGTGTGTTTTTTTTTGTATCCCTACTCTGTGCCCTTTCTGATGCCTCTTTTGTTTGCCCCTCACGCATCGAAAAAGGTGCGGCACTTCGTGGCTGCTGCCTCAATCTGCTGATCCTGTTGTCTGTTGTTCGTCCACTCTCTGGCTAGTTGTACTGGAAGGGAGTTTGTTGTTCGAGGATGCTGGTTCAATGACAAGACAGCTTCATTCATTCAATCAGTCATTCATTCATAGAAGGCTTGTAATAATAATGAAGCCAGGTAGAATCATGATAAGATGGAGATCCGGTGAAGTATGTCAGTGTCAATAAAGAATCACACAAATAGGATGGATTTTCAGACGTCCTCCTCACAGCAGACCTGTCAGACCTGTCCAGATGATGGCTGCTGCCAGGAACGAGCTGCCTGATGTTCATCCAGCTGGAGTCCAGCTCAGATGAGTCACAGAAACCCAACAGCCCATTTGTGCCGGTGTACATCAATCCTGACACTGATACCGATACTAATGTCGGATATCAGTCCAGCACTGTGTGCACATACTCGTAATACCTGGTCTTCATATAATTGTTCCGATACTGCAAAACCTGATACCAAAGTGAAAAACCAGGGCTGTCAAAATTAATATGCTAATGCAAAAAACAGAAAACAATAGTGTATTAAAAAGCAGGATTTGGCATTATCTCACTGAGAGAAGCTTTTTACGATCACATATTCGGAAACAAAGTTATTAGTGTTATTTTAAAAATCCAGATTTGGCATTATCACGATGTCACACTTGCTTTGTCACAGCTGTAAACATAATCCACCAAAAACTGCTTTATCCTTCATGTTTATGGATGTTCTGACAGTTTTCAAGTCTTACATTTAGAGGATCGCTGCAGGATGAGCCATTTGATAAATCACACAAGATAAACCACTTAGTCGTAGTACTCAAATGTAAATGCTTGTACTTGTAACCGGTTTGGAAAAATATATCTGCACATATCTAGTCCAGACCTACTTCTCTTGTCAGGATTTCTTTTTGACCTTTTGTCTTATACAGATGGACTCGTAGTGAATTTGATGTCAGCATACTTATTGACCTAAAAGCAGAACTTTGTGTATCCTTGACTTCTCCTGACTGTGCTTTTGGGTCATCATTTCCAACTCAGCTTTTGGACAGCTGTGTAAACCTCTTAGTCGCCTCTAGTTAAGGCAGAACCAAATCAGCACAGCCTGGTCCAATCAGAAACTGTATTTCTGATCACTGAAACACACAATCATCACAGTTCCTTTCAGCAGATTCACTGTCATATCCGTGTCATTATAAGCAGTGACATGCAGGATGTTATTTTCCTCACCCCAGTCCAGTCAGTTTTTTTAGTGACCCACATATGAAGCAATTTTTCCCATTATCCAGCTGTGTGCTGAGCTCCTCTGGCAGCGCCGCATATTATCTGCACTCAGACAGAAAGCCAGACAGACAGACTCAGAAAGAGAGTCTGACAGCACGAGTTACACTGGAAAATAAGTTGAGCTGAATAATGATATACAGTGTTCTCGTTAGTTTAACATGTCCTCCAATCTCTTCTGATGTATGTTTTATATAATGTGCACAAAGCATATTGACAACATGCACATATATTTTGTGCTCTCAGGTACTACCAGTCCACCAAGTCTTCGGGTCTGTCCAGCAATCTGCAGCCAACAGGAGCCAAGGCCGACCACCTCAGGGAAGAGATGGAGGAGGCAGCCAACCGCATGGAGATCTGTCGAGTCAGTGAAGACTTTTTTCCACAGTCATTTTCATATTGGAAATGAAAGTTATGAAATTTATCTGAAAGGATGGATTATTTTCAGAGCCAAAACCCAACTACAAACGAACGGGTCCTGCTTCATGTCTTCTGTGACTTTATAAGACCACAACACAGTTTATCTTGTTTTGGTTGTATTTCATGCTCAAGATGCTTTGATGCTTTTTTAAGCATTTTTATAAGCCACAAGTTTCCATGACTCTGATTCCATGTCAATATCAACCAATTAACAATTATTTCAGTTTTAATGTAGTATTTGGATAAACAAGAATCAGCTGTCTTGGCTAAGCAATTTGCTGTGTTTTTAGTCATTGTGTTTATATATATAAACCTCCTCTCTCACCCACCCCTCCCATCTCCCCAGGGTAGGGCGGGTGGCTGTTCATCTCTCAAGCTCGGGTTCTTTACCAGAGTCCTGGGAGCTTTTGGGTATCTTGGCTTATACTCTAGATACTCTAACAGTATCTTGGATGTTCTTGGGACTGTGCTTTTCTGGACAGAGATGTCTGATGTTTCACCAGGTATCTGTTGGAGCCACTTCTCCAGTGTGGGGGACACAGCCCCCAGTGCTCCGATCACCATGGGTACTAATGTTGCTTTCACCCTTCAGGTCTTCTCCAGTTCTTCCTTGAGGCCTAGGTACTTCCCAGTTTCCCCGTTTTCCTTTTTTTCCATCATTGGGGATGGATACATCAATCACTACGGCTTTCCTCTGCTACTTATCCATGATCACTATGTCCAGTTGGTTGGCCTCCACCATTTTATCTGTCTGGATCTGGAAGTCCCAGATGATCTTAGCCCTCTCATTCTCCACCACCTTGGGGGAAATTTCCCACTGGGACTTGGGGGTCTCCAGTCCATATTCTGCAAAGATGTTCCTGTACACTATGCCAGCTACTTGGTTATGACGTGCCATGTATTCTTTTCTTGCTAGTATTTTGTACCCTGCTGTGAGGTGCTGGATTGTTTCAAGGGCTCCTTTGCATAGTCTGGACCTGGGATCCTGGATCCTAGATCTGGGCCTCGATCGCTCGAGAGAGTCTTGGCTGCAGCCTTGAGAATGAGGCGGGACTGGATATTGGGCGTCCAACCCCGCCCCCTCAACATTTTGATTGGATTAACCCTAACTCTAACCCTAACCCCCTGCCCATTTGACATCCAACCACGCCCATTGGATGTCCAACCCCACCCAATATCCAGCCCCGCCCCATTCTCCAGGATGCAGCTGGGGGTTATCCGATCACTCTGGTGCTCAGGGCCCGCTCCTGTGCTGCCATGGTTAGTGCATCTGTGCTGTCCTTCAGTCCAGCCCTCTCCAGCCATTGATAGGACTTGTTTATATCGGCCATTTCGGTGATCTGCCAGTGGTACATCCCATGCAGGGGCTTTTCCTCCCATGATGGTTCTTCCATCTCATGTTCCTCCAGATTCCATTGTCTGAGCCATTCACTAAGTGCATATACCTTGGTGCCCTCTTCCTGATATATTTGTGGAGTTTGGATGTTTCATCTTGGATAGTGGCCTTAATGCTCACTATTCCCCGGCCCCCTTCTTTGCGCTTAGTGTATAGTCGTGTGACACTGGACTTGGGGTGGAACCCTCCATGCATGGTGTGCAGCGTCAGTGTTTTGACGTCCGTGGTCTGAGCTTCCTCCTTTGGCCAGCTTATTATCCCAGCAGGGTATCGGATCACTGGCAGGACGTAGCTGTTAATTGCCCGGATCTTGTTCTTGCCATTGAGCTGACTTCTCAGTACTTGCCTTACTCGTTGCAGGTATTTGACTGTGGTAGCTTTCCTTCTGGCTTCTTCATGGTTGCCATTTGCCTGTGATATACAGGTACCTGTAGCTTTCCTCCACATCTGTTATCCTGCACTCCGGGAGTGCAATGCCCTCCATATGGATTACTTTCTCTCTCTTTGTTATCATCTGCCCACATATCTCCAGTCCAAATGACATTCCGATGTCCCTGCTGTAGATCCTGGTGGTGTGGATCAGTGAGTCGATGTCCCCCTCACTCTTAGTGTATAGCTTGATGCCATCTATGTACAGGAGGTGGCAGATGGTGGCCCCATTCCTGAGTCGGTATCCATAGCCAGTCTTGTTGATAACTTGGCTGAGGGGATTCAGGCCTATACAGAACAGCAGTGGGGACAGGGCTTCTCCTTGATATATGCCACATTTGATGGAGACTTATGCTATTGGCTTGAAGTTGGCCTCCAGGGTGGTCTGCCACAGCTTCATTGAGTTTGCAACAAAGGTCCTTATGTTGCCATTGATCTTGTACAGCTTCAGAGATTCCAGGAACCATGTGTGGCATTGAGTCGTAGGCTTTCCGGTAGTCAATCCAGGTGGTGGATAGGTTTGTCTGTCTGGTTTCGCAGTCTTGAGTGACAGTTCTATCAACAGCAGCTGGTGTTTGGCTCCTTTGGTTCCTCTGCCAATGCCTCTCTGTGTCTCCGCCATGTATTGATTCATGTGCCCACTTACCTTAGCCGCTATGATGCCTGACAGGAGCTTCCATGTCAGTAGGAGGCAGGTTATTCGCCGGGAGTTGGATGGGACTGATCCCTTGTGGGGGTCTTTCAGTATCAGGACTGTTCGTCTGTTGGTCAGCCACTCAGGGTGAGTCCCATCCCTCAGGAGTTGGTTCATTTGTGCTGCCATGCATTCATGGAGTGAAGTCAGCCTCCTTAGCCAGTAGGCATGGATCATATCAGGGCCAGGCGCTGACCAGTTCTTCATCCCTGAGAGTCTGTGCTGGAGACTTATTCAGCATCCATCTTGCATCTTGTCTCCTATCTGAGCTCTCTCCAGCCAGTAAAAATCCATCCATGACAAAATACCGATCTGAAACATTGCCAAAGTTTCAGCCCAAGTTTCTCAACATTTGCCTTCATGAAAAGTACTCAATCATGGTCAATATTGTTCAATAAAAGTGAGCCATCCCTTAGATAATGTGTTAGGGAACATCAGAAATCACAAATGGGCTCATTTTGATGTAATAAAAAATGAACTTGTAAAATATTTTTCACATTTTTAATTAAAAAAAATTATTTCTTTTCCACCAGGATCAGCTATCAGCAGACATGTACAGTTTTGTGGCCAAAGAAATTGACTATGCAAGCTACTTCCAGACAGTAAGTGCATCATCAGTGGAAGTTGTATTTGGGTGAATACAGAAAAAAAAAAACACTCTGCTTATCCTCTGGGCTCTTTCTGTCTCTGTCTAGCTGATAGAAGTCCAAGCAGAGTACCACAGGAAGTCATTAGAGCTTCTTCAAAGTGTTCTACCCCAGATCAAAGCTCATCAGGGTAAGACTGAGTCCAATTTATGCTGTCTTTTTGCATTATCGTGCCTTTTTGACCCATTCTTCAGATAAATCTGTAGTTTATCTTAGAGACATGGGTGAGCTTTCAAGTTTAACAACATTGTAAAATGAAAAGATAGAGAAATTTTGCACAATGTTCTGTTTAGGAAGTTCCACTTTGCAATCAGTTTAGTAAATTTGAGTTTTATCTTGGTTTTTATGACATTGATTGCAGCAAAAATTTAAAATGGCTACATTTTTATTTTATGTGCATGTCAGTAAATTATCAATTATTTACAACAAACAAATTTTATTCATAAACTTTAGATTGTATTCAAGTAATCTCACTCTGTTGTTTTCATGACAGTGAACAAGATCTGAGAAGTTTTTAATAAAATAAACAGAGAAAGACTTTCTTTTTAAATTGCACCATAAAACTTGCAAGCTTTCTGTTTCACATAAAGACAGAAAACAGATAGAAAGCTAAACAACTAATTGTTGCTACTGACTTCCACAAAACATAAGAAGGCCAATGTGTAATGCTACAAGTCAGAGGCCTGAACTGCTAATTTGCTAAGCTAGGCTCGTTAGCAATTAGCAAGAATAGCTTTTTTTGTTTCCTTTGTGTTTGCCATTATGATCAAATTCACCAGCTGAGTTGTTGTAAACAAATAACTTAAAATATTCAAAGATCTCTATGAATGAGTGAAAAGATTTGTTCAAAGTAGAAATCAAGAAAAAAAAAAAAAGGTTTTAGTTAACAAATCACAGTAGCTAACTGCTACTCGGAGCAAAGTTGCTGATTTTTGGTTTTTATTTGCTGCGCTTCTTTGTGTTTTTTCATAAAAATGAACACACTCCTATGGTACGAAAACATGTAACGCAGATTGGTAATTATTAAGAAAAAAAAAAAAAAAAATTCAATTTAGGCCACTAATTAGTGGCTGCAGTTTGCAGTCCTTTAGGCACAAACTGAATGGACTGTCAGTGAGGTGCTTAAAATCACATTTTTTTCTTCTGTTAATACTTTTAAGTATTAACTAAGCTAAGCACTCTCAACATAACTGACTGTGGTATTGTCTTTTTAAACTAGTAGTTTAAAGGGATAATATAAAGAGCAAAGTTAAAAATACAACAATGAGGGTCTCTGCTGCACATAAAGACAGGTAAGAAAACTACCAAACAAGGAGCAGGCATGGAAAGAAAACAGTTTAGTGTGTTTCCTGAGTGTACAAATTAAAATTAAATTTGTATATGAATTGACTTTTATATAAAAGAAGACTGTAATGTGTACCAAAACGACATTATTTAGGGCACAAATCTATAAATTTGACCTTACAAGATGCTAATTCTTATCATTTATTCATTTGTCTTGTCGGCTACTTACTCACATCTTCAATAAAAGTAGACGCTTTCTTTCTGTTTGTGAGCATAAACATTGTGTTTGTATTTCTGTGTATCACAGAGACCTGGGTGGAGAAACCGTGCTATGGGAAACCATTAGAGGAGCACTTAGCGCTCAGTGGGAGAGATATTGCCTTTCCCATCGAGGCCTGTGTCACCATGCTGCTGGAGTGTGGCATGCAAGAGGAGGTGAACACGTCCGTTTCATTAACACAGACTCAAGAAACACATTTACAGCTGCAACTTCCTGCTGAAGCTGAAGTTGGTTTTAAGTTACTAAAATATATCTAATGAGGTCTGCACTGAAACAGTTTACCTGCCTGGAACAAATAATTATTGATTGAATCATTAGTGTTGTGTAAGAATACAAATCACACACAGATCCAGCTTTGTGCCATTTATAGTTTCATGTTTTTGCTTAAGTTATGACTATTTCTATTTAAAAACCAGGTTCAGGTTGTTCTGCTACTTATGGTCCACGAAGAAATATATCAATGACAGTTCAGGCAGACCAGTTAGCTTATTTGTAAATGACTTTACAAGCAAACGTTTAATCCAAAGTGATATTCAAAAGCAAAAGCAACTTAAAATATAAGTGTGGAAACAAAAAAACAAGTCAAAAGAATGAATAAAAACTGTTTGGTCATAAAAACAAGCCACAAAGTTGCGGCAAAATTAATAGAAGATAGAAAAAAATACAAGACAGCAAACAAAAACAATAGATGCACAAAGATAAATTTGAATGAAATCACTAATTAAAGAAACATAAACAATAGATGCACAAAATATATATACAAAGACATGATAATTGAGGAGTACAGAAATATTATAGAATAAAACATATAAGATACACTGAGTAGTTCTGTTATTATTGTTGATGTAAATGTTGCTATTGTTTTTATTATTGTTATTGGTATTATGACTGCATTGCTCCATTACCGTAACTGCTTATTGTATTCATACAGATTATGGCATATAAAGGATATTATTATTATTATTGTTATTTTTATATATGTATTAATAATATACCGGGTTGCTACTGTTGTATTGCTATGGGTTAATATTGTTGTTATTGATATTGTATTGCTCATCGCTGGAGTGGGATTACATATAAGCTTATGCTTCTACCCACTCCTTTTGAACGTTTTGTCATCTCTTATTTCTATGGGGGTTTTTTTTGTCTTTTTTTCTTGTTTTTGTTTTTATGTTCAAATAAACTTTTTCAATCAATCAAGATAAATCAGAATGAAATCACTAATTAAATAAAAGCTCTCCGTCTTTCCCAACCAGAGTCAGCAGTGTTTCATGAATATCCCAGTTGAGGCAGTTAAATGACCTCCTCTCTGCGTTTTGTGTCTCAGGGTCTCTTCAGAATCACTCCCTCGGCCTCCAAACTGAAGAAGCTGAAGGCGTCTCTGGACTGCGGGGTGTTGGACGTACAGGAGTACTCTGCAGACCCACACGCCATCGCAGGTGAGCCATCAACACCTCTGCCAAATACCTGGACGCCTCTCTCCGGCCTTGTCTGTTACCATGACAACTGCTGGTTATTAACAATTGCCTGTCAGGAGGAGAGTTTACGAGCTAATGCCTAATTCCTGTACGTGTCTGGCATGCTTCCTAATGCCCATCTGCCTTCCCACCTTAACATTCACGAAGCGAGGCGGATGTTGTAATAAAGCTGTCTACTTCAGAGAAAGGCTTTCCTTTTCCTCCTGCTGTCTATGTTTGTCAGCCGCCAGCTTTAACGCCTTTAGTGTTGAAAAAGTCAAATTAATTTAATTTTGGTGGGGGTTTAGTCCACTTCTTTGGCTGCTAAAATACACAAAATATGCAGCAAAGCCCTCAGTTTCTGTCTCAGTGTTATTTTATAGCTATTTAAAAAATGTTTGGTGATAAATTCCAAATATAACTGGGATTAGTGTCAGACAGATTCTTCATCTTCTGCAGAGGCTGCTGCAACAAAACAAGATCAGTTCTGTTGCTTTCTTTCTGCTGCTGTCACAGACATGCTTTTATATGGGAGTGGTGATGGACTACAAAAGAAAGCAAAGCTTTCAGGCTTTTATGGAGCTGTTATTGATCTTCATTTTTATGACAGTGTTCGTCTTTGCTGCAGCTGACGGCTGCACAAAGTGGCTGTCAGATGAAAAGCATGTATGTGAAGAAATAACACAAGCTCGGAGAAATATTTTTAACTTTAAATTGATGTATTTTTAATTTAGCTGCCATTGATTATGTATTTTGTTGGTATACGGAGAAAGAGGGGGGCATCAGTTATTCTCATTTGATGATTTCTGATCTGACAAGATTTTTTTTTTTCTCTCAAAGGAAGTCCTATGCAACTCTTTTTGTTTTAAAACATGGTAATTTACTTTCCCCCACAAAATTAGTATTTATTATAGGTAGTAGTTTAATAAGCCTTCATCCGACTAAAAGCACAAAAGGAGCTGAGTGATCAATACTGTTTGTGTTTTATTTTGTAAACAAGAAAATGTACAAAGAATCAAACTGAGTCTCATGTAACTTCTTTTCAGCCTAAGTTGGAGCAGCAGCAAATAAAGATTTGATCAAATTCTGTGCAGATCAAGATAATTTCTGTCAAAATTGAAAAATAGATAATTGGCTTTGTTTTGAGGCTCTTTGGTGGCTGATGTTTACCTGGATTTCTCTGTGAAATGTCATTTGAGCTTTTTTTTTTTTTTAATAATTACACAGACATCTGGCATTTTCTGCTTGGAAAACCCAAATAGTAAACATGAACACATCAACACTGCTGCATCGCTGCAATGAAGGGCAGCAGGCAGTGAAGTAAATGCAGAAAAGTTTAGTAATTAGACCAGAAAGAAGCCACTTCAACATCACACTTTTCACACAAATTGAACAAAAGGAAGAGGAACCACAACTGAGATAAAAATGGTCTATGCATATTTTTTTCTCACTTGACCCTGACTGGCATGAAGGTTATGAAATACGTGATACAACAACATTAATGCAAAATGATACTAAAGAAAAAACTGGAAGCACAGAATAATATTTTTTAATAATACAGAAATAAGAAGAGGAGGGTTTAGAGACCTTCCTCACCCAGCTGGATGCTGCTTTCCTCTCTGATGATCTCATATTTAACTGGGTTTGTGGTTGGGTTAAATATGAGAGCAGTGGAGGAAGATGTTCAGCGCTTCATCTCCTTGGTTTCTAATATTACAAACTGGAAGAGCATCTCATCCTGTACTCATCATTTCCACGTGGCACCAACAATCCAACACATGGCTGAATGTAGACACATATGGGCAGATGTGCAGGTACATTTTCTCCCCGTGAGGAACGCCCTGCGGTTTGTCTTTTACCCCTTTGGGAAACAAATGCAGCAGACTAGAGAGAAAAAGAAAAAAAAAAGAAGTCAGAGAGAAATCCAGTCAGCTGCCACCTTTTTATGTCAACACTGGAAAAAGTTCTGTTCTGCTCAGATAATACGTGGAAACAGGCGAAAACGACTTGCTTATCACATTTTAATTTAAAATGATCCCATTATTAGTTGTCCTGGAAAGACTGAAGGAAGTAGATAAAGTGATGGAGATTTGACTGATAAATAATTGCCTGCAAATACGAAGATGCAGAAATAAATAAATCATCTCTTTGTGTTCACAGCTGAAGGTCTAAAATGTCATTTTTATGTTGGGTTAAATACTTTTCATCTCAGAGTGTTTAGTTTTGTGTGGCTGAGCAACTGTTTCCGTACAATGTCCCGGAAGCATCTTAATATTAAAAAAATAAATAGTTAAAAAAGGAATCACTAAGAGTTTAGTCTTTAAGAAAAAAAAAATAAGAAGGAGAGATAAAGGCTGCAGATGGGAAATAATAACACACATTGATCTGTCTGCATTGGTAAAAGAATTACAGCCTAAAAAGCCGACAGTTCTCTGCTTTCTGGTAAAAAGTTGCTTTTTCTCTGGTGGTTATCATAATAACTGCTTCTCTGAATGGCTGTCTTCCATCCAGACACAAGTTTCTTGTCACACCTGTTCACTGTGACAGATCACAAGCTGGGCTTTAATTATAGCAAAGCACTGAATCTTCAAGAGGAGCATTACTGTTAATGAGATGCACGTAATAAGTCATTTACATTTACATAATAAGACAATAACCTGCAGGAATCAGCTTGTGCTCACATTTACATCTAGACTGGTTCCATGTTTTTATCTTTGTTTCTGTCAGGAAGTTGAATAAATTAAATCTGCAACCAAGTCCAGAGGCATAAATACACTATAATACATGCATATCGTGTAATGGAAACGATTTTACACTGGCTTGTTGAAATCGTTTGTGTTTTCTTCCTGTTTTCTGTCTTTCTTTTCAGAGAATATCTTCTACATCGTCTTGGTGACCCACAGTCCTTAAATGCTTCATCTGCTTGTCCATAAACAGTTGCCAGAAACAGATGCAGGTGTATTTTCTGTGCACTCATTCCCGTTTGATCTTCCTTTCCAGGTGCTTTGAAGTCGTATCTGCGTGAGCTCCCTGAGCCATTAATGACCTTTGAACTTTACAATGACTGGATCCAGGCATCCAAGTGGGTTTCTTCACACAATACCATCGCTCTCATAAAACTGAAGGCTTTTTTCTTTTGCTACCTTTTGTTAAAAACACATCTTTTTTTTTTATGTCTGCAGCATTCAAGATCAAGAAAAAAGACTGCAGGCTTTGCTTGGTGCCTGTGAGAAACTTCCGCCAGCCAACAACAACAACTTTAAGTGAGTCACTGTCTCCATCTTTGTCTTATCTTACGGTCGTCTCCAGGGTCCTGGTTATTTGTGTGTGGGTTCAATAACTCAGCCACCCAGCTGGAATAATCTATCTGATTTTTGTCTGGCTTTTGTGGCTTTTTAGCAACATGTCGATGAATTTAAATCCATTCTGAACGTGATTTGAGTGTTGAAACTATGACTTACCTCATTATAACATAACTACAGTTGTGATTAACTGGCTATGGACACAGAGATGAGATTATCTAATGTGGTACTTGATTATAACGTATCGTTCTGCTCAACATGACTTTCTACAGGTTTACAAGACTGCCTCTCTTTGTGTCTTAATTACATTGATTTACCAGACAACTTTTACCAGGGCTATTAGTATAAATGAAAATGTTTTAGTCAGATGCTTTTGAGAGGAACGAGTAAGATCAGTAACTCCATATACGCGGAGAAGGTATTCAATTTTATCGCCGCGGGTCTCCTGTGGGGGGTGCTCCGGGAGTATGGAGTACTAGACACCCTTGTAAGGGCTTGGTACCATAGACTGTGTATAAAGAAATGGACGGAGCCTCCCTGACGTCACCCATAGATTTCTGAAGAGCTAAATTGAAGCTCGGTTGATCGGTTCCTACCATCGCCATCTTGGCAGCGTCACGTCTGTCGTCTCACCCGGAAAATACAAATATGGGCAAAGAAGTCGAGCTTACAGGGGGGCTGTGAATGACTGACATTGAGCAAACTCCAAGCTACCTGTAGCTAAGAGTTAACTGAACTAACCCAGAGATAACAGGAGCTAACCAGCTAACGGAGGCAAGCGGGCTAAAGCTAAGTCACGTTGTTAACCGGCTAAAAACCGCGGTTGTTCTACGTTCTTCTGAATTGAAGCCAGAGATTGGTACCTGTCAATCAAAAGGACACGCCCCTAAATATGCTGAACTTCGAGATTAAATTACTTTTAAATGGTCGAGTTATAAAAAAATTCACTCCCCCCACAGTTGTCATGAAGGTAAACCTGACCTATAAACCGAAAATGGATTTTTGAACCAAACTGTAAACATATTTGTGCTGTGAAGTTGGTCTTTTTAACATGGGAGTCTATGGGGATTTGCTCTGTTTTGGAGCCCCTAGTGGATGAAGGGGAACTGCAGTTTTATGCACTTCCGCATAGGCTTCACTTTTAACTGCCGGAGGTTGCCGCTTGCTTGGTATGCATTGCCAGCAGTAAGTCGAATTTGGATCTAGAGGTTGGCCTCTCGCCACAGCTGCCCTTTATCACCCATTCTGTTTATAACTTTTGTGGACAGAATTTCTAGGTGCAGCCGAGGTGTTAAGAGGACCCAGTTTGGTGGTCTGAGGATTGGATCTCTGCTCTTTGCAGATGATGTGGTTCTTTTGACTTCATCTGGTCCTGATCTTCAGTTGTTGCTCGAGAGTTGAAGCCTCATCCCAGCCGGGATAAGGACTGGCATCTCCAAATCTGAGACTATACTCCTCAGCTGGAAAAGGGACGATTGCTCTCTCCAGGTCGGGAGTCAGGTCCTGCCTCAGATGGAGGAGTTTAAATATCTCGGGATCTTGTTCACAAGTGAGGGAAGGATGGAGCGTGAGATCGACAGACGGATCGGTGCGACTCTGCGCCGGGCTGTCGTGGTGAAGAAGGAGCTGAGCCAGAAGGCGAAGCTCTCGATTTACCAATCGATCTACGTTCCTACCCTCACCTATGGTCATGAGCTGTGGGTCGTGACCGAAAGAACGAGATCTCCTATACAGGCGGCTGAAATGGGTTTCCTCCGCAGGGTGGCCGGGCTCTCCCTTAGAGATAGGGTGAGGAGCTCGGTCATCCGGGAGGGGCTCAGAGTAGAGCCGCTGCTCCTTCGCATCGAGAGGAACCAGTTGAGGTGGCTCGGGCATTGCAGTTGCTCTGTTTTTACTGCCGAGTATATCTACTAGAAGACTTATTTCATGATCAAAACAGTAATGAAACCATGTTGAATCATGATGAGGTGGAGATCCGGTGAATCTTGTCAGTGTCACTGAAGAATCACACAAATAGGATGGATTTTCAGACGTCCTCCTCACAGCAGACCTGTCAGACCTGTCCAGATGATGGCTGCTGCCAGGAAAGAGCTGCCTGATTTTCATCCAGCAGGAGTCCAGCCCACATGAGTCACAGAAACCCATTTCTGTAGCGGTGTTACAGCGGTGAACCGAGTACACCAAAAATCACTTTATCCTCTTTTATTATCAAGATTCTGACAGTTTTAAGTCTTAACTGTAGAGAATGACCCATTAAATATATCACACAATAAACCAGTCAGTCGTTGCATCTAATAGTCTGGTCCAAACCCCTTACCAGTAAACTGTAATGGAATTTAATCACACTCATATCAGTACTCTGTATCAGCAAATACTCAACTATAAGTAATTGTACTTTCCCTAAATTTCAAAAAGTGTGGTACAATGAGTGGTAATGGTTGGTTGTAGTAATAAGCTTTGTTTCATACACAGTCTGTTGTTTGAATTGGACCTGATAGTCACAGAGGGGAACCTGACCTGCAGGCTATTTGTATTTTTAGTAGAGATGTCCGATATTATCGGACTCTATCAGCATTAAAATGCAATATCAGAAATTATCCTTATCGGTTTTAACTTTTTTAATAACGCAACTTTTACACAACGTGCACATATTATAAATCAAACTCTTTATCTTTGTCTCCCTTAACTTAAAAAAAAACAATATAAGAGATGTCACATATAGTTTCCCAGATAATTTTTTGTGTTTGACACAACTCGCTACAAAAATATCAATAATGGTTGACATTGGTATCGGAAATTAAGAGTTGGACAAGACCGATATATATCAGATATCGGTTTTTAAAAAAAAAAGGCCAGTATCAAAGATTCCTAGTTTTTTTATATTTCATTAAAGCTCCAACAAGTTTAAACTACAGTCAGCAAAAAAAAAAAAGTTCCCTCATCAAAATCGTAATGTTCCTCATTCTGAAGAATGCAGGTACTAAACACAAAAACATATTTGGTAAAATATCATGCAAAAAAAAAAAATCAATTTATTTTCCTGAATAAAAAGTCTTTTTATAATATTGATTATTGTCATACTTATTCACATTCTTTGTACATTTCTTATTTCCACATCTCAGAGAAGCAGGTGACTTTCGTTTGATAAACAATTACTTAGGTTCCTAAAAAATGAACATCGGGAATCCTCTGAAATGTTAATAATTATCTTTACCCAGTCCAAATATATTAAATTAAAACAACAGAATTGTTTAAATATGACATTTTTATTTTTTTTATAGACTTCAATTCAATTCAACTTTATTTATATAGCGTCAAATCATGGCAATGCCATCTCAAGATGCTTTACAGACAGGAAAAAAACAACCAAAACATACTGAAAGCCAATTCATAATAGTCTACATAAGGAAAACCAACAGATTGAGTTGGGCTCCAAAATCAATCTTCCATCCTGAGCAAGCACACTGGCGACAGTGGGAAGGAAAAAACTCCCTTTTAACAGGAAGGAAACCTCCAGCAGAACCCAGCTCAAAGACAGGCAGCCATTTTCTTTATGTCTCAAATATGAACAAACAACTGTCTTTAAAAATGAAAAATTAATCTATTTTTATTATTTGCAAGAATTTTTTTCTTTTTTTTTTTTTTTTCTCAGACAATCTACATGTAGGCCTACTCTGGGATATTGTTGTTTTTGTTTGTGTTAATGAACATGGATGTAAAGTTGGTCTGCTGAGGAAGACCTGCACGAAGATGACACCATGAGGGGCTCAGAGTGTCTCAAGCTGTCATGCAAAAACTCCTGAAGCAGCAGTTTCACTATTTACTGCAACATATTCATCTGGATGTTTTGCTTTGTTTAATGCTCACAGAAAAGACTTTTTTATGCTTTAAACAACATGAAGTGGTTCAGATAAGAAAAAAAGCTTCAGATTATGGATAATTTTTTATTTTTATGGGAAAAAACCTAATCATTGTCTTTTACTGAGTTTAATTTATACATTTATATGAATTTTATTTTTAAAATTTAGCTGAAGACAATTTTTTAAATTCATTTTATTTGTTCATTTTATTTCATTTCATGTTCAGTTCAACTTGACATTGTTTACATGAACAAATGGGCACAGATAGAAGATAAATCTTGTGTAGTCTACCCCTTAAATCACATTTCAAATAATAATAATAAGTTGAGTTGACTTAAATAAATTAACCCCCACCCTAACCAGGTCACCACACAATACTTCAACAATTGTATCAAAACATCTGTCTTGTGTATCTGTGGATAGGTTCAATAAACTTGCAATTGTGTATACTATCTCATAATTTTATCCTTACCTTAACCACTGACCTGACAGGACTATTCCACCTGAAAGCAACAGCATAATTATTTAGCTTAATTGACTGGAGTTAGTTTCCTGCTCTAAGTGTTTAAACAGTTCATTATATTTGTAATAAGTATTCAAAACTCTTAACAGCTTTTTATGGATTCACTTTAAATCATTTTGGAAAAAATCTGCAAATGATAAAAATCCAAAGTAATGTTTTACTTTCCTGTTTTAACAGATATTTGATCAAATTCCTTTCCAAACTGACTGAATACCAGGATGTGAACAAGATGACGCCTGGAAATATCGCCATCGTCCTCGGACCCAACCTGCTGTGGACTCACAATGAAGGGTGAGGCAGGAGAAACATGCATCTGGTGGTTTATCAGCCTATCAATAATCAGACTTAATGCATCACACTTCACCTCTGGCCTCTTGTCCCAATGCGGCAACTTTAAGGTTTTAAATAGCAAAAAGGGTGAAATTACAGCAGCAACATCCACGTTATATACACAGTTGATGGGTTTTACTTCTTTTTAAAGTTCCCAAATGCACATGCCAAAAGAGTTCAATTAGTTTAAATTAAAACAACTTGACTATCAGTCCATAAACTAATGTGATGGAACTGTTATCTGTCCAGCAGCAGTCCGAAGAGGTCGTGAAGAGGTAATGAATGCAAATAAACAGACTTTAGAAAAGCAAAAGGACAGATTTTAAAGATGATCCTAACAGACGTGTCTACTCTTTAGTTTCGCTATAAGTTTAGCAGGTTGTATCATGTAGCTCCTTCTGTTCAGCTCTCAAATCAGTTTTTCATGCATGAAATCAGTGACTGCGGCAGGCAGAAAAGAGAGACTCTGCAGGGATTTTCTCATCTCAGTTGATTTTCCTTTCCTCACATTCTTCAATAGAAAACTTGAGCCACTAATAAGAACACGGCCGCCAGACTGGAGGCTTCGCACTTTCAGGCGGCTATTCGTAAAACAGAATATTCCTCAAACTGAAAGGGTGAAGGACACCTCCCTCATATCTCGCTGTAAATCTTACAAACTCTTCAGAGCTTCATAAATTTTAATTAGTATTTTAATAGCCCACATATCCCAAATGGTTTTAATTTTCTCAGCTTAATGCTTCTGTGATATCAGGAAGATGTGTAAATCATCCTGACTTTTCCTCTATACTCTCACTTGTCTCCTTTCTGTTTGCTGCAGCAACATCACGGAGATGATGACGACCGTTTCCCTGCAGATCGTTGGCATCATTGAGCCCATCATCCAACACGCCGACTGGTTCTTCCCTGGAGGTGAGGATTGTAAAACAGGATGATACAGGCCTACAGCCACACTTGTGACTCCTGGAAATGACAGATTTAAGTATTAAGATACTCATTTATCTGTTTTTTATCATAGAAATAGAGTTCAACCTGACAGGAAACTACGGCAGCCCAGTCCACACCAACCACAACGCCAACTACAGCCTGATGCCATCTCCAGATATGGATCAGATGGATCGTAAGCAGAGCGACCAGAGCCGACGGCCACTGAGTGTCGCAACGGACAACATGATGCTTGAGTTCTATAAGAAGGACGGGTATGGGTCTGCTTTATATCAGACAATCAATCAATCAATCTGGATTTATTTATACAGCACTTTTCATGCTAGCTGGATGCAGCAGGAAGGGCTTTAAGAAATGCCAAAAAGAAATTCCCCAAAACAATTAAAACAAGCGGTAAAAACAAAAAAAAAAATCAGACAGCAAAACCCACCTTACGGATATAATTTGGAAAACATTCAGAATTGGTTTGATATCACATGTGGGGGGTAAAACAACATAATTCTGTTATAAAGAGACAGAAAAGAAGTTACAACACCATTAAGTCATAAATATTTCTTTTTAAATAAAATTAATTTCTTTAACATTGTTTTTTATTAGAATTTTACATATTACAGAAAAGTACATGAGTGCAGTCCAGAGTGTATATGTATGTACGTTGATATGCATGAATACATGCATGGGTTCCATAGTTGCAAATCTGTACCTAAGCACAGGTTACAAAAAGTTTGTTTTCTGTGGACAAAACAAAACAAAACAAACAACAACAAAACAAATCAAAGAAGCAAAAAAATCTACTAAAAAGAAATTATTTAATTTAATTTGTTCAATTTAAGTAATTTGTTTATTTCAGTTAAAATTGTTTAAGGCAGGAGGAAAGGAAACTGCTAATTTTAATTTAATTTAATTTAATTTAATTTAATTTAATTTAATTTAATTTAATTTAAGACTGTGGCTTCACAGCAAGAAGGTCACTGGTTCAATCCTTGGCTGGGGCAAGGTTTGGGCAGTGGCCAAGACAATTTAGTTTGTAAAACTCTGATAATCAACGTGAAGATTTTATTTGTAGATATTTATGTTCATTTATGTTACATCCATTATTGGATGTAACATGGAGGTTGCAATTGGGAGGAAGTTTCCCAAAATTTGTTTGGGTTTCTTTTACCTTTTTAATGTAGAAACACAACAATTTAAGTTTTGATATTGTGTCATATGTGAAGTAAGATCATGAAAATTGGCCTCTGGCCTCACATATTTAATGTTAGAAGTGACCTCTGTAAAGATGTTTCCCTCTGAAACGAGCCGAAAGGATGCAGACTGGCTCTGTATCACCTGCCTTCCAGCTTTCTCCCCAGTGAGACGGCTGAAAGAGAGAAACGGTAAGCTGACATTCAGTCTGTGAAATGAGCAATCTGACGATCCTTAAGCCAAGAAGGAGGATTAGTGGAAAACCAGTTTGCTTTCTGGGAGTCTTTCTCTAATGCTTTCATACACTCGTAGTCTTATCAGGCCCAACGCGGAGGCTGAGCTCTGCATCCTGGGGACCACAAGTAGCCCAGCTAATTAAACCTGGACTGAGAGGGTTTGATCAATAGAGCTCAGCTTTCAGGAGAAGGACTCTCCTCAGCTGTAGTGCGACCATTTGAAACAGAGGCGAAATGAACCCATTCGGCTGCCATAAGAGTTATGGATTTTAATTTTAAATCTATGAATTATCTTTTTTTTTTTTAAATTAATTTATTTATTTTTAAATGATGATTGATTGATGCATAAAAAACTGGTTTTCCTGCCACACTGCAGCATTATTCCATCTCTGCTTCATGTGGATGATGCCAGTAAGCTAGATGATGCAACTCACAAGTTGCAGCAACTATTAAAATAATCAAAAGGACAATTTGAAGCAACATGTTATCACTGTTTATGTATTAACCAAGCGGCAACCTCCAGGCGGTAAAAAGTGAAGCCTATGTGGAAGCATATAACACTGCAGTTCCCTCTTCATCCACTAGGGGCTGCAAAACAGAGCAAATCCCCGTAGACTCCCATGTTAAAAAGACCAACTTCACAGCAGGAATAAACATGTTTACAGCCTGGTAGCCTGTAGTTAATAGTCACAGGTCAACTGCAGCTGGTAAACATCTAAACAGACACCACTAAGACATCCACTTTGTCTGGAAATCTCAGCTTATGTGTAGTTTTTGCTTGTCGCTGCAGCATTTTTGTGATATTCTGGGGGATGAACAGATGAGATTTGCATACATGGTTCCCTGTTGTGAAGCACGGTGGAGGAGCTGTAACGAAAACTGTCTGGTTTGAGGATAGTAGGACCAGCAAAAACCAAACCAAACTCCCTGTTGTGACAGAGAAGCAGATAGATGCAGCTCTACATGTCAGGACCTGGCCTTGCACAGAGCCACACTGAAACAGTTCAGATGACTGGAGATGAGTTGGATTGCAGGATGAAGGAAAGCGGCACATAATCGAGCTCCGGGTAAACAGAACTGGGCGACTGAAGAGTGTTAACCAAGTCTATATCTGCTACACAACAATTCTGAGGTCCGTGGTTGTTATCCAAAAATCTTTTTTTCTTCTAAATGAGAAGAAAAAACCTCAAGCGAGTGGATGCAAAAAGTTGTAATTTTTGCAGAACTGGTTTCAGTGTACTGGGATTACAAATGGAAATGCACCAATATATCAGTTTGGAAGCCATACTTCAGAGTCTCTGCAACTTCAGGGGCCCTGTCACGTTTTCTTTTATTTTGGGTGGGGGGGTATTATGTCGTATCCATCAGGGAAACACTGACCTAATTAGAGTTAAATAGAGCAGCCTTCTTCTCTGTGGGTTTGATGTCATTGAGAAGACCCCCCTCATTACAATCAGCACCCTCCCTCTAATGTTTGCCCCCTCCTACTAATCCCCCCCATCTTGGCTCTAAAAAGTTCATACTGCTAAACTTGCTCCTGTCCTCACTTTGCTTGTCTCTTCTCAACAAAGCAGCATTAGGAAGATACAAAGGTAAAGTATGGCCTCTTTTCCTCTGCTCTGCATCTTATCAGCTTGTTTGTCTCTGCTGAGTGTTGAAAAGAGCTGTCAGTTACCTGTTGTGTGGATGTGTGTGTGTTTATTTATTGCTTCCGTCAGTTCATGTCTCAACAGAGTGGGAGGATGAATGGGTGCATGAACAAAGCAGGCCCTTTTCCTTGTGTTTACACAGAGGCGTCTTTACAGCTGCTGATACTGGACAGACTGGTTGGGCCTGTGAGAACAATGGCTTGTTTTAGCGCAGCTGGCAACAAAGTGAGGCAGCTTTCTCTTGTCATGATGAGGAGATAAAGGTCGTTTTGCTGAAGGAAATGACTCCATGTTCAGCACTTTTACACCTGCTTAGGATGTTAAAATCAGATACCCATCAGAAATGGTTTACTTAAAAGTATGTATAGTCAAGAATGATAGGTATATTTTGTTTTATTTTGTTATTTATCTTTAGTGAATAAAACCACACATTGGTGCCATTAAGCAGATGTAAAGCTGAAAGTCTATTATTTATGAACACATGCATAGCAGTTTTTTTATATATATATATTTACAGTTGTGCTCATATGTATTCATCCCCTTTCATCAAAGAAAAGGCTGAATTTACAACAGTCACTCAAATAAGTGGAGACTTAAAAAAGGAACAACAACTAAAGAATTGCAAAAATATAAATTAGTAATATAAGACACTGTTTTTTCATTTAATTGAGTTGAAGAAAGAAAAAACAAACAAACAAATAGGTTCTGGACAAATTAGAGCACTTTTCTGTTGAACAGTGGGACAAAATACCTGTCAACAGGTGCAGAAGTCTGACTGAGAGGAACAGAAAACACCTGACTGTAGCAGAAACATTAAAGGATTGTTCAACAAAATATTAGTTTATGAGTGATGTAATATTTAATAAATTATCTTATTTGTTTGCTTTTTAAAAATTTTTTTCTATTGAACCAGAATTAGAAAATAATGTAATGATTTTCATAACATTTTTATTTATTATTACTTTAGTCAATTTCATCTTATTTTAGAGGCAGCTGTTTTTTTTCCCTTCTTTAATGAAAGGGTATGAATAAGTATGATCACAACTGTATATGCTGAGAGTGTAAATCACACACTCCCTAAAACATTGCTAATGAAAATACATAGTTATATATATTGAATCCATTTTTGCACATATTACAAATTCTGCCATGAGGTAATTTGGATTAGATTAGTTTCAGCACCCAGTTTCAGACGCTGATAAGATGATATTTAGTTTAGTTTGTCTGTTTCTCAGAGAAAAAAAATCAATCACGTCAATTCATATCGAATCACAAACGAAAACTAAAATGTTCTTTCAGATATTTATTTCTGCGCTCGCACATTAGAATGAAAAAAAGAACTGAACTGCTTCATAATGGACGATGAGCTTCATCCTGATACGCTCATGAGAAGTTTTGGAAAAAATTTTTTAAACCCTGATCATAAAAAGTCACAAAAACCTGCAAACATCTGGTTTATTAGAAAGAGTTAAATTGGTGTTTAGTCCTTTAGCTAATGACTCTGCATTAGTTGTAAATACTGTTATGTATTAGCTCCAGATTCAAAAGGGATCAGCAGGAACATATCATGGACCAAAAGAGATAAGAATTGATCAACTTTATCTTTTGTATCAGAGCTAGTAGCTCCGCTTCAGACTGCTGAGGCGTCTTTTCATCCCTCCTGTGTACAAGTGCTTCTCTCCCCCAGAGGACAGTCATACGGCAGCAGGAAAAATGCCTCGTCTTGTTTAAGAGGTTTAGCCTCCTAAAAAAACGCTTTAGCATGTACGTTTGTGTGTAAAAATACCATTTGTGACACAATCAGAAGACCTCAGAGACACAGTGGCCACAGAGAAACATCACAGTCCCGGCACGTCCACCTTCAAGCCACCAAAGTGAATTTTTCATACACTTTACACAGCAGATGAGTGTTAATTATACACCTTTTTTCACTGTAACTGCATTTATTATACAGTTATTACACTGTTTACCATTTCATGTCACTCATGCATCAGTGCCATGCAGGTGCAGCAGAGTGTAAATGATGACGTGGTTTACGTACGTGAGAGGTTTTATGTGTTGTTTGTGACCCTTCATGTCTGTGTGGGAGAAGAAGAACGACTCTCTTGCTGATGGGGGGGGGTCAAGCTTTGTAAGCAAAGAAGTTATGCAGCCGATAGACTGGAAAGCTGATGTCTTCTCAGCAGCGCTCCACCCTTTGAACCACACAAACACTCCCACGCCTCCTCTGACTTCATTGGCTGTGCATCTCTGTCCCACTGCAGCATGGGTGTCAAGGTGATGGACACCTCTTGGGTATCACGCAGAGGTTCGTCGTCTTCGCGTAAATCCTCCTCCACGCCACCGAGCGTGCACCCCCCCACCCCGCCCGCTGACGCGCTCATCCCCGAGCAGCATGGGGATTTCTATGCCTCCCCCTCCCCCACCCCTCCTCCCACTAGCAGCGACCGAGCCAGGTAAGGCTGTTGTGCCCCATCCTCCTGTTGTGCTCCCCAATGCCTCCTCCACACAACACCCCCTCTCCTGCCCCCCAGCTGCAGCCGCCGCTGCTCCCTCCTGCGCCCCGTCCGTTGACTCCAGAACAGCGCTATGTGCCCCTTTTACCCCCTCGTTTCTTTAGTCTGTGGTTCATGTTCACCCTGGTGTCTCCGCCATGATGACGCATGTTGTTGCTGCGATTCCTCTTTAAGTCTCTGTTCAACATTTTTCTTTCAGTTTGCAGAGTCACATGTGGAGTTCATTTTCTGGTTTCTGTGGGACAAGTGAAGAGATTACTTCTATTTGTGTTGTTTTTTTATGAAAGTAAATGTGGGGGGTGGGGAGTTGAGCAAATCATCTCAGTAGTTTATCTTCATTGCTGCATGAAGCATGGACGTCATATCTCCTGTTTTCTGCCATCAGTCCGAGCCTCATTAGCAACATAACAGTCCATTGTCGCAAGGCCCTGCAATGGATGAGGTGACTTCCTGCTTTATTTCATTCTATGACACGTTTATTTATCCTTTATTTCCTTCGCTGTTCCTTCTGGAGTCTGGTCTCCTTTCTTACTCTGATTAATCCTTTCTAATCGATCAACTGTAAACTTGCAGCTCGAACATCCCAGTCCTCTTTCCCTCCCGAAACCATTAGATTCATCCACTTTTAAAAGCTCAGTTCCCCAAGAAACACTGACATTTCTATCATTGCAGCTCTGATGATGCATCGTCCAATTGGTCGGACTCCTGTTATGTCTATCCTTCCCCTGAGGAGGAGAGGCCACCTCCTCCTTACCCCTCTTCTTCTTCTTCCTCCTCTTCTTCCTCTTCTTGTTCTTCCAACTCGCTCCCTCACCACCATTTCTACACCCGAGCACCTCTGAGTATGCGTCCCGTCGCTCCCACTCCCGAATCCGTGCCCCCCGGCCCGTCCCCTCCCCCCCGCCTAACTGGCTACAGCCCACCCCCACTCCCCCACTCCCTGAGTCCGTCCCCTCAGCCGCTTGACGTCAACTCCAACCCCAAACCTAACTCCCTGCACCTCCCCAAACAGGGCTCCCTGTCCGACGCTCCGCATGCGCCCCCGTGCGAAACAAACGGCTCCACCCTGTACATCAAACCCCCGCTCATTCTTACCCGTCACGATCTCTTCCCGGGCTCCCCCAAACCTCCCAACACCCCTCTGTCTGCTCCCCCTCCGTGGGCAGCCTGTGCCTGTAGCCGGGAGAGAGGAGCCAAGCCGAAGAGGTAAATACAGATCCCCGCTCAACTCGCTCCTACTTCCAACACTACTCACACACAAATGCCGAGAGGCCCGCAGGGACAAGAGGGATGGTATGAGAGGGATGGGGGGGGGTGATGATTAAGATACTCCCACCAGCACCAACCCATTATCTGTCCATTAATTCACTTAGTTTGACCCATCAGTCATGAAAATCAATATTACTTTGGATCCATTATCAAATCCATTTTTAACTTAATAACCATGTTTGGAAATTCCACAACTTTCCATGTTGCCAGGATATTTAGGAAGCAGTTGCCAGGCAACAAAGGAAATTCAAAGCTTCCATTGAATACAATTACAAAAGTGGGCGTTAATGAGTCATATCAGTGGGGCCTGCAAGATCAGACCTTCAGAACAAACACAAGCAAAACAAGATGGTCAGACACATCCGCTGGTGAAGCTATTACACTGTTAGATAGGAGAGGAATTCCCAAAGATGCTCATCGACATGGCTGCTTCAACCATGCGTGACTCTTCATCTTCTGAAAGTAAAAGTGCTCTGATGTGCAGCCGAGGACTGTCGGGCTTTCCGAGCATAAACTGCTTACGCTCTGACCTCCATGTCCTCCTCACATTGGCATTCTGCCTGCACTCTGATGTAAGAGGAAGAAAAACCCATTAAGCCATCAGGGTTTATTTGAGTTTTCTGAAAAGCTTCTGTTGTACTGTTGACACTGAACTATGGGTGCTCTCATTGCTTCAGAGGTGCGGTTGTCCTCTTAAAGATTCCATGATGTTTATTCCCCTTCTCTTCTTTCCTCAGTACTCTGAAAAACAAGGAGCTGTCTCCAGTGATCGGACAGAAGGGACTCCAGGGAACGATGACCTCTAGTGGACAGTCTCAGCATCCTGATCACAGCCCACACAGCCTGAGAAGAGGTGATTCACCTGCGACTCACCTGAACATTATGGGACAAGAAGAGTGCCACAAAAAAAAAAAAAAAAATTACTAAGATTTTATTTGTATAGCACATTTTATACACAAAGCAGCGCAAAGTGCTTTTACATGTTAAAACAAAGAAGAATTGGACAAACAAATACACACACACACACTTGATCGTTCACACACATGCAAACACAAAGCACACATGCCCCTCCAATCGCATTTTGCATAACACAACTACAAAAGGATATCTCTCGTCTACTTAAGCAACAAGTAAATAAATAAATAAACAACTGGCATTTTGGAGAGGAAACTATATCCCAGGGGTCCTTTCACTCCAGAAATCAGCCCACTCATGACAGCAGAAAGCGTCGCCACAGACAGTGTGACGGTAAGCGCCACAGCCAAAAGGCTGCAATGCAAGTTCCACCCAGACAAAAGCTGTCCCCATGGCAACAACCCCACAGATCAAATAGCCATAGCCTCCAGCGTGGAGGTTCCCCATGAGGAAAACACTAAGATTAGTTAAGTTTAAAAAGTTCAAACAATTCAATTCATTCAGCCAGCCTCACAACAACGTCATCTCAGCGTTACAGACTCATCAGTTTGAGCCAATTCATCATCACTAGTCCGGGTAAGGAAAACCAATAGATTGCATCGCATCTTGACTGTGATCCAGTCACCCATTCTGAGCTGCACGAGGTGACCGTGGAAAGGAAAACTCAGGAAGGAAAAATCTCCAGCAGAACCAGGTTCAAGCAGCAGCCATCTGCCTGGACCGGATGGGGTGGACACAAGACTGGATTATAAACCCAACACAATCCCCATCGGGGTATAAGAGAAGTAAAAAAATTAAAAACAGCTGGAGAAAATAAGATAAAAATAATGTGAGAAAATAAAGAAATAGAAAAATATAAAGAAATAAGGAAGAGAAGATAGAAACTGGAAGACGGAAAAAAGTATAAATAAATGCAGAAATAAAAGACAGCGTTCAGATTTTCTAATTAATTATCATTTTCCATCTTTATTTGTCTTTGCATGTCCAGTTTTGTTCATTTGTGCAAATATTTCCTCAATTATTTCCTTATTTTTCTAAGATTTGTCCACTTTTGTGGCACTCCTGCTGTTCCATAGCACACGTCCAGTAAACTGGACTTAGTTTAGCTTTCACAGTTATTTTACCAGTAACCATAGGTGTCACTTCTGCATATAAAAACC
>NC_136630.1:8183053-8334727 GCF_933228915.1 Telmatherina bonti
ATTTCTGCCTTTAGGAGTCCCACCCACAATGCCTTGCTGCAGCTGCTGCTCCAGCTTTGACATTTAATGCCCCTACCAGCCCTTACACTCCCGATCCACCACACAACACAGTGCCTCACTGCCCCTCGGCGGACACACTGCCTGTCTGTGCCGGTTTTCCATCACTTGCTTCACTGTGGACGTCGTCATTCTCACTGAAGACACAAAGAAGCAGACGTTGAAATGAAACCGAGGTCAATGTGTTAGTTTATACACCAGTATAACTAACAGCATTGATCACTGTATTTACTGATATGTCTCTTTCTAATCATGTTTGTATCAGGTAAGCATGACAGATGCACAGCACCGACTGCAGATTTACAATATATTCCTTTTCTTTCTAATCTCTGCTGCTGATAGCATTTTCCATTTGTTTAAAGTATCTTCATTTATTTCCTGATTTTAGCCCATTAGTGCTAATAAATCTACACGTCTGTGGTGAACTGGAACAGCTGCTATGTTTACATGCACAGCATTATTCCATTAAAAGGCAGTCCCATTATAAACACATTACAGTGGCCTTGAAATGCAAAATAATATCACACTGAGTGAAACGTATTTACATGTTTACAAAGCATGTTCACATATTAGAAATCACGTTTACATGTACAAAGCAAAGGGTTTAAATAACTTTACATTTAAGGAAAAACAACTTTTACACTTTTAATGAAAACATTCATAGGCAGCTGCTAAACAATTTTACAAAGGTGTGAGTACGTTGCTGAAACACTTTTACCAACAGCAAAGCAACTTTACGCTGACACAAAGCGCTTTTACAGTCACTGACACAGTTTACATGTTGCAAAACACTTTTACAGGTTTACCGAAACACTCTTATGCTGGGCGGACACTGTGCGATTTTTAGAAATCTGACTGTCGGGGAAATGCTCCCACAGCACAACCGGGTTTGTCCCTCGTACTCTATTTGACCCTACGACATGTGTACTCATACTGTACGACTCCTGTCAGCCACCATTATTGACAACCACGACTACTTGTCGGTGTGTGACGGCACGACGTGCTCGAGTGTGAACAACGAAAAAAAAAAGGTTCCTAGTTCCTATGACAACCACAGCGTGCCTGACGACAAGATGGCGAGCAGACAGCAAGTTGTTGCAGTTGTGTGCGCTGTCTTGTGCGCTGAAACGAAAAACAAAAGAAAACCTCATGTTCTCGCCATAGCTCTACTAATCTCTCTTCAAGCAGCTGTGTCCACCGCACACGTCTGAAGTTGGGGTTGCCCACCATTGTTTAAAGCTCCACCGGCGTCTTCTGCCCAGGTCCTAACGTAGAATCGTGACGTAACACCGCTCACACGGCGAAAATTTCTGACATGCCAGAAGTTTTATCGGGAGGTCGCAGCATCATCGTTAGAACGTAGCAGCAATTAATCCTTCCTCGTGAGTGTTCTCACACTGTACGCCTCACGACCTCCCGACTGGACATCCCGACGCTACAATGTTTCCACGATGACGCAGCGTGGTCTGCGACAGCAAAATCGTGGTGAAATCGCACAGTGTCCGCCCAGCATTAGAAGTTCTGTAAACACCATTACAAAGACGTAACCCGGAGGTGATGTCGTGGGGTTGTGGATGTGGATGAGACGAGCATTAAAGGTCCCATATGAAACAGTTTTTCAGCTATTTTAAATGAGTGTTCAGCAACATTGTTTTCAAACTGTTTTACAACAAATTCGGCTTTGGTCTTTAATTTCAGTCTTTCCAGAAGCATCTCTAGTGAGCTCTACAGAGAACGTTTCTGTGTGCCACGCCCACTCTCCGCCCCTCAGTGGGAGGTGGAGCCTTCCGCTGGCACCCACTCAGTGATTTTAGAGGGCAGGCTCAGCTAGCCGGGGAGCAAGTAACTGGTAGGATGGTGATTATTTCACTTCCTTAAGAGAAAGTTCTCAGACTCACCCATCTGAGAACACATTTGCAAAAAACTGGAGCAAGCACGTGGAAAAGTTGACTGAATTTTCTCATTTTTGGGCCTTAAACCCAAGCTCTGGAGACACATATGAATATAAGAAAACATTTAGAAAATGAATATGGGGCCTTTAATAGGTCATACTGACATTATAGACATATCCACACAGATATTACCAAAGTTGTCATATTATCTGACAATGCTGCTTTATGAGACATGCTTCTGTTTCCACGGTTGCGTGGACATTTTCATTGATTTATCAGTTTATTCGACATGGACAGTACACATTATTAATCATGTCTGTAAATGTGTCAGCTGCTAGAGAACTCATTTACAACTAGGCAAATTAACTCACTGGCTGCCAAAGACGTCTTTTCACATCTTTTTAATCCAAACGTTCATTGCCAGAGACGTCAAAAGACGTCTTCTTCACTTTTTCCGTTCCTGTACGTGGACATATGTGCCCTCCATATCTGTAATTCTACAACTCGATATTCTATGATTCCTGACAGACGAGCAAAAATGCTCCAAAATGCTGGTAGAATGCGGCTCTCTGCTGCAGCAATGGCTGCCAACATGTTAATATAAGTTCATGTAAGTTTCCACACTATTAAAGTTAGGCTACATTTACACGCAACGCAGCTTTGGTCCACACAATTCAATATTCATAGGGACACATGAGCAGGTTGTCATGCAGCTCAAAAACAGAAAAACTGATTACGATGAAGATGAAACCGTTATTTAAATCACCTCTTGTTACTGAAGTGCAGTCGTTTAGATGATCCCGACATGGTAAATGAACATGTATGATGCACCAGGAAACCTGCAGCGTTCTCATGACTACAGTGTTGATCTTTTAAAGACCCATTTGCTTATTGTTTTTAAGGTTTTCCTGGACCAGGTCGCTTGTTTTCTGTCACAACGCCAGTTGTAGAGGAAAACTTGGAGCAGGATGGTAATAGCTGTGTGTAAAAAGACATTTGCAGGGCAGCAGAAACTCAGTTAAATTTTTAATGTTTGGAAAGATATGAAATAATGAAAGCTTTGTGCAAATGTCACCACAGTGCAGGAGGAGGTAAAGTAGACATGATTAAACCAAACGAGTGTGTGCTAAAGTGTAGAATGGAATATACACCAGCAGATTATTCTTTAGAATTAGGTGGAATACTGCTGTGCATGGAAACGCTGTGATCAGTTAACGCCTCACTAATCAGGCTCAACAGGAGAAGAGGTGAAGCTGCTACAGCAGCAGATTAATGCTCATTGTTCTGGAAGATGTCGGTCGTTCCGGTACATTTTCTGCATGTCGTGCTGCCCTGTCATGCTTTTTCCCTTCTGTCTGTACTCATAGAGCCATTGTTTGGAGTTGTGACACTCATGTGACGTGCAACATCCACCAGCTTCGACACTGGACGATCTTTATTCTGCATCTTTATGTTTTACTCAAGATAACACTTTTTCTTCTTCTTCTCTGCTCATCTTTTCTTCTTTCTGCTCTGCCAGATTCACTCTGCAACTTGGACATCCCTGTCATCAACATGGAACTGGACGGTATTTTTGACTTCACGCACATCTCCCCCTTCACGAACTCGGTGACCCTTCTCAACAGCAGGACGGACTCCGAGGATGAGATCGAGAGCACAGTGCTATGACGCCGCTGAGCTCCCGCGTTGCCTGTTTAAATCGAACGCAATGCCACCGCTGCACCGCCTCCCTCATTCGTTGGCTTTCCCCTCCCTCCTGCTGCATCTCTTCAGCCTCAACAGCTGCTCTGGATCACCTCATCCCACCTCACCTGTACCCGATCCAGAGGGGCCCACGTGTAAAAACTGGCACCTCTGCACAAAAAATAACAAAAAATATGCCGAACACAAACAGGAGGTGACTTTTATTTTTTTTTGTCAGACGCGCTATTTACATTTTTTACATTGGCTGGATTATTTAGCTTTTTTTAAATTTTTAAAAAAAAAGTTTTTATTTCTTTTTGCCTTATTTGATTCACTTGCAATATTGCCTTTAACGTCACACACGAGACTGGAAACCGGCTGCTCAGAACGAGAGCAGTTCGTTGCCGCTGCTGCATGAGAGAACTTCAGAAGAAACACCGTCCTGTTCATCTACCTGGTCAGCTCTTCTGTCTCGTCGCTAACCTCCCACTTCCACTCGCTCCTGCACTCCTTTACTCCTCAGGGGTGTTTGCTTTCTTTCCCACTCAGCGTTCACTGTGAGTGTGCCAGGATGTCTTTTTTTTTAGGAACGTGTGTGTGTGTGTTTGCTGGTGTGTAGTGTGTTAATTAATGTGGTAATCGTACTATGATGTTGCACCGTCGGTGTTGTGGAGTGAAACCAGGAATGCATGTTTGAGACATTTAGGAGAAAAACAACGAGGTGAAAAATCGGTTAAACTCACACAGCTCTCAGCCACTGCTTATTTATTGTTTATACTGTACAGAGTATATGATATAATTAACAATATAAATCAAACCAGATCATATTTTTTATCCACAGGATAGTTATAAAGGGATTATTTCTTCTATAGCTGAAGTGTCAGGAAGCGATGAAATACATACAATGCATACTACAGCTTATAAAAGATCCAGCAGGTTGGAAATAAAAAAACAGTTCATGTAATTATTCATGTTTTTTTTTTTTTATGAACTAAGCCACAATTTTTCATTTTTTCTTCATCAAGTTATGTGAAATAAATGGATGTACAAGCTTGGTAATATGAAGCCTGCAGAGAGAAACTTCCAGAAAGGTTGGACATTTTCTAAATGCAATAAAAACTTCAGGCTTTTTATTTAGTTGGTTTAAACCTTTTTTTTTTTTTTTCTGGCACAAGTTCAAAGAAATGTTTTTAAGTCTAAAAACTATCAAACAGTTTGAAACCTGGTGCCAGCAGTAGAAATATCTGAACACACATGTTTTGCATTGTGATCCATCAACGTATTTTATTGCAGCTTCCATAATTCAGGAGTTGAAGATATAAATGTTGCAGTTTTACAGAGCAAACTGTCCGTGGAATCTCGGCATGGCCATAAAACGAATCCACTGTCTTCTAGAAGTTTGATATGTCCTCATGTTCTACAAACTTGACTGCTTTTCTGCACATGATTGAAGCATGGCTTCCTCGGCGTGTAATACAGTGGATGCAGTGGCATCTGATCCTCTTAAGCCCACGTTGTTATACAGATCATGTTAGTTTGATGGTTTCTCCTGCGTCCTGAGGACATGAAGATCTCAAAGATCTCAAGTGACCTCATTAACCTTTATATCCTGAGATTTCCACTCCCTGAATTATGCTCTGTAGAATAATAAAAAAAAAACTTATTGATGATTCTTTGATAGCTTAACACAAAGTGTCCTGACTTGTCCCTGCATAAAAAGACAGAGCCTTTGATGGGTGCGCCTTTTATACCCAATATTGACACCCTAACTGTTGACAGCTTAACTTATTTATTGAATCATCTTCCATCTTCTTTTTTATGTGTTACTTTGTATCTGTTTTTATTATATTATATAAATATAAAAAAGTTGGTCTGTTAAGACACTAGAATTCATTTCTTTGGACTTGTGTCAGATAAAGATTCAAACTAGTTAAACTACAGATGAACGTTTTTACTGCATTAAAAAAATATCCTGGCAATTTTGGAAATGAAGTTTGTAATTAAACATGCAAAATAAAATTTAAAAAAACAAAACTTTTTTCTGTGATGGTACATTTCAGGCTCCATATCAGACCACCTTGTACAAACATATTAAAGATTATCTTTTGTAAACATTCGAAATGGAAAATCATCCACTGAGAATGGATCACAGAACTGGGCAGAAAATGTGCAGTATTTTCCTAAACTAGCACATTTTTTTTGTCTTGACCATGCAGTTAATGTTTGTTTATTTCCACACTGCAGTCTATCAGAAACTGATCAATGATGCTGATATTTTTGGTCTATATTAGTGATCAGCAGGCAAGTGCAAAGATATAGATGTGTTTATTTTGATGAAAGTATTTATACAGATATATTTCTGAGTACTTTTTACCTAGTATGAGGAATTCTGATTGTTGACATTAAACACGAATCTCGTCTGAGGTTTTAGAAAAAATATAAAAAACGTATTCTGACGTGGGACCAGAATTTTTCTGCTGCCTCATTGAAACCTTTTCAGGAATTACAGGCTCAGTTTAAGAAGAAACTTGAAAATCAGTTAAACTGGAGTTATGAGGTTTGCTACGAGAGCAGCAGTTTGTTATTTGCCTTGCGGAAGGTTTTGTTCTAACCTATCCAGATTTGTAGGACCTTTGTTTTTGTCCAGAGAACATCCGCTACACATGGCCTCAAAGTCACTGTGCTGCTCTGCCATCGTCTCTCTGTAAGTGTGATATTATCCACGGGACTTTTGTAAATACTCTGTGCATATTTGTTCTGTAAATACTGACAGCAGAAAGATTCAGATATATAATAATGATAAATAGATATTTACGACTACTGTAATGAATACTAAAAGATAAACATTGTAAGGTCATACTGTAAATATTATGATGTTGCTAGTTGTAGCAGGTCACATTCACACTAAATAACAGAGAAATCTTAGTTTGCATTTTTTTTTTCTGAATGAAAAATTGTTTTTGTGTTGCAGAGTTCCTGACCACTGAAATAACTTCAACCCTACCTTTAGCTTTACACTTAGAAAACAACAACACATCCCTGCGGTTACATTCAGCTGAAAATGTAAGATGTCTTGTGCATCATTTTGTACTTTTTCCTGCCATAGTTGATATTTCTGAATGAAATGAAGCAGAAGGAATATGTGTTGCAGCAAGTTTGAAGTGATTTCAGTGGATTTCCACAATGTTTGACCATGAAAAACCTTTCATTGTGGTCATGAACTGACCCTACGATGCAGCAGTGTTTTACCTACTCTGCATGGATGCTGCTGTTAGACGACTGATGTCAGTGCCACAACATGACTGCACATTAGATATTCAATATGAGACAGGTACTGGAAAGAGGGGAAGTCACTGAATTATAAGGATTTTCTGTGAAACTGAACGCTGCAGGATTTTAGTACAAAGATAAATATTTCAGAGTAGACGTTTCCCATCTTAATGGAAGAAAAACATGATTTTCTGTCTAGAAATGCACATTAAAGGGCTTGTTTCCCTTACTATCACTAAACCCTACAAAAAGCAGCAAATGTGCATCATATTGAGCCTGAAGAAACTAAATATTTTCTTTTATTCAGATGAACCAATCATCAAAACCTCCCTGTTTATTTCCTGTTGATCAGATAAAGTCAAAGAGCTACTAGTCAGTCACATCCTCCACCAAGGTTTAATTGATGCAGCATGATTTTATTTTAGTTAAATAATAGGAGAAAACAACTCAGTGCAGACGTGATTGTTGCAGTTAGATTGCTCTGAGGTGAACGATACGTCCCGTCTTTGTCTGGATTTCAGTGCTGCTCTTCGTTTTATACTTAAAGGTTCAGCATTGAGTTTTGTACATATAGTAGACATCAAACTTTAGAGCCCAGAGAGTTTTTAGTGTTGCAGCTTTAGCAAGCATGCCCTTATCGCGCTGAAAGGGTAGAATGTTCTGATGTTCATCTCATATGTAGGTTGTGATGCCGGCAGGCTCTTTAACGTATGGTTTCATGTGTTGGAGGGTGGATGGGGGGGGTTGTCCTGTGAAACTCAGCAGCATGCTTTTTAACCATGCCTATGAAATGTGTTTGGTCTTTGGTCCTATCTAAATGTGCTTGTATTTATTTATTTTTTTAAACAAGAGACTAGATTGTTCTTCGCAGGGGAAGAACAAGTTGGTGCTGCCCTTTCAGTTTCACTTTATTTACTGCTTGTTTTCGCTGCATATCCTCTCAAACACCACTGGTTTTATGCTAGCAAGCTACGAAAAGCCCATCAGACTCTAAACAGAGACTCTGTCAGATCATCCTGGGAAAAAAAAAAAAAACAGTTTATGGAAATATTATTGGACTACACCCTACTTAAATGCTCTATGGATTTACACAACAAATGGAAAGGTGTCGAACCTTACCTGCAAAGTGTAAAGATTACACAGCGGTGCGTCCAAACATTGCAGCCATATCTGTTCATTGTTTTTGTTTTGTTTACTGTTTTGCATACGTTTAAGTTCCAAATTGTGGGGGCCAAAATTAAAAGGGAAAATGTGTGATCTTTGAATCCTTTCAGACTTAAAACTTTGTGTCAAACTGTAGTGATGCTGTGGACTCTTAAAAGTTTGGAGTGAAGAGAAATTGCCTTTTCATGGAAATGCTTTCTCATGGTCACCAAGTGGAAAAAAGTGTAAAATGAAAAGAAAGAAAAAAAAATCCTCATCCGAATGTTAAAACTATTAAACATGTTTTTTATATTATATGGATGTGCTTTGGTTTTTTTTGTTTGTTTGAAGGACAATTTGGAAAAGTGCTGCAGTGTGTCACATTTTGGTGTAAAACTCATTTTTGTCTGTCAGAAAATATTCTATGGAATCCAAACAAGGACAGAAAGCAGAAAGATGGGTGTAGTTTAGACCTACAAGATAAATTAAAGTGCATGTTTTAGTCTAGATAGCACGCAGACCACATTTTGAAAAGATTATCTAAACCAGGGGTGCCCAAGTCCGGTCCTGGAGATCTACCATCCTGCTGTTTTTACGTGCAACCCTTCTCCAACACACCTAAATCAAATAAGTGGCTCGTTAGCAGGCATCTGCAGAGCTGAATGACATGCAGAAGAGGAATTCAGCTATTTGACTCAGCTGTGCTGGACAGGGGTTGCATCTACAGGTTGCAGGATGGTAGACCTCGAGGACTGGACTTGAGCATCCCTGATCTAAACTTTCTGATGTCAGACCAGAAGTCAGTGACATGTTTGTGTCAGAAAATAAGTTGAAAGATGTGACATGGTGAAAGCTTGACTTCACAGGTTCATTCAGCCTTCAAGTCTTTGAAGACACTTGTTTGGGTTGCTGAGCAAAACCCAAATCTGATTAAATATTTATTTCAGATTAAAAATGAGGTACATGTAGCTCTTCACCTGTACCAGGAGAAGCAGTGCCAATCTGAGGTGTTACCAACCCCGATGTCTGAGCGATCCCACCTCACGTACCACCAGCATCCACGACTCCTGGATCACGGTGCAGGAGGATGGGACCGTTGTCATGGGTTACTGCACCTGTAAAGCAGGCTTGGGATAGGTGTGTTCTCATGCGGCAACCCTCATGTATTCAGTGGTGGCTGCTTTTGATACGAGAAACGGACGGGCCTGCACGCAGAAACCCTGTGCTTGGACTGTGCCGTATGGCAAGCCGTTAGTACGAATAATCGGACGTAAATTAAAACCATATGCTAAACCATAAATAGCGGCAGTCAAAAGACAGCCTCTTAAAGATAAAATATGCATAAAATGCCAGCGCACGTAATTTAATCCACTGCGCGTCTTTTATGGTCACAAAGGCCAATCCGTTAGTATGAATAATTGGACGTGAATTAACGCGGTATTCTAAACCGTAAATTATGGCAAGCCAAAAGGGCCAAAAATCACTACTTAATTAGCACGTTGGCATAACGTCACAAAACTTTGACGCATGTTCACGGCGAAACGACGTATTTTACGACGTTTTTTTTTAGCCATAAAAAACAGCGCTTTTAACGGCATTTTGTGAAGAAAAGCGGCGTATTTTACGGCATTGTTATGCCAACATGCTAATTAAGTGGCGATTTTTGGCCCTTTTGGCTTGCCATAGTAAATAGACGTGCCGTTTTTTTTTTGTGCAAACGCGTTGTGAATCATAACGCGCAGTGGCGTAAATTACATGTGGTGGCATTTTATGCATAATTTATCTTCAAGAGGCTGTGTTCTGATTGCTCCACCACTAGATGTTCGGCCTTTGTACCCAATCAGTGCACTGCTTTGGCAGTCATGATCAGAGGATCACTGATCCTTGGTGAAAGAGAGAACATAGTCTACATACCTGCCATTCTGTTCCTGTCTTAATCAGATTGTTTTGTACCTGTTACTGGGCACTTTAATGCATGACACTGAAATAAACAAAGTCAATAATCAAATATATAGTTCACTGCTGTATTTTCTTTTGTTATATAGTGTTTATAGTGACAGTCTACACAGTCTGCACTCCAACTACAAGGTTAATCATAGCTGTCATTTTGATGGCTCGAAGAATACCTGGTATAAATTCAGTCAGCAAAACAAAATCTAACAATAATTTGGTCTGTAAAGAACAGTTGATAATAAACACGAGACACAAAATGAAAGTTTTAACGAATGTCCAAGTTATTAATTAATTATTTATTCAGTTGTTAATGTTACAAATGAGTTTTTTTTCCCCCTCTTATTTTTTTTTTTTAAAGAACAATTTATGGTTATAGTTGCACAAGTTTTATTTGAATGAAGCTACAAGTGGAACTATCCACTTGTAGTTCCTCTCATATAACAGCAGATGTCAGCAGGTCTGAGTGATGGCCATGCAAAACAAAGCTTGCTTTTCAAATGACTAACTTCACTGCACCACTTTTATGAGAAAATGAAAATGGACCAGTTGGCCTGTCATTATTGCAGTAGCCTACATAAAAGACCTTCTTTTGAAACTAGCATTTGAATTTCACTCCAAATGTTAGAGATCTGTTTTTAAACGTGTATTCCTTCTGTTTGACCAGTTTTAACATCTTAAATGTCTAAAAATGTAAAGAACGGTCATTTAAAGTAAACCCAGGAGTAAAGTTTGCCATTCTAAACACTATACCAGCATCCGTGATATAATCTTGTTCTTATTGCACGATATGCTTTCTTTAAGAAAAAATATTTTAATGCATTTGTGTCAACTTGCATGTTCAAAATGAATTCCCCACTGAGACTAAAGTATATGTTTTATCCTCTAATATTCTAATATTTTTACTTCCATATGTTTTTACTCATACATGCAAGAAAGCAATGTTTGGAAGAACAATAATTCTGGCTGTAAGTCAGTCTAAAGACAACCTGAACACTACCAACCAAATATTCCACTGCTTGACTAAGCTTAGCATGAGCCTAAATATTTGGAAGACTAATAGTGGTTCCTGTTCCTCGAGCCAGAACTGGACATTCTGCTGTACCTGTGGAACACTTCCTCACACCTTTTATTTTGTGCAGGGTACATCTTGATGCTTCATTTATTCCCGTTCCTGCAGTGATACGTTTATAAGGGCATATCAGCTGCAGTTAGGTCGGACACTTCCAGTCAACTTTTACTCAGACATACCAAACCCTGAGACCAAATGTACTCCATGCAGCAGCTGGTTGGCAAAAATCATTTGGATTTCATTGCAGATTTAAAGTGGAACTATTATGTGCATTTCAGGCCAATTTATTTTTATTTCTGAGACCAGAAGGGCTGGGATTGATCGAGTTATTGTCACAAATCCCTTTATTTACTTCAGACCGACCCTCTCCGTAGGCTGTCAGATCAGCCTGTGGGCAAAACGAGTGGATTGAGACTCCACATTAAGCCCCGCCTCCCGCCAGTGCACTACATCGGGAGCGCGCACCACACCTGCTTTCACCATCATTGTAACATCTCATAAACAGAAGGATTAGGCTCATATGAACTCAATAAAAAAAAACAAAATACAACGTCAACACATAGCATACAGCCATACATGTTGGAACCTGAATCAGAGCCTGAAAACGAAGTGGAAAACAGCAACCCACAGCAACGAATGCAGCAGGATGTCTCTCTTTGGTAAACTCACCAGCCATCGTTGGAAATAACTTTATCCCACGTTTTCCACCCGCCTGATGTATTTGTACATGCCCTTGTTCACCAGTAGAAGGTAACCAATCACCGAACCTTATCCCCCGGGACGTCACAAGGATTTCCAAGTAGAAAAAACTCTCTAAAACGACACATTTTTTTGTCGCCATGGAAACCGAATAGAGAGCGTGCTGGAACTCAAACTCAAACTCAAACATACATTTAGGTGATAAAAAAATAGTGCCGTTCACATGTCTGATGAGGATTCAACACTGTAACACTGTAGAAAGCTCAGAAAACTCCAAATACCATAATAGCACCCCTTTAAGCACACGAGGGAACAAGCATTTAAACTGAAAAGTCCTATTGTTTGAGTTTGTCCCCTAAAAACATACACATTAACTTGTGTGTAAACTGCATTACTGTAGCAGAGCTTAAGGGTTTAGAAAAAAAAAGTGAACAACTTCCATGATCTGACATCAAACTTACAACTCATTTTGCCAAGGTAAAAGGATTTATTTTTTCATTTAACACTTGTTTTTTGTTTTTTTTATGCTTCAATGTATTTTTAAGTTAAATCCAGACACGCTTCATTCTTTAAGACCCTTTAAAAAAAAATGTTTTAATGTAAAACACAAAAATATTTTTCTCCACCAAACTGGATGTTTATTTTAACATCAATAAAAACACATGCATGTTTTTTTTAAAAATGTTAGTGAATAATACAAACAAAAAGCTTCGACTAGTTTCAGCAAGATCACATTTAGCTGCTAATTCTCATTGCAGGCTCAAGATGAAGCAACCGTTAGAGAAAAATAATGACAAATATCAAACATGTTATTTACACAAAAACTCCTTAAAGCACCAAAAAATGTCTGCTGACACGTCAGCTTACAGGTGTGAACTGGAAATAATGGGTTTGTTACGAAACAGCATGAAACAAAGAGCACAAGCAGTATTAAAATGTTTTTGGGACAAACACATTTGCACATCTGTGGAAAACTGTGCATGAATCATTTATAGTATAAGATGGCTGATTATGATTTAGTTTACAACTTAATAATTAAGAACATTTAATCAGTACTTATTAGGCTGTAGATGTTTGTCTCACTCCCATGGGGCTTCAGTGCCTTCAGCCTCAGCGTACACAGAAAGGTCCTCATACAGACCGCCTCCACATGTCTCAATAGCCAAACCCTGAGAAATGGAAATAAATCTCTTTAAGTTCATTTTACACATAAATGTTTGACTTTCATGCAGAGTTTAGTCATTTAAATGACATTATAGAGAGATGTGCTGACAGCAGCGTAGCTACAGATTTTATTTGCATATTAGATTCAGAAATAACTTAAAGACAGAAATAAAAATCTGCTAAACGCCGAAACCAAATGGATGACATTTACAACATGACAACAGCCCATTTGCATAAATGGTTTTCTGACTTTTTTTTACCACAAAAAATGAACTCCTGGTTCCAGTTTGTAAGATTTATTTGTTTTAAATGCTCCAGATGATGCAGTAATATAACATCTGTTAGAGAGGAGGGGTCTTGTATGCATCTAAGAGAAACTGAAATGATTGACACTGTGCTCCTATGTGCATCAGTAATATTTAGTATACTGTGAATTTAAAAGCCAGATGTCAGAAATCAGTCATTTTACTGCAGTTCTGGACTAAAATACTAAATCAATCAGAAATACTTGAATTAATACCGAATCTATGGCTGTAAATTTATTTATTTATTTATTTTAAATCCTCCTTTTCATGTTCTGTATTGTTCTTGTCCTCTGTCTCTTTGCTTAAACATACTTAACATTGACTTAACAGAAACTCTGACGACTGATTAACACAATTGTGGTTTGGAGCTCAGTGGTGCAGGAAGATTGCGTGTCCTGTTTTCTTACTGTCATTGTCACACTTATACTCTTTATGTAAAAACTGCACAGCTGTGAGACTTGCTCACTGCAGCATAACCACACAAACTGGACCATTTATTCTCAAAGCACTGTGATTAAAAGAAACAGCCACGTGTTTGGTAAGAAAACAGGAAAAAAAAAAACAAACCTCATAGATGTGGTCATTCTCTGGTTCCTCGTAGAGGCTGTCCCTCCTTCCAATCTGTTTGAAAGAAAAGGGTTAAGAAACACTTTGTAAACAGTCCAACAGAAAATAAGCAAATGCACAAAACTGGAAAGAGAGAAAGTAAGCGGTGATAAACATTTATTTATGTATTTTACAGGTCAACCTGAACCTTTTATATTTGTTCTATGTTTTATCTTCCTCTATTCTTCACAGAATTTAACACATTTTAACTCTTTTTTTTTGGGCAAATGACCATATTTGATCACTTTATTAGACATGCCTTACATCAGGGAGCTTTAGTCTTGGTCCTTGAGGGACCCTGGAGGGAGTCCCCCCAAGTGTCCCTGCTGCAACACACCTGATTAAAATGAATGTGTATTTAGCTGGCATGTGCAGAGCTTGTCTGAGTCCGAGTCAGGTTTTATTCAGCATTGCTCTACATGTTATTAAACTCAAAAGAACCACACAGATGTTCACATCAGTCATCAAAGACGAGACTTCCGGTACATCCCAGATACTTCACTGGGATCAGAATTCAGTATAAAGAAAAAACTTTCTCTACCGATCACTACTGTTTGCCAAATAATGAACCGCTGTTGTAAGATAACCCTTTATTGATAAAAAGGGCTGACAACAAACAACACAGATAATACATTCAGCACAAGACCCCTGCTGTGCTTACGTCTAACCCCCAGCCCTACAGTAGCTCCTCCAAAGCTGGTCTATGAACAAAGATGAATGCTCTGACATATCCTTGACACTGTTAACTTCTGGTATTTAAAAAATAAAAAAATTACAATTTAAAGTCTTGTTATAATCTCCAATAGTACAATAACACTCTTTTCTAAGTTTGGATATATAAATGTCAAAGTGTTTAACAGATCTCAGAAGTTGTCTGACTCCAGAAGTATTCAGACGTTGTGGTCGCAGATTTATTCTCATTTACTCAAAGGTTTGCAATTTTCAAGTCGAGGTGTGGAGGCCATTTATGTGTGTTTGTTTTCTTTTATGAGAAATGGCTGTTATGGAAGTTAAATAGTTTTTTGGATTATATTTTAGGATATTAGGTTATATTACACAGATTTTTATTTAAAGTTTGTTATTTAGCTTTTTGATGAGTGTGAGAACGGTGAGGGAAGACGGCTGATTTATGTCACGTCCGGGCGTGGTGTTTTGTTTTGTTGTTGGACATCAGCGTCAGGTGGTGTGACCAAGGTTGAAATGATTTTTTGACCACTTTCAGGCGTTTTGTTGGTTTTTTGTTAACTGGAACAAATATATAACGATCCACCTTTATTCTATTTTTTTTGTTTAAAGAAAATAAATTATTTGTAATTTTTTAAATCCTTTCCTTTTTTTAAATTTTTTTTTATTTTTGGAAGTGCGTACAAAAATCAGACAGTCCACGCTGCCACTGCTTTTAAAAGAAACATGAAAAAGGCTGGTACAAGAGGCCTAAACAATCAGCACAGATGTTAAGGGGTTAACACTAACACTGAAGGAATATCACACACACCAAACCTTTACATTATGACGTTACTAATGTTTCATAATTACTCTAAAATGAAAACGTTTTTAAAAAGCAGTGCAGGATAAATTAGCACACCGTTCCAGATGCTGCATGGATCCGAAAAAGCCTATTTATTGTTGTTTATGACATGGTTTACAAACACAGAGCTTTTCATTTCTGCAGTGGCGGGATCTGGAGATGTAACTCCACCCAGTCCCACGAGGGACGGGCCCCTGCACGTTTTCAACACACCCCCCTGCAACCACACATCTGACTCAAATGAATGATTTGTCAGCCAGAACCTGATTGGATCCATTTAATTTGGGTCAAGTGTGTTGAAGCAGAGATACATTGAAAACCTGTCGAGGAACAGAGCCGAGTAGCCCTGGACTAGAAGGTCGAGTTCTGATCAGTCGTCAGCGTATGGATGTTAAAACATTCCTGTTCCAACAGACGTCCACGCTCTATGTTTTGGCAAAAATAACAGACCCTCCTCTGTGTATTTTATGTATTATGGTGGCATTAGTTGAAGTAAAGGTACCGTCCCAGCCTGAGGACAGTCTTAGTGTGCAGCTATATAACAGGGGACAAGGTTGAAAGCATTCTTTTAAGTAATTATCTTGTTATATCAGGATGTCAGAAACTTGAATGACATTTTTAAAAATCACAACAAAGAGCTCAGAAAGTCAAGAAAGTCAACACTTGCTATTTAACTTACTGTTGTTTCTTCTTTTTCCTTTTCCAACTGAGACAATGAACTAGATAAATTAGGAGCTTAACCCCAAAACTGCTCATTTTCGAGCTCACCTTCATCATGATGAAAAGAGGAAATCACAAGAAAAAATATAACCTACGTATCAGTCAGCACCCACCCATTATACGACTAAACTACACTAATCTCATTATAATTTGATTATTGTAGAATGTAGACAACAAATACATCTCAACTTTAAATTCTTTAAAACCACCGGTAAAGTACTTTTAAACATATCATTTGCACCATCTGTGTTTCTCCAGACTCCTCATGGCTTCATGACAAGCTTCTTTAAGTCTCTTAAGCCTACAGTCAGTATTAGTAGTGTTCTCTGAAGACAAGATCACATGATGAAGAGGCTACAGAAAATTAATCTTGTTATCTCGTGATTATAAGTTACAGCAGGTGGCTGTCTTAAGAAAGCTAAAAGTTTCACAGTCATGATTGGTTTCTTCTATCTAAAAAAGAGAGCAACAGAAAATGTGCAGCATATGTCTGCACATGTATGTTGATTTTTGTGTGTTTCATAGTCCATAACTGGTTTGTTTCTACAGACTCTTGTGAGGATCCTGCTTAGATTAAACCTGTCTCTGCATAAAATTGTTTACAGTTTGTGAAACTTTGAAAGGAGATTCATTGAGATCCAGCATCAGGCACAGTTAGCAGATCTACATACAGTTTTAACGGTCCCTTTTCTCTTATTTGTTCCTGTTTTTTCCCCCCCATCTCCTCACTTCTCAACCTTAAAGCCAAATAAAACAAAGCAGGATCGGCAGTGGACGAATCGAAGGTGGCAAGACGATGCTTCTGACCCAACGTTCACTTTTCTGACACTTTCATAACTTTAGAGCTGGAATGGACTTCCTACACAAACTGTAAAACTTGATGAAATTAATCTGCTTTCTTCTGCTTCAACCGTGTTTTATTTAGTAGAGAACTAGTTAACACTGGCTTAAAGTGCAGGACATGAGGTGACTTATTATGTCTTCTGAGTTTAAGAGGAAAATTCCACTGTTATTTAACTTGCCTTTTATTATTTTTATTGTTTGTTGTTGTTGACTGATTGCACTTTTATGCTACTGGCTGCACACAAATTGCCCTACGGGGACCTAATAAAGTATTGAAATTGGAATTGAAATTGAAATTGAAATTAGCCTACAATTTTTGTTTCTTACCGTTTTTACACAATTTGTAGATCTTTGAAAGATTTTAGATGATTGCAGAACTTTTCACCCCTTTGTTTTCTGACTCTTTAAAGCTGCACACTAACCACTGGTTTTATTGTTGCTGGTTTAACCGAAGAGAAATCTGTATCCGTTGCATTTAGGTCTGCAAACATATTAAAAATGAAGTGATCAATCCGGAAAATTAACGCACAAGGTCTGCTAGTGGACATTTGACTTTTCAGTGTATCTATATAAATAGATCATGTTGCCAACAGTTCATCCTTCTATAAAAAAAATAAAATAAAATAAAAATCTTGTCCTCTTTTTAAACCAGTGCATCTAAATATTTGGCAGCTATCCTGGTGCTAAACTCACCAGTACCGTTTGGCAAAGGCCAGCTTAATCTAAGGAGTTTTGTTCATTTCATTCCTCACCAGTCTTTGTTTGCGTAGCAGCATGGCAGCAATGCACGCAGCCAACATGAGGCCCTGAAGCACCATGAGACCATCCTTCATCTTGCTCCGGTGTATTGCCTGGTTAAGGTCAACATGTCCTACAAGACAGCAAAACATAACGGTGAAACAACCATTCAAAATCTAACTGCATGTGTACTTTCTGCACTTACTGACTGCCTGAAGTTCAGTTCCAAGTCCTCTTGTTCCATTTATTTCACAATAATACACTCCGTTGTGTTCAGCCTGAACGTTAAGGATCTCAAGGGCAAAATTTTGGAACACGTTGCGAAAAACAATTTCTTCAGTCTCAGATATTATGTTTGGTTTGTCTTTGTACTCATCAGCCTTGTACCACAGCGCAGTGTCTTGGGGACGTGGCTTCGAGGACTGACAGTAAATTCTTACATGACTCCTATATTTCACACCATAGAAGCGAGGTTTCTGTGTGACCTGCAGGGAGACTGTGCAGAAAAAGGAAAAATAAGACATTGCTACAACAATGAAAGATTTATATACCTTTCAATAAAAAGGAATGTATTTATATGAATACAAAAGCTGGAAAATCCCTCATGTATTGCAATGTAGGAATTACTAAAATGAATCAAGAAAAGCGAAGATTGTCTCAAAGCAGTTCGCGACCAAATGATCCGACTGATGGCAGAGCTGAAAAACACAGGAGCTAAAAAAAAAAAAAAAATTGTGACATGAATGCAAAACAATTTTATTAAAATTAAAAGGGAAAAAACAAATAAAATACGGTCAGTTAGGGTTGTTTTGATAGACTGAGTAGTTTGTTCTGAGGTTATTTCCTAAGCGGTTGCAACTTATTTTCGTCTTTACAATTTCAGTAATGGGTCAGTATTTATAACTTTTTTTTTTTTTTTACTTGATTATTTGTCTAAAATCCGACTTAACAAATAGTTTATGTAATGGTTTGATACATTATACGAATAAAAGGCAACTAAACAAAACCTTATCTTAATAGATGAATAATGACTTACTGAGATCTTGGTAGAGTTTAAAATTAATGACAAAAATGATTATTTAGCTAATTAAGTATCAGATTTTCACTGCAGCGACTCTTTTTCCTTTAATGCTGAGGGAAAGATAAAACATTTAACAGCGTCGAAATGTTTTAGTTCTTCGGAGAATCTTCAATGGAAACATTTCTTCATAACATGAATTAAAACCTTTTACCTTTAAAAAAAAAAACCCCAAAAAACAACAACAACGGCAGCATTTTAAACATGCTAAATATATTTAAAGATACATTGATGAAAATAAGGGGAAAGTCAGTTATTTTTTACAATAAAATCTCAAAGTTAACAAAAATGAACAATGTCTTTGTAGGCCGAAGAATAAAAGTTTGAGCAGACGTGTGTTTTTAATGTTAAATTTTCCTGCTTTATACTAGTTTATTTAATTGAATATTGGAATATATTTGGGTCCGGAGATGTTAGAGACATTGCAGTCAGTTTTACACACAATTTAAAAAAATATAAAGTAAAATGACCCATGTGAGAATAAAATATAAACAGCATATATTAGTGTATTTAAAATTGAAGTTTAAAAAGACAGATGAGGTGGGCACGCCTCAGAGGGGACAGAGCTTTTTCAGTGCTGGTCCAAAACTGTGGAATGAGCTCCCCCTCCATATTAGACAGGCTTCCTCACTGTCCAATTTTAAACCTTACCTTAAAACACATTTTTATTTCTTGGCCTTTATCCCAGTGTGAGACAGCTTCTGGTCAGTGTGCTACAGTTTAATTATTGGTTTTATTTACTATTTATTCTTGATTTTGTTTAATTAGTTATTCATTGTGTAACCTGTTGTTTTATTGTGTTATTTGGCTTTTAATTGTTTTATTCTGTCGTTATTTTGGCTGATTGTGCAGCACTTTGTTTCAACTCTGGTTGTTTTAAAGTGCTTTATAAATAACGTTGAGTTGAGTCTTTAATAGGTCTAAATTTAATAGTCACAGCTTAATGTGAAGTTTGTTGCATAAAAACATCTTTTATCACATTTTTCGGGATCACATTAGAAATAAGGCAGATATTAGTTAATCAACATGACAATAAGATGATAGTCTTTGTCTCAGAGAAGAACTTCCTCTTTTCTCCCAGATGGTCAGGAAACAAAGGTACCACAGAGTCAAAAAATAACATGCAAAACACTAGTTTGCAGCATAGCTGCGGTTAAACTCACAGAAAAATGACAAATAAATGAGTGTTTTAAGCACTTGATAAGATTTCCATCCCGTTCCAAATCATAAGGATGTTCACATATTTGCAGTAATTTTAAAAGTCAGTTTTAAAATGCTAAAATAAAACAGTGCTTGCATCGTTTAACTTTTTTAAATCACATACTGCATCAATTGAAATGGTTGAAAAAGTGAACATTTACCTGTTAGTGTTATGAAAGCGAGCCCGCAGCATCCAGCTAGAATCCAGCGCATGATGACATGCAAAAGACAAATGTTTCAGTCGTTGACACGGAGAGTGTGTCAAAGTCTCTGCCGTCAAAATACTGCCACAAGGAGAAAAAGCACAAGTGGGTGTGCAGTTTTCTGATACGCTCGCTTTAGGTGCAGGCAAATAAGGGGAAGAAGGCTGCGTCAGTGGACTGAAATAAGTTAAACAACCCACACGTTTACCATCAAACTTCCAGCAGCTTCATTCACACAAGCTGCTTATTTAGCAACAGATGAGACAGGGAGTCTGAAACTCCATTTCATAAAAGGATTTTAAAGTTGTGTTGATTAAATAAAAATCTTAAGATAATGTGAATTTATTGTTGTATGGCCTGATTTTATCTGAGGCTAAGTTTTTAAAGACTAAGACCTGCCATGATACAAAGGTAGACAGATGTCTCATTTTAACTGCTGTGTGAAACAAACTGGTCACTAAAACCAAGACTCACTGTGACTCCTCTCATTGGGCTAAATTAGTTTATTTTATATCGCACACAAGCCAGAGTGGGATAATGGTGCTTAAATTAAAAATTGAAGTAAATAAAATCAATAAGTCGTGGTTGAGTTTGCATGGGGGGGGGGGGGTTGTGTATGTCCTGAAGTCTTTTCTTTTTATCAGTTTTTACAGTAAGGCAGCAGAGTATTTAGTTTTAGCTGTTCCTCATGTAGAACATCCGTCACTTCTCGTTTCCAACTCATGTTAATGTGTATTTAGGTTCATGTATCTGTCATTCACTTAAAAAAAAATTCAGCTAAATAGAAAAAATGTGCTCATTGGGACATTTATTTTTTGGAGTTTTGGTTCTACAGCATTTAGAAAAAATCTTTTATTCTCATTTTTATAAAAAGGACAATGATGCTTGTGAAAAAAAAAGTCAGAATGTGATACTTTAATCTTTCAGATCAATTTGTGTGGATTTGGTTTGATGTTTGTGAAAAAAAAAAAATTATTGTATTTATTTTATTATTTTATATTATTTATTTATTTATTGTATCCATTTATTTATAAGCACTTATTCAAGTGCTTATTCACATTAATTTTTTTATCATTTATATCTAAAAAAAAAATTATTGCAAGAAATTTGTGAACGTTTAGACATCAAAGTTAGAAACAGCTTCTTATTTATTTTACATGGGTCCTTTTGATTATCCAACCCTTCCGGTGATATTAAAACCTAAATCCAATCAGAAAAGGTTTGTTGCATGTAACCATATCAACCTGTTAAACAACATTAACAGCCTCGCCAAAAGGTTTACACCAAGCCACAGTGCTTTTCGATCTTATTTATATTTATTGGTTATACTTAAACAGGAAGTGGAAAAAAAGGTCAAAGGTTAAAAACATGCAGTGGACTCACTGCACTGCAGTCTTCCTTATGAGGACTTTCTGACTTGTTAAACTATAAGTTCAACAATGACATCTGTTCAAATGCATCTATATGAAGCTACTTCCCTCCTGCTGCTTGCCCGAGCGTGCAGATCGCAGCTTCAGCTGCATATAAGGGAATGAACAAACAGCATTCATGGCCGTTTCTGTTGTGATTATCGCTTAGTTTGTCACAGGATGAAAGGTGTGGTTATTATAGCTGAAATTATAAAATGGGAACAAATTCACATTATCTTTTGCTTATCCAACATGATGCCAAACTGTGATGTGTAAATATTAAACCAACCTAATGTCTTAACTTAAAAATTCAAGTCTCAGATGGGTGTTGCCCTTCATAACTTCATTCAGTCTAAGGGAAATATCTAAACTTCTGCTCGATGGATGAGCCTAAAACCTGACAGTCGTTTATGATGTGCAAACTTTGGGAATGATGGTGAACCCAGTTTGTTAGACTACCTTAAAATTTTAATAAAAAGAAGATGAATTTCCTTGTTAGTTGAACATCCTGTTTTCATCTTCTGCTGTTATTTAGTGAAACTAAGAAAAACTGGTAAACTGTGGCTCCCCTGTTGGAAACATCTGTACTCCTTTTGAGCAGATTTGTAAATGTTAGCCTGCTGACAGACGAGACTGAACATTTACCGTGAATATCAGCGTACGGCCTTAAAAGTCTCCAATATGCCTTGAGACTTTTGTTATGCAACCCACAAGCAATCAAGAGTGAAGGTTTCAGATCGGCCAAGCTCATCTAATTTCCCTAATTCCTCACAAAGCTGATTTTCTCTGCAGTATCAGCAGGTTGTTTGTCTGGGTTTGGTCAAATAATAGTAATATCTGAACTAGAGATAAACTTACATACAGTATCTACCAAATGCAAACACTGCATCTCCCAAAAATAACTAGCATTGCTCAGACCCGATAAGAGAATTTTTCCTTTATCGTATTTAGAAAAAACAGTCTGAGCTGAAGGCTGCTGTTTATGGAGCTTCACTGACAAACTACTTTGTTAGTACTCATTTACAATACAGTGGAAGGTACCAATCTGTTTCCAACGTTCTTGAAGAACACGAGCAGTCGCTGCTTCGCTTGGTTTTAATAGGAATAATGACAGACAGAAGAACGTTTCCAGTAAACAAACCTTCACTGGAACAGATAGCATAGTGTCTGATGACATCACAGACTGGTGAAAAATCAACAAAAAAAAAAACAAAAAACTGATCACCTTAAACAGATCCACAAATAAATTAATACATTTAAACCTTTTAACATGCAGCCTTAGTACGTCAAAAGCAGCGAATCTATCACTGAAAATATTTGAAGTGATTCTACTCTATTCTAGTCTTTTAGCCGATACTTTTATCCAAATAGATTTACATGTGAGAGTGACAAAAGGAATCAAACAGTAGAGGACATGATAGATATAGTTCTGCTCATATTTATTCATAAGCTTTCATTAAAGAAGGAAAAAAAAAAAACCAGCTGCCCGTAAAATAAGCTGAAAATGACTAAAGTAATAAATAAAAGTTTTATGAAAATCATTACATTATTTTCTAATTCTGGTTCAATAGAAATATTTTTTTTAAAAAAAGCAAACAAATCAGATAATTCATTACATATTACATCACTCAAACTAATATTTTGTTGAACAATCCTTTAATGTTTCCGCTCCAGTCAGGTGTTTTCTGTTCCTCTCAGTCAGACTTCTGCACCTGTTGACAGGTATTTTGTCCCACTGTTCAACAGAAAAGTCTCTAATTGGTCCAGGACAATTTTTTTTTCTTTCCTTTCTTTAACTCAATTAAATGGAAAAAACAGTGTCTTATATCATCTAAATTATATTTTTGCAAATTTTTAGTTATTGTTCCTTTTTTAAGTCTCCACTTATTTGAGTGACTGTTGTAAATTCAGCCTTTTCTTTCATGAAAGGGGATGAATACATATGAGCACAACTGTAAGTGCTTGTCAGACAACTGTAAGTCGAGTTGGGCGCAGGTGTTTTCCATGTGCCGCGTTTTACAGCAATAGTCCCTTTGCTTATATACAGAAACAATAGATTCCTCAATATAATTTTGGGCGCAGCTTATTCAGTGCTCATTTGTTGCAGTGTTTGATTTATTGCAGGAATTATTTAAGTTATTCAAAACTCAAAGCACTTATTGTCATATGTAGAGTAAGGAAACTGGTTTCCCTGTACAATGACATTCTTATGTTGCTACCTAGGTTGGATGCCAGAAATATTTAAAGTATAAAGAATAAACTCATTTAAAAACAGTATGCAAATGCGTACACATGAAATATAAACTTTACTTAAAAGTGATGTACATATATTGCATTAGAAACAAGGACAGCAAACTTCTGGACAAACTGGGCTTTAAGGCTAATTCTGTCCTCAGCAGAAGCCAGGACCCTGTCAGAGCTGTGGTGGAGCAGAGGATGAGGAGAAAACTTCAGGGTATTTTAGATAACAAAAAACATCCCCTCCATAATACCCTGACAGGACAGAGGAGGAGCTGCAGTGAGAGACTGATCTGTCTTCGATGCAGGACTGAGAGGCTCAGAAAGCCCTTCATTCCAGCTGCAATTAGGCTGTTTAATATTAATTAATTAATCTGTAATTTGATAAAACTATCTTTTTTTAATGAATTGTTGGAACACCCTGAATTTCACCCCTGGGGATGAATAAAGTATCTATCTCTCTATGTGTCTATCTGTGCAGTGTGCTACATAAACTGTCAACATTCAGCAGTGAATAATTGCAACATTTTAATGGAAAAGTGCATGGAAAATTAAATGACATTACAGATATGGTCGTTCTGACAATGTAAACCTCTGTGTGTAATTATGCTGTCCAGTGTTTCAGACGGTCAACTGCGAGCTGTTCTGGTGGCAGAAGAAAAGCAAGAGTTTGGGAATGATGGTGGACCCCAATTTGTTACGGTTTTTATTCTTTAGATTTAATAATCTCATTTGTAAAAGCAAACTTTTCATTGTTTTATGTTGTTCCAAGTCTATTTCCAGTTTTAAAGCTAACGAATGTAAATAACTAAATGGGCATCAGCAGCGGTTCACTACATGACCACCAGAGGGCGCCAGAGTGCTCTTTAATGAAAACATGAGCGCAGACCAACTGTAACCTATATTTATTTATTTTAACAATATAGTTACAAGTTTTTCAATAATAAAATCATATAAATTAATAATACACAAGAAAAACAAATGTATATACAGGCAGTACTGACTGTGGGTGTAAATATAGAATTCCTCATGAGGTTTTTCCTCCAGTAGAAATGTAAACAAAAAGGAGGACACTGTCAGGTGAACATGACTGCATCATCAGAAGAGATTTTGAGTATTGCAGCAGTGTCTCAGTCTCACAAGGGAGAGCCACAGATTGTATTACAAACTTCTGACAGGAATAAATGGCAGTAGCAAGATATGGCATAAGCAGACCCCTTGTGGAGAAAACGTTCTGAATTTCTGGTTTTATCCAAGGCCAATGTTAAAGCAGAGCTAACTGTATAAACAAAAAGAAATAAAAGAGTTGTACAGTTGTGTGCTATAAAAAAACAAAAATTATAAAACTGTAAAAGTGCTTATGATGTTCACGTTTATACAGAGGTTTCAGGCACTTCAGATGTTTAGATTCTTATTTATCATATAACAACATGATCTTACATCAGCTGCAGGTTGCAACCAATTTTATAATTATGGGACCATTTGAAAATGTAGTTAAAATGGACTGTAAATATATGCATATATATTAAATCATATTTAACTAAAAAAAAAAAAAAGAAGCATATCATGCTATTAAAATGTGAGATTTTCTTTTTTATCTGTAAGAGAGCAAAAGATAAGTTTGGATTGCATCATAATTAAATGAGGGTGTCATCACATTATAAAACTGTTTGACTACTAATTTTTAGTTAATATTTTCTGTGTGACATGGTGAAGGCTGTGAATCAGTACTAAACGTCTGTGAACTTTGGACCTTTAAACACCATAAGCTTGTAAAATCTGATGCCACACTGCAGAGAAAATTGCTGGAAGAGCTCAGCAGCACTTCTAAAATCCATCAGTCACACAAGTTTCTAGTTGCTGTTGCAAATTCAGTTTAATCATTTGTTTTACAAGGAAAAGATTCACATGAAGTTGATCCAGAAATACAATGGAGGAGTTAATCTAAGATGGACTACACCAGCCAGGGGTGTCCAAAGTCGGTCCACGAGGGCCGCTGTCTTGCAGATTTTCAATGTATCCCTGTTCCAACACATCTGGCTTCCATTAAATGGATCTATACAACAGCCAATGACCTTCTGCAAAATGAGGGATTAGTTTGAGTCAGGTGTGTTGGAGCAGGGATACATGGAAAACCCTGCAGGATTGTGGCCCTTGAAGACCCCTGGACTACACTAAAGTAGTAATGACACATAAAACTGAAATTCTATTCAGATACTACGGACTGCATACTGTCCAAACCCTGAATCATGCAATGCCGCACATGGCATGAGGAAACTGCTTATGTGTTTATTACTGCCAAATGAAAATATCCAGGTTTTGAAGCAAAAAGACGTCTTTTGTTTTAGTAAAAATGACATTTCACTGGGTTATAACAGTTAGACTCCATTTAAAACATTGCTAAACTGGCCTGCCTGCAGTCCAGACCTGTCACCCACAAGAAGTTACTGGTGTATGAAACGCAACATATTACAAATGACGCTCCAAACTGGACAAGTTAAATCCTGTAAATACAGGCAACAATGTGTAGGTGTCCTAACTTCCCAAGCACTAACAAAGTGATGTGAAAAACAGTTTAGTTCAACAGTTAAACACCTTTATCGTCACTATTTGGACATTATTTAGCAGCTTCAGATTGAAACTGCATCTAAGTTTTCAGTTTTAGTGTTTGATATGCTTTATCATTGTTTTGTTTTAACTCAAATTACTTAGTTTTTAGATTATTACCATTTTAACAATGAGGTTATATAAAACCAGACTAACAAATTAAACCTGTAATGATATGTAATTGCACTTACAGCATAAAATCAGGTGTTTACAGTGTATGTTAAATGATATGCTATAAAAAAAAAAGGAAAATATTTGCAAACTTCATCTAGAGCTAAATTAGTGATCTAATTGTTTTCAATTTTTTACTCCTAAATGCCTAAAACCTTGAAACAGTGGCAAACACTCACAGTAAGACATTTGAAATGCAGTTAAGACTTATACAAGCAAACATTTGAGGACAGCTTTCAGAGTGAATCCACCAAAGATGAACGTACTTAATTCAGCCTAAAAAGATGGTGTTTTTGTAAAAATGCTGAATTCAGATCTACACCATGGAAGTTCATGTATTCCTCCGACTTAACAGTCAAGTATTTCACTGAGACGACCCCCAGGTAATTTATTTTCAGAAAAGATCAGTTCTAAAAAGCTAATTCTGCACTCAATCCAACCTGAGGTAAAACAGCAGGTACCAAACAGCGGCTCCTTCACTATATGTGACTAAGTTAATTTACAATTAAACAGTATATTTACCCAAAATGCTGCAATGGAAATTTGCCAAAATTAGAAAAAAAAAAAAGAAAAAGATGACGACTCCTTGCTTTGTGACTTATATCAAAAAGGAGAGCGAAAACAGATAAAACATAAAATACATGCTCATATTCTTGAAGAAAACGTAACAAAACACAAAGGCGTTTCAGTCCACAAGGACGATTTCTCTACTTTTCATCTGGAAGGGATATAATTAGTGCAATATAAACTGGGCCTCTCCGATCGAGCCAGACAAGGACAAATGGTGATGCTTTTTAGCTAACTGGTTACCATGAGATCGGAGTTGCACTGGTATACTGGCAAAATTCATAATCAGATTCCCATTTTCCTTTCTTACTAATTTACATATGTACAACACAAATTTCCTGCAGAAAAGGCATTGTCTGACGACAAACAGGTCACTTTGTCAGCAAATAGTCGGATACATTTTTCACTAATTAATACAAGAAGGACTGCATTCATAACCTTGAGCCACAAAGAACTGGAGCTTTAATGTGATAAATATTGTGAGAAAAAATATGATCAACTTGTTTTGGGTCAAAGATTAAACAAATGAGCCAAAGTTTTCAATAGTTTTCATGTCATCTGTTTATAATCCTAAAGTCCAACGGAGGACGATGACGTGATATTTAAGTTACTCTTTGTGTAGCTACTAACGTAGCATTGCAACAGCTATATTCTTGGTATTATTACTGATCTAAAAGCCTCAACTGCAGTGTTGTTTAATGCCTATTAGTGAAAAAAAACAAAAAAAATAAAATGAATAAATCTCAAATCATTTGTATTGCCTTAATCTGTATATTTTAATGAAAAATGTTGAATTTAGCTAGTTAGGGGTATTCATCAATAAGGGCTAATTCTTTGCTAGTGTAGTTCAGCTTTTTATATAAAAAGTGGAAAAGTTAACAAGTCATATTTTCTGTTAAGCTGGTATTTATTGCTTGGTCTTTTAAATTTGCTTGTGTGAAATACTTGTGAGTATAGGGCCTTGCTTGCAGAATACGGAGAACTCAAGTTGGGAAATCAGTGGCTTTCCGTCTAGACGAGCTAATGCTACAAGCTAGTTAGAGCATGGCCATCAGAAGAGCACATTTTTCCCCTTCTAAAACAACTCAAAGCTAAAAGATATTCATGCCAGCTCAAGTTAAAGATGTATTATGAATAAACACACTGCATCACTTGTGCATCACATAGTTGTTTACTCTTGGTCAAATGCAGAACATCCTGTAGCAGTGGGGTAGATGAGCCATACAAAAACAGCACGGCTTGCATTGTAGTATGGGGCAAAATGGACCTTTTAACTATTTGATGCAGAAGTACGGAAGCGTAGAGCTGTCATCCTAATAAAAAAAAAAAAAGTTTGGGCCTTATCACATTATAACGTGATAGTTTTATTGTAAAAACGTGAAACTATCATGTTATAACGTGATAAATTTATAATAAAAACGTGAAACATATCACATACCTGAAAACGTGAACTTGGTCATTTTCGACTTCAGATGAGGAAATTGTGTGCGGGGTGGACAGAAGATCACAAATGGCTGATTTACAGGACTTGATTGAGTTTTTCTTCATACTTTGGTTGAGACATTGTGAAATGTTGGTGCTTTGGAACACTTTGGATGACATTGTAGTAAGTATGCGTACTTTAAGGACAGTTTTAAAAGGCATGGGTCTGTACAGAAGGAAGAATGAGTCCGGGTCCGATCCCCATGACGTGGCATAATTTCTGATTGAAACTTGAGTGGCGCGAGAATTGCTGTGAATACAAACTACATCATCTTAGCTACATTCAAATGCCATCCATCCATCCATCAATCAATCTTCTATCGCTTATCCAAGGTCGGGTCGTGGCGGCAGCAGCCTAAGCAGGGAAGCCCAGACTTCCCTCTCCACAACCACATTTGCTAACTCTGCCAGGGGGGAGGCGAGCCGAGGCGTTCCCAGGCCAGCCGAGAGATATAAATTCTCCAGCGTTCAAGTGGTTATACGTTTCTACAATGAAACTTATCACATTATAACGTGATATGTTTCATGATTTTACAATACACTATCACGTTATAACGTAGTAAGGCCCAACTTTTTCCATGATGATGACAGCTCTACGCTTCCGTACATAAGCGAGACGGCGTATACGACGATAAAAACCCAAACTAAAATGTAACTTCTTAGGTTTTGATTGTTTCACTCGACAGGGTGAAAAGTTTGCTCTTGTGATGGCCATGCGCTCAGTAGCTTTTAGCATTAGCTCCGCCACCAAAGAAGCTTCTAAAGGGAAAACACTGAGTGCTTCACAAAGCCCACTTTTAAAAAAAAAAAAATCCTTTATCTTGTACTAATTAGTGAAAAAGCAAAATAGGACAAGACATCGTTAGACAAGATGTAGATCTTATGCAGTTTCTTATACGACAGACTCTCTCAGGTTTGCTTGTAAGGTGAAGAGATATGGGTTGGGGGCAGAATGTAATACAATTTCATTTGTAACTTCTACAGGTACCATTATTACATGTGGCTCAGGAGGCACTTCATTACCCAGGGGTTCTTCATAATACGACACCGTCTCAGGATCAACTTCTTGTCGGCTTTTTAGAGTTTCTAGAGCCTCTTGCTCCATTTCTTCAGCAAGGTCAGCATTACTCCCATAGAGCACCCCCAACCTTCTTGCGAGCAGTCCCCGTTTTTCTGGTGGATCCTCACCTTCATCTTTTCTGCCCATCCTCTTTGACCGATGCATGAAAGCCGCATGGTGTATGCAGCGCTTAAGTAGATGGTCACGGTAAGCCCTCTGAATGACTACAGCAGCTCTCCGCTCCTCTTTGTGGCGAACTGTTGTTGTAATTGGTGCAAAGGAGTCTGAAGTGGGATTGCTCAGGATGAACTTAGCTTTAATGCTTTCTCGCATTGCTGCCATCTCGACTGTGTCTCCCAGTACATTCTGCGTAACGGCCAACAAAACATCCAGGCAATGGATCCGGTCACCAATAACTAGAGGTAGATCCATTTCAATCAGGCGAATTCGGTTGGGCTTGGCGATCCTCAAGGGTTCCTGCAAGGTGTCGCAAAAATCCGACAGCTGGCTGTACTCAATGAACATCGCTCCATTCAAGTCAAACTTCTCCCAAGTCTGATTGAACATCTCAAAGTCCTCTTCACAGAGTGCGTCGCCGCTCTCCTCCTGTGCCACGTTGAAGTTCTCCAAGATGATGGCAATGTACATGTTGACCACCACTAAGAAAGAAATAATGATGTAGCTGCAGAAGAACATCATACCCATGCCAGGGTTGCCACAGTTACCCTTTACCTCCGTGCCTGGATTCTCAAAATCTGGGTCACAGTCTGGAGGATCCCTGTTTAATATCGGAAGCAAAAGGCCATCCCAGCCTGCCGATGTCGTGATCTGAAACAAGCAAATAATACTCCCACCAAATGTCTCAAAATTAAATATATCATCAATCCCAGCCTCCTTTTTGACATAGGCAAAGTTTGACATGCCAAAAATGGAGAAGATGAACATAATGAGGAAGAGCAGGAGACCGATATTGAAGAGGGCAGGAAGTGACATCATAAGAGCAAAGAGAAGTGTCCGAATACCCTTCGCTCCTTTAATAAGACGCAGAATCCTGCCAATCCTGGCGAGTCGGATCACTCTGAAAAGAGTTGGTGATACAAAGTACTTCTCAATTAGGTCTGAGAGCATCGTACCTGAAACAGAAGGAGAAGCATAAATATGTCAACACACTTTGTCCTGTCGAGGTAGCTCATGACTATTCTCTTGCTGACACCTAAATAAAATTAGTTCAAATTTACACTTGTGTTAATGTGTTTACAACCATATGCAAGAAGATTTTAATAGCTTTCATTTGGTACAACTTTCAGTGCTATAGCATCAACCTCTGGGAAGCTACAATGAAAACAAGGACATAATATCCCGAATTTTGCATTGTTTTTGAACAACATCAACAATAAAACTACATGGCTCATGAGGCAGGCATAACCAAGGTTTAAGATCAAAGTAACTGGTATATTTAGTTTATTTAGACATTGGAGAATGGGAATAATATCAGTTTGCATATGTTTGATAAAAAAAGGTCAAATTTGAAGAGGTCTACTGTTCTTGTAATGTATGTAGAACCCACCAGCTATTGACAAGATGACCACGATGAAGTCAAAAACGTTCCAGCCGTTCTTGAAGAAGTAATGTCGCAGGGCAAAAAGTTTCAGCACACACTCTCCGGTGAATACTACTATAAAAGCCACGTTAACTTTGAAAAGAAAATTCTCCTTTTCAGCACTTTGGTCGTCCGTTTCCACCATCATGGTCACCATATTGAGACAAATGAGCACCATGATGAAGATGTCAAAGAACTGCTGGCTGATGAAATCAAACACCAGGCCCTGGACTGGGTTCTGTAGGTCAGAGGGAGATATGAAGGGTGTGTAAATACAAATCCAACAGGATTCTATTCTACTCTACTCTACAGTCATTTAGCAGACGCTTTATCCAAAGCGACTTACATAAGAAAGTAAGAAAAACACAAGCACAAAATCAAACAGTAGAGGGCATCATAGGAAGGTACTAGTGGACTGCTGGAGTCCAGTTGGACGCCGGTCTTGACGTGTAGAGCTACAAGCTTTTTTTTTTTTTCCCACCCCACAATATTATCTGTGCCTCAGGTCAGCTGACCTGCTGGTCTTGTACGTACCGAGGTCCAAACGGAAGCTCAGGGGGGATAGTTTTTTCTGTTGCTGGTCCAAAATTGTGGTATGAGCTTCCCATCCACATTAGACAAGCCTCCTCCCTGTCCATTTTTTAAAACTCATCTTAAAACCCATTTTTATTCCTTGGCCTTCAACCCGACATAAGACAGTTTCCGGCCAGTGTGCCTTAGTCTTTTTTTATTATTGGTTTTTACTTACAATTTATTTAGTTTGTTTTATTGTTTTAATTCCGTATTCCTTGTATGACATGTTGTTTTATTGTGTTATATATTTGCATTTGAACTGTTTTATTCTGTTTGTATTTTGGCCGATTGTGAACAGCACTTTAAAACAACCATAGTTGAAACAAAGGGCTTTATAAATAAAGTTGAGTTGAGTTGAGTGTTAAAATACAAAGAATAAATACCATAATATTTGTTGCAAAGAACTGGACTAGGTTCTCCAACTCCAGGATCAGTTAGCTTGTTAACAACAGCAGCATGGAGAAAGGGTCGGTGAAGGGCACACTGATAACACCATGCTACAAATGCCAAGCTGAAGGACTTTATCATGAGCTGGGAATTTTCATGGCCCTAATCACACAGTTCAACGTTAATGGTAATGAATTGTAAGACTTTCACCAATCAGTGAAGTGGGTTAAACTCATCTTGCAAGTGGAAAAAATCTGCATCACAAAGTTGTTGCTTTGCTACTTCACATCCCCCCCTTTCCTTAAGGCAACAGCTTTTCCTAATGGTAGCAGCCTCCCCAAGCAGGACAGCAACAGATTCTGCATAAATGGCGAGATGTTACTGCATTTCTTGCAACTGGATGCTTTTCACGGCAGCTTTTTTCAGCACAAAACCAGCTCCTTTTTCCTACTTACAGGAACTACTCCAAACGTCCAAAATACTGTGTTTATAAGTATGTTTTTAATTCAACATCGGTTCCTACAACGTTTTTCTACATACTGATCTAAGGTGGGGTTCTAACCTGCAACATGCTTTTTAAATGGAGCTCAAGGAACACAGGAAAAAAAAACCTCTCCAAGGTCTTGCATACTATCCTGTGATATCTTGAGCTGCAACACAGCTGATTCAAATAAAAAGGTTCTCCAGCATGTTATCAAGTTCTGCACAAGTCTTGAAATGTCCCATTAATCTGAAACAGGTGTGCTGTAGCAGGGAAACATCTAAATCCTGCAGCTAGTCTGAGCTGAGCTCATTCCAGAACATTAATATCAGTAACTAAAACAACCAAACAGGCCTACCGTTGGCCGTGGAATTGGCTTCTGTGGCTTCTTGGAACCAAGTTTCTTCATGGCTTCATAGTACTTTTTTTGTTCCTCTGTCATGAAGATGTCTTTGTCTCCAATGTGCAGATGAGAAAAAAAAAAATACCACAAGATTACTACAGTTATTTAAATTGTTTTTAAACAACTTTTGAAGTCTAGATCAAAACATGAATTGCTTTTCTAATGGTGTATTTATTTTAGAAAAGGTTATACTTATCTTTTTCTTTTGTTGGTTGAAATTATCAATAATGACACCAATGAAGAGGTTTAAGGTGAAAAAAGAGCCAAAGATAATGAAGATAACAAAATATATGTACATGTAGAGGTTGACCTCATAGGAAGGCTGCTCCTCAACCTAAAGAGAAAAAATACGACACATAATGATGCTGAAGGACATGAATTAAGAGATCAATAGAAAAAGGAAACCAGATTCCTGGAATCCCAAACTAAATAGGAACAGTATGGTACCGTAAATTCACTTCACTACATAATACTATACACAAACTGTACTTAAATTACCTTAAAGTACATGGTTGTGGTAGAGAAGGAAAACAGATGACCATGCAAACAAGAGTAATACTAGTCATATGCTCAGGTTGGGGGTTGTAGCGAAGTCGAGATTTGGTGCAATTTGTTGGGTTTCCTTAACTAAACTTTTTATTGTGAACTGGCTCAAATTGATGTGATAATGCCCGGATATGACATTGTTGTGAAGTGGTGCTATACAAATAAAGTAGATATTCTAATGTAAACCATGGTGTGTTCCAAACCTTTAACTTATCAAGAAGTAGTGCAGTGGTACAAAGAAGGAAGTTAAATAAAGAAATTAAATAAAGTAAAAGAAAAACAAAAAAACAGCAGTCCCACAGTCCCTTATCCTTTTAAGGGGATAAAAAAGTGAGTATTTTGTAACCACAGAAGGATAAATGGCAATATGCAGCTGTACAGCAGCTCCCTACAAGTCAGAAGTGATGGTAAAGTGGTATCCTGTTTGTTAAAAACTAACATAAAGGGTCTTTAGCAAAGGTAATCAGGTGATGAGCTGAGAATGTAATAATAACTAATAATAATGTATTGATTTGAAAATTTCAAATGAAGGCTACAGTAATGTGTTATTGCATCTGTAAGTCAAACTGTTAGTAATTACCTCTCTAGAGTCAACGGCAGCATACATGATGTCCATCCAACCTTTAAAAGTCGCCTACAATCAGAGAGAATAGTTTCTCAAATCATCCTTTAACAACCACTAAAACAATAGATATTCATCCTTCCTAAACTGTCTAATCCAGGGCAATTCCGGTCCTCCAGGGCCACATTCCTGCAGATGTTTGGAGTTTCTCTGCTGCAACGTACCTGACACACATCAGACTTCATTAGCAGACTTGTGCAGAGCTTGACATCAAATTCTGCACAAGTCTGCTGATTACCCATTGATTTGAGTCAGGTGTGTTGCAGCAGGGAAACTCCAAACGCCTGCAGGATTGCAGAAAAAAGTCTGGCTTTTAGGAAGGAAAATGTGGACCGGAGTTGCCCACCCCTGGTCTAGGCAGGTGAAACAGTTCTCCTTACCACTTGGAGCAGGGACAGGTAGCCCTTCCCAACATTGTCATAGTTGACTTTGACGTTGACCCAGCGTGCTTCCTGTGTGGCTTCTTCGAGAGCCATGCAGTCACTGTGATTATTGACCTCAAAAATGGGGAAAAGCTCCTCTGTAGTGGTGTTGATGCAGCGGTAAAACTTCCCAGCGAATAAATTAACTCCCATGATGCTGAAGATGAGCCAGAAAATCAGACACACCAGCAGCACATTAAAGATGGAGGGAATTGCTCCCACAAGTGCGTTCACCACCACCTGCACGAAAGACAGGAATATGTTTGAATCATGGAAACCCTACACAAAACCTCGGTAATTTATTTAATTTGCATGACTGACCTACAAGCAACATACTCAGGATATTTAAAGAGGCTGCAAAACACTTACCTCCATCAGCTGTTACAGCAGGCAGCCGTGGCATGCATTCATCGAACACAACAAGGGAAAGCCAGTCAGATTAGTACAAGACTCCATTAAATATCACAAGTTTGCATCTTTTTTTTTAACCCAAAAATCATAAACTTCCCCAAAAAGATGCAGGATTAAAATATGAATGAAGAAACTGGTCATGCTTTGTCTTAATATTTTAATTAATATATTCATATGTTCCAGGAATTTTTACATTTTATGCCTACAACATATTCCAGAGAGATTAGAGAGCCAATTAGGGATGGAAATATTAAAAAAAAAACAAAAAAAAAAAAAAAACAAGCAACTGGAACATATTTAACTACATTTTTCCTGTACCGTGCATTTCATCCAACAATACGAGCAATATGGATGAAATTCTGCGGGTACAGAGTCTGCTGATTCAGGAAGATGTACAGTATTGGTTCTGCTGGATCTGTCTTCGGCCTTTGACACGGTCAACCACCACATTTTAATTGAAAGGCTGCAGAACCTGATTGGGATGTCTGGCACAGTTTTACAGTGGTTTGTCTCATTTCTAGTGGGTAGAAGCTTTAGTGTCCCTGCCAACCACATACTCTCTAAGCCCGGTAGATTGTTGTGTGGGGTGCCTCAGGGCTCTGTGTTGGGACCACTTGTCTTATTGTACACCCTTACTCTTGGTCAGATTATCCAGCAGTGTAAGGATGTTTCCTATCACTTATTTGCTGATGACCTCCAACTGTACTGTTCATTTAAAGCTTCTGAAACCCACCAATTAAGCTCCTTACTTAACTGTCTTTCAAAAGTAAAACAGTGGTTAAGCGATAACAGTCTCTAACTTAACTCCGATGAGACTGAGACACTTATTATTGCTCCAGACAGTGAAATCGCCAACATAAAGCAACATCTAGGCAACCTGAGCTCTTCAGCCAAGTCTAAGATGAGAAACCTAAGGGTAATATTCAATGAGGCCATGTCATTAGACCATCATTCAAGACAGTTGGTTAAAAATAGCTTTTTATCAACTATGTGATATTGCAAAGCTGAGACCAATGATGTTTAAGCGAGAGCTCGAAATGATTATACACGCATTTGTGTCCTCACGACTGTTGTAACAGCTTATTTACATGCCTAAACACGAAAGCACTGGCTCATCTTCAGACAGTGCAAAACTCAGCAGCGAGGCTTCTGACTAGAACCAGCAGAAGAGCCCACATCACACCCATGTTAAAGTCTCTTCACTGGCTTCCTGTTGAATATTGTATTAGTTTTAAAATCCTGGTACTTACTTTCCAAGCCCTACAGGGACAGGGTCCTAGTTACATTGAGGACTTAGTTAAGCCCTACAGTCTGGCTCGAAGTCTAGAGTCGACCGGGAAACACGTGTTGATGGACCCACGAACCCGTTTTAAAACCCGGGGAGACCGTTCTTTGAAGGCTGTAGCTCCCCATCTCTGGAATGAGCTTCCCCAGGATCTGCAATCTCTGGATTCAGTAGATGCTTTTAAATACCTCTTAAAAACATATTTGTTCAGGCAAGCATTTTAGCTCCAAAAAGACTCGGTGACACTGCTGTGTATTTATACTGTTTTTATTTATTTATTTTGTTTTGTTTTTCCACATGTTGCAGGGTTTTTTGTTTTTTTTATGTTTTATTGTTGTGAAGCACTTTGTGACCTTGTGTCGATGAAAAACACTATATAAATAGAGTTTATCTTATCTTATCTAATTCAGTGCATAAAGAGGGCTGATATAACCACCTGGGCAGGGGGTTACTGTATACAACATCTGTAAAGCACAACAAGATAGACCTATATGGACCTTCCTGTAGGAATCAAAGAAACTATCTGGAAATGTCGCCCACACAGTGGAAACTTATGTTGTGGTCACTATTGTGGATTTAAAACCAAGATCTTCTTTATGAGAAAAGGACACTGGACCAAAGATTAAGACCACTGAGACTTTTGTCAGCAACATGTCTAAAAGTCAGGCTGTGTAACGCTAAGTGGGTTGCATCGGAGTCATTTGCAAAACTTATTTCCACTTTTCACAGCACCATTATCCCAGAAAATGGAGGCTGCACTCTTGATGAGATTGATGTCCAGGTACAGTCTTGTGAGGCATAACTGAGGAAGATGATAGTGTATGTGCTGGAGTGTCCTCCCTAATGGCAGGTTGGGGGAAAATCGCCTACTGTTGCATGTCTTGGGATTTATTTGCAGGGAGAATGTGATGTCTTGACAAAGTGGTAAAAGTCCCACTATCTCTACTTTGTTTTGTTTTTTTTAATAGTTGCAAGACTGAGATGTAAACGGGTCTGCATACAAAAACAAATCAGCAAAATTCCAACTTCTCTAATTTGTAGTTGTGAGCCATATTCAGCCATGCAAATTAATCGCTGGTAACAGGTTAACGTAGGTTCAGGAGCAGCATCATGCCTCAACCACACCTCTCACCACTGGTCATCCTTCTTCAACTCACTTCACTTCCTCAACTCTGTTTATCATGTTCTCTCAAGCCCAAACTTATCCATCCCTGTCCTCATCCATCATCCCCTCGTTCACTCAGCCTTCATCTTTTCACCCACTTACTTCTCCCGCTTGCAGTCACTCATTTCTCTACCTGGCATGTCATCATGCAACTCCAGATAATCCAACTTTTTAAACATCATCCTACATTAAGCCTTTATTTAAATCACCAAACTCAGTTTGTAATGCATACAGTAAAAAAAAAAAAAAAAGAAAAAAAAAAAAAGAGCATCTGTGACTGATAACTTACCCTCATCCCCTCAAATCTCGACAGCGCTCGAAGAGGCCTGAGAGCTCTGAGCGTTCTGAGGGACTTGATAGGTCCAAGATCAGAGAAGCCCATCCAGTTGGCGACTAAACTAATCAGGGAAATCTGTGGCAGAACGAAAACATTTCCTATTCAAGTGTTAGCACAGACTTTAACAGATATGGGGCTCACACGGGCTAGCCTTAAGAGACGACAGACTTACATCCACAATGAAAAAGTCTAACCAACACCACGCGTTGGTGAAGTAGATCTTGAAGCCGTACGCAACCCATTTCAGCAGCATCTCGATCACAAAGATGTAGGTGAAAACCTTGTCGGCAAACTCCAGAATGATCTTTATAGTCCGACGTTTCTCGATGTATATGTCTTCAAAAGCCTGGGAAATAAAGATACTGCACATGAACGTTTCTAAACAGTATTAAAGTATATTTTAATGTCGTAATGTTTTCATGTTGCTGTAATGATGATTGGCCTCACCAGAGCTCCACTGCTGAGGAGAATCATAAAGATTATGAAGGTCTCAAACCAATCGTGTTCCACAATAGTGAAACAAGTCTTACGAAGGTTCCACCATTTTTTCCCTCTGTCTTGGGTGATGTCCACAGTCAGACATGGCCAGTTCTTCACGCAGTCTGGTTAAAGACAACCAGATATACATCATCATGCACAAATCAAAAGGTAAGAGATCTTTATGAGGTCGTTTTAAAAGATAAAAATAGTCATTCTCAAATTTGAATTTGGTTTGTCAACACATTCTCACTCCCAAAGCGTCAACAGTCTGATGAATGGTCAGGGTCCATTAGCATCACATACCGACTCATTATGTACCTGTTTGTTGAGTAACACGATGCAACCTGATGTTCCATGTAAATCAACTGACTGACATCAAACGCTGAAATGGACATTATCAGTGAGTTTTCAGCCCATTCATATGCATCTCTGGGGCCCTAATAAGTAATAATTAATAATAAGTAATTTATTATTTATTATCATTTAATCATTTAATTTTTCGTGTAAAATTATAGAATTATAAAATTATCATTTTTTATTATCTTTTTTATTAATTAATAAAATTAATTATTTATAATAAATAAATAAAACTTTGGGAATCTTTAGGATTCTGATAATGAATGTTATATAAATAAATAAATAAAATAACTAATAAACTCTTAACCCCATAACAGCACAAATAGAAGTGATGTCCAGCAGGTAGTTTCATGTAAGTCGGGTTACTCAGCATGTAAGAAAATGGCAAAAAAAAAAAAAAAAGGTAGTTGGCATGCTACACTAAGAGACCCTGACCATTTGTCATGATGGATTTGTTTGTGCATACTGTCAGTGAAGCAGGCCTCTGGCTCCACAGGGTCTGGTTCTTCTTCTTCCACTTCTTCTGGTTCAGATTCAGGTGGCTGATAGTCTGCTGTGCTGCACACTGAAGAATCGTCATCGTTCAACACGCCCATTAGCTAATCAAGAATCACACGAATAGCTCAGTATGAGAATCAAAGAACAAGCAAAACATTGTTTTTTTCCTCGTTTCTGTTGAGGATCCAGACTGAAAATAACACTTGATAGTGAGGGTTGATTTTGGTCATGTAGGTTAACGGTTACTCACTTTGGTTTTTCCTGGAATATTCAATTCATCTCCCATTTTTTTCTGTAATAACACAGGAATACAAGATATTCAATAAGAATCATAAGAGATGCAAATAATCCAAACAAAGTCCCACAAATGCATTTTAGCATTTCATTGGCTGTTAGTTTCCCAGTTTTTGAGAATGTAAATGAGAACACTCTTCATGAGGGGGTTGACCTTCTTCCACGAGTCTCTGAAGGAGGTCAGCTTGTGATTAAAGTGATTTAAGCCTTCCTATTGTTCCAAAGAGTTTGCCCACATAAAATTGTTGGGTTTCCGGTTGTAAAAACGTCAGAGACGTCTTTTTTCTGCTGTATGGTTCATAAATAAATTACATATGTGCCCAGTCGAAATGTCGTTCACTTAACCAGCTAGCGGTAACGGGGGTTCTTCAAAGTGCTGTGTTTATCTCTGCAGATTATGCTTGACTGGCATCCCCACAGCACCAACATAGGTCAACCCAAATTTTTACCATATTTACTTAAACACAGATGTTTGCATCATAATCAAAACTTTGGGACTCTTTAGGATTCTGTCTATGTATATTATATAAACAAAACTGAATTAGGCAGAATAATAAAAGAAATGTGGAAGATGCATTTTCCAATGAATGCAGCTAAGCAGAGAATTTTATGCTTTAAATTTGTGCTTGCACAGGTTTAATAATAAGACAACAAAACGGAGGCTTTGAGTTTCTCTAAACTCATTAATTGGTCTCATTTTTCCATGAGACAAATTAGTTCCTGTGCTTTGTATTGTATGACATTTTATAGTTCGCAGTGTTTAAACTCTGGATTTCTTGCATTTTATTATTAATTGCATTTAAACAAACCAAAATCAAATCACAGTCAGAAAAGGGAAGCATAAAATTTGTGCAATTCCGTTTTTCATACTCCGCCCCCTACGCGGAGTTTTGAGTCACATCCAGTTTAGCACCATAAACCTTTTTCTATGGTTTGACCTCAACTTTCCAAGTTTCCCGATATTTAGTTTTGCTTCAGATGCTCATAAGAGGGAACCACAGACCTTCATGCAAATAATCGCTAGTTTATTTATCACCATCCTTCCACTCTTCTAGTTTCTGCCAGTCGTGACAGGTTTGCAGTTCGGAAAACGTGTGCTTGTCCCAGTGGCCAAGTTCAACGGTGGTTGTTTAAAAGGGCTTTATCAATAAAGTTGAGTTGAATGCCATTAATGAAAATGAAATAATCCTTTTTAAATCAATAGATTATGATTGTTTGAGCAAATATAGGGGATATTTTTATCTGTTAGCATGATCACACAGATGGAGAGTAAGCCTCATTAAAACAAATGTTCTTCATATATTTTCTTACTTTAGTCTGCTGATTATCCCTTTCATCTTCATCTGAGTTGTCAGCACCATCATCTTCCTCATCGTCCTCACTCAGATTTTCAAAATCTGATTCTTCTTCTGCAATTGGCACATTGAGGCCGAGCTCTCCATCCAACATAAATCCAGAAGGCTGGCTTTCCACCAAACAGTCCAACAGTCCATCTGCCAGTTTGAGAGTCTGACAGGTGTCCAAATGGTTCATCTCAATTTCTTCAGCTTTAAGGTCCATATCATCCTCCGGGCCCTCGTCAGGTTCCTGGGGCTTTCTGCCAAGAATCTGCATGACCCTTTTAATAATAAACGCTTTCAACCAGTCAGTGCCCCGTGTGATTCTGCCAATGGCAATCTGGAGGTTGTTCATCTCTCCATCTTCGTCTCCCCCCGAGAGGTTGTCTCCACTGAAGGAGTTGAGCAGCAAGGCCAGGAAGAGGTTCAACACCTGAGCAGAAAGAGCAGAAAAATTCAAATGTAAATCTGATCTTTGAAGCATACAAACTATATCCTTTCAACTATTTTCCTCTGGCACTTCACCATCCACTGGATAAGTTACATTCCACCATCTCACCTGGTATTACCACACCCCACTATTTCTTGTGACCTCCCCGACATACACATGAAGTTATATAACCAACGCTTCCTTTTCCCTCCAAAAGCACCTTAACAGAGGCAAGCTCTGTAGGCTGATAAATATTGACTTCTTCATCTTAACTTAAAATTCCATCAAATACATCTTTGTGTTGCATGTTGAGCCATTGTATTGTCCCTGAAGATGATGCAAAACCCAGCTCAGTGGATGCATTAATGATGTAAGTTGTTGCCTGTATTCATTTGTGGAGATTTCAACTGTTATATTTACTTTGTTTCATGCATCCTGCTATTTCAGACACAATCAACCACCATGCTATCTAATCTTCCCAGCATCTAACAATAAACTTATAAAACTCAGGTTGGGATCCTGTATTTAAATGTGCACACCGTATGAAATGTTAAACTGCTAAATAGTCTTTCCACTAGAAGAAAAAGTGCATCTATCAAAGAGTATCTATACTGTCAAAGTCTTGAACCACTTTTTTTACATTTTGCTTCTTAAAAGCCACACTTTCTTCCAAATAAACGAAAATGGCCCTGATCAATAGTTCTCCAGGCTTTCGGAACCTTTTTAGTGATTTTCTTTACCAGCTGCTGTTTTCAACCCAGTCCTTGTAACTTACTATTTTCAGCCTGTGAATATTAAGCCTGTCAACACTGACATATGATTCCTTCACATATAAAAGGCCCAAAACTCAATGAATGAAACAGTTTCATTTACATATAGACAACTTAGCAAAGAGCTTAAAATCAAGCGTGTCCTGCTCCAGTTGTTAAAGGGGTGCTATGATGGTATTTCAAGTTTTCTGAGCTTTCTACAGTGTTACAGTGTTGAATCCTCATCAGACATGTGAACGACACTGTTTTTTATCACCTAAACGCATGTTTGAGTTTGAGTTCCAGCACCCTCTCCGTTCGGTTTCCATGGCGATGAAAAACGCATCGTTCTAGAGAGTTTTTTCTACTTGGAAATCCTTGTGACGTCCCGGGGGATAAGGTTTGGTGATTGGTTACCTTCTACTGGTGAACAAGGGCATGTACAAATACATCAGGCGGGTGGAAAACGTGGGATAAAGTTATTTCCAACGATGGCTGGTGAGTTTACCAAAGAGAGACATCCTGCTGCATTCGTTGCTGTGGGTTGCTGTTTTCCACTTCGTTTTCAGGCTCTGATTCAGGTTCCAACATGTAGGGCTGTATGCTATGTGTTGACATTGTATTTTGTTTTTTTTTATTGAGTTCATATTAGCCTAATCCTTCTGTTTATGAGATGTTACAATGACGGTGAAAGCAGGTGCGGTGCGCGCTCCAGATGTAGCGCGGTGGTGGGAGGCGGGGCTTAATGCGGAAGAGTCTCAATCCACTCGTTTTGCCCGCAGGTTGATCTGACAGCCTACGGAGAGGGTCGGTCTGAAGTAAATAAAGGGATTTGTGACAATAATTCGATCAATCCCAGCCCTTCTGGGCTCAGAAATAAAAATAAATTAGCGTGAAATGCACATAATAGTTCCACTTTAAGGATTCTGCAGGTTTTTGGTGTTTCCAGCTTCAACACACCGGACACACCTGACATTCATATGCAGTTGGATTCCTTTAATTGGATTAGGTGTTCTGAAGCAGGAAATTGTTGAAAACTTGCAGTACTGCAGCCCTCGAGGACGGACTTTGGAGGCCCCCTTGAATGATATCTTCATGCACTTTGTAGCGACTTGTTGCAAAAATATCAAACTTGTTCCAATTTGTTGACAAAACTGTTTAAAAGGCATGAAATGATATTTTTTCACCAATAAGGTGATTCCCAAAGAGCTATTAGTTAAATAACTAAATTCTCTGGTGTACAGTGTCTTAAAAAATGAGGAAACTTGTGATGCAGACCAAAAAGTTGGAATTGTAAAATGTTTATACACCTCATGACAAACCTTATAGCAGCTGATCACTGAGTAGATGCATGCCAATGTTCATTAAAAACAGGTCTAGATCAAATACAGATCACATATGAAATTGGTCCTGTGATGACACATCAATAAATATTACATTGTCTGCCTCCTGTTTCAGACACATCTATCTTTAGGTCCTTAACTCTGTTAGCCAATTTCTCAGTTCCTGACTCCCAGGTTTAGCAGGTTATCATAGTTACAAGGGCTGGCTGATCTCTCCCATTCCGGTGCAGGAGCTGTGAATCAGTAAAGAGGGCTGACAGACAAAATGATCAGCCCAAAACTGACATTGATGCAATGGAAAAAAGTACAAAGATTTGTGATCAGAAAGAAAGAGCAAAGGTTCAAGTGCTCTCAGTGTCGGTGATTTACCAGTTGTTTTCAGAGCAACTATACGGCTCCCATGCAAAACATTTAATCCTTATCATAAAGAAAATTTCTGATATTTTGAGAAAATGTCGTTTAATTTTTGATGAGAAAACTTTAATGCAAATTGACTCTAAACCATCACAGGCCAACAGGAAAATTTGCTGAAATTGATACACAATCCCTTTCATTTAAAACTATCAGACATGTTTTAAAATAAATTAAAATGCAACGAAAAATCAAAATTTTTCTGAACATTTTGTAAAAAGGAGAAAGAAACAGTGAAGAGCATGTCTTCACATGCTCATATCAGTATTTATCCTCACAGAATGCATCCACCTGCTCCAAATGGGTGCGCGCTAATGGACCAATATGATCACTTCTACATCAATTACTATTGAATCTGATATCAAATGACTTTTCCTTTACACCCGGCAAGTCCCTTTGCCATCTGAGCTGTGCTCACTCAGCTGTCCGAGTTTGTTCCCTCAGCGGCAGCATGCTTACTTGAGCCGGATCTCAGCACATACTCAAGGTCAAAACCGCTGTTTAGGGGCTCAGGTCATCTGATTTAAATAGAAACCCTCCTCCTGGGACCCATTCAAATATACTATTTATCTTTACAACAATGCATGTAGTTTGCAAATGCGTTATTATAAAGGTGAGTGTACCGTGGAATAAAGGTGGAAGGTGGAGAAAGTGAGATGCAAGAAAACCAAAATAATTCTGGCAAGCTGCAGTCGACACAATGCTTAAGTCAGTGCTTGACAATGAGCCATTTCCTTTTTATTCCTATGAATAACCCAACAGGAAATCGTTTTGGCTCGGGTAATTAAATATGATCCTGAAATAATGCCTGAGTGCAATCATGTGTAACCTTGTACAGGCCAAGAAAAAAAGGTCAGGGACAAAGTTTTCATTCTTAAGACACTCACAGTTCCTCTCAAAGCATCGCAAAGTATGGAAGGCATTGTACACGTGCACAGAATGAAAAAAGCTCCTACACATGATGATCTTTCTTCCAGCACCCATTCCTAATGTGCTGTTCAAGATGCTGTGTAGCTTGTAGTTTCCAAATTTTTCAGCAGAAACCTTAAAAGATGCTCTTCTGTATTCAAATGTTCATAAATATATACTTCAATGGCTCCTCCAGCCACATCTGTTGGTCCTCGGTATACCTCAGCTGAGGTAGCCTGCCATCAATAAGCTGCTAAGACATGATATCCACAAAACCACCTAGCATTATAGTAAAGGAATGGCAAGTTTTAGAAAGATTTTAGATAAGAGTTTGTCAGCTTTAAAGCCTCACAATTCACAAGTTTAGGTTTTGAATGTGTAGTTGTGACTCAAACTTGCCTTAGGTTTGAATGTTGAATGTATAAATAAATGCCAATATTGCCGTCTCTAACTTATTTCTCCTTTTTTCCACAGGTCTTCCAGAGTAAGTGCAGTTGTACATGTTGATCTGTCTTTCCTGTCCTCTCCACCCCAACCAGTCGAGGCAGATGGCTGCCCTCCCTGAGCCGGGTTCTGCCGGAGGTTTTCTTCCTGTTAAAGAGGAGTTTTTTCCTTCCCACTGTCGCCGCGTGCAGCTCAGGATGGGGGATTGGATCGAAGTCATGACTCGATGCAATCAGTTAGTTTCTGCTATAGGATATGTGTGAATTGGCTTGAAATGATGTGTATGTTGATTCGTGTATGTAAAGTGCCCTGTGACAACATTGTTGTGAAGTGGCGCCATACAAATAAAGTTGAATTGAATTGAATGTTCTGCATGTTTTAAAAGCTGAGGTAGGTAATCTTGCTTAGAGACATTTTTTTTCCACTCTGGGTGAAGTGTTTCCTCATCCTGCGAGTAATCTATTCATTTTGTAATCATGAACAAGAAGAAATATAGTTAGACCCCTCAGTTTACTGTAAATCTGTAAAAACTGACTAATCCAAACCTTCAGATCAAAATGGAGTTTCTTATGTTTCGTAAGCATATTCTCCCGGCTTCCCTCCTACCACTCCCGCAGTGCATACCTGATTGCCACACCCTACATGTAAATAGTGTGTCAGGATGAAAATACAGAGTAGTGAAGAAGAAACTGTAAAGGCAAACATGGCTGAGAAAATGCAGGAAGGATTTTCCCGACCCGGCTCGGTTTATTTGCCTCCTCCCGCTAAACAGCCGAGAAAGAGAAAATCGTTGGTGGAAAAAGCTGTGAACTAAAAAAGCCTTGGATCACGCAAGGAGCAAAACCAGAGGGGGAGGAGTCAAGACAGGGTGCCACTTTCAAATCCTGCTAGCTCCCCAACATTAACTACCCCAGCTTTAACTCATTACTAAAAGTTGGATGATTGATGGACTTACCACAAGATTTCCAATGACCATAACCATCATGAAGACAATTAAACACATGGCAGGTCCCGCCACCTCCATGCAGTCCCACATGGTCTCGATCCACTCGCCGCACAGGATGCGAAACACGATGAGGAACGAGTGGAAGAAGTCGTTCATGTGCCAGCGCGGCAGCTCGCAGTCTTCGGAGATCTTGCACACACAGTCCTTGTAGCTCTTTCCAAAGAGCTGCATGCCCACAACAGCAAAAATGAAGACGATGATGGCCAGCACCAAAGTCAGGTTTCCTAAAGCTCCTACTGAGTTACCAATGATTTTGATCAGCATGCTGAGTGTTGGCCAGGACTTTGCCAACTTGAAGACACGAAGCTGTCTCCCACATAGGACAGAAACAAACAAAAGTAGTAAATAACATATAGAAACGTTCACCTTGGTCAGTAGATTTAACTAAATTCTTTATGTCTCACCAGACGGAAGGACCTAAGGACTGACAGGCCCTGGACGTTTGCCAACCCCAACTCCACCAGACTTAGAGTCACAATGATGCTATCAAAAATGTTCCATCCAACTTGAAAGTAGTAGTAGGGATCCATGGCAATAAGCTTAAAGAACATTTCAGCAGTGAAGATCCCAGTGAAAACCTAAAAGAGTAAACATTTCCTTTAGCTAAAACCAGCTTGATCAGGTCTGAGATGCTGCAATGTTTCAGTTCTGCTGTTTAAACTTATATTCACCAGATTCCCCACTGAGAGCATGTGGTCAAACTCCGGTGTCATGGGGTAGTGCTCCATGGCCATGAAGAGGGTGTTGAGCACAATGCAGATGGTAATCCCCAAGTCAACAAAGGGATCCATGACCACAAAGTGAACCCACTTTTTAAAGACGATCCAGGACTCACAACAGTTCCACTTCAGAAATGCATCTGCAAATTTGTACCAGCAAGGTGGACATGGCCTCTGAGCCTCCTCCAACTCTAGACAAACACAGACAAGAGAGGAAAAAGTCACATCAAACATGACATTGCAGGAAAACAGCAGGGTTTAACCTTATTAGACTATTATCCCTGTTTATAGCGGGCCTGATAATACAGATTATCTCGATAAATTTAATATAACAGCATATGTGTGGCATTAAAATTCATGTCATTGCTATTTCACATCATACTTGGCTAAAATATCCCTAGCTTTACACCATGAGGGCATGACACTGAATGTTAACAGGGACAACTGCTACACACAATCTGATTAGCATGACCGTGTGAAGCTCAAGATAATGCCAGTGCACTGGCCTTTGGATATATTTGAGTTTATTATGATAATTTAAGATAATAATGCTCACATCAGAGAATCTAAGGCTAAGTCTTATGCATTTGTTCATCTCATGAAGGCGTTTATGTAAAACTCCATTTATCCATAATTCTTAAGCAAGCTTTATGTTGTTCCATCAGCAACTTGTCTGACATTAATCAATGACAGATAATTCATCCTGTGTAATCTCTGCTTTTATCATTTCACGATTTTCTTCATCTGCATTTTACCTTCCATGGCATGTGCTGTGAGCACAGTTGCAACGCTGGCAGATCTCTGTGTCAGGCCTGGTTCATCCAGATGAAGCGTGCTGTGCACTGAGTCCAGTGACTTCTGTTTGAGTTCATAATCTGTGGCAGACTATAGAATACATTTAGAAATTATTTTAATACATATGAATCAAACAATAACTAAGCAAACAAACGTGAACAAGAGCATTTTACTGCAAATGCTAAATTTGTTGTCTTATCTAATCAAGCTAGTTGAGGTTAGAGCTACTAACCTCATCCATGGTGGGCGCTCTGACCATCATATGGGGAACAATTCTTCCGTTACAGTCTTTGACAATCTCATGTTGTTTGATACTCTGTTCATCATATGCCAAATCAGATGCTGAGTGATGACTCAGCGACTTCTTACTGGTCAGAGTAGCTCGGCTTCCAAGAACATGAGCCTGTTTGGTGTGAAATAATATTTTCAGTTGTACAAGCAGAGTTTTTTTTTTCTTACAAATAATTAAATCTGCAACAGGATTATTTGTTTAAATTATTACTTTAGAACAAAAACACCTTCATGTATTGAGAATATTAACAAATATTGAATTTTATGCCATCAAAGGGCCCAATAAAAAATAGTTAGAAAAAGGAGGAAAGACAACATTCTGAAAGATTTTTTAATCATCAGATAAACTGCTGACAGGTAAGGGTGTCAAGATTGGGTATAAAAGAAGCATCCAAGAAAGACTTCTTCCTGGAACTTTTGGTTGTCAATATTTACCATGCCCAGTTATGTAAAAGCATTCAGAGTCCCAGTGCAAGAAGCCCCAAAGCCATATAGACTTCTCTGGACAAGATCTCAAATGGGCAGAAAGACAGTAGATTTGTAAGATAAGTGCTTTTTTTTTTTTTGTTATCAGTTGAAAAAAACAAAAAAGGGGGATATCAGACAACAACCGCTCCCGGTTGTCAAGCAACAACATTATGGTAAGCATTTCTTTATTTTAAATTTGAGTGTATTGTTTACATGAAAGCGGAGATTTATATAAATTTTCTAAATAGGAAGTTACCAGTTGAGACACTGACAATTTCCCTTGTACTCATGTCTGATAAAAACAACACAACAAACAATAACAAAAGAACATGCATCTATCCCCATTTAGAAAAAGATAATTTGTTGTGAGTTGTTTTGATAGCAGCCTTGTTTTTTTGCCCAGAAAATAACTGCAGTACGCAAACTTTGGCTGAGAAGTTGGCAGTTGACTAGTTTATACTTGTTATGAAGACTATTTTTATAGATGTAATGATAAATGTCATGTTTAAATAATTATATATACTGTTATATACATTTTCTCCTCCTGCTGGCCCTGATATGATTTTAATTTAAACCATCCTTAGGCAAGGAATTTCTGCAGTGATAAACATAGTTTAGTCACAGAATGATTGTACTTAGTAAGGTTATTATGACACAGATACTTCTGAGGGAAACAGATGTTTTTACCTGTTCTTGATTTTTGAGTTGCTCTAGCAGCCGCTGAAACTCCTCTTCTTTTTCAATGGCCTCTTGCTGAGTTGCTTTATTCTGCTCATCATAAGCCATGGCTACCACAGCCAGGATCAGGTTGATGAGATAGAAGGAGCCCAGAAAGATAACCACCACAAAGAACAGCATGTATGTCTTACCAGCTGCCCGTAAAATCTGTGTTAGGAGCAAAAAAGAAGCTACGAGAACTTAGCACAAATTCCTTCACATAACTTTGACTTTAACATTTTAAAAAGTCCAAAATAGGAGGCCATGAACAGAAAACATAAGTAAAAAGAAGTGCCAACCAGCTGGAAAAGGTTCTCCCAGTAGTCTTGGGTCATGAGCCTGAAGAGGGCAAGGAAGGCCCAGCCAAAGGAGTCAAAGCTGGTGTAGCCATAGTTGGGGTTCCTCCCGGCCTTCATGCACGTGTATCCTTCTGGGCACTTTCTATCAACACAGAAGAAAAGTCAGCATATGACTTCAAATTCCTCTCAATTCCTGTCTCCATTTCATTCAGCAGCAACGGTGTTGAGATTACACTGCAATGTCTGACTTGTTTAAGAAAGGACGGCATGTTTTGTGGATCATACATACCCAGCATCAGAACTGTTACCACAAATCAGAGCGTCTAGGCTGCCCTCCAAATAATAGTGATTGTCTACAGTCCAATAAAAATAAATAGAAAAAAAAGGCATTTAATTGACTGGAACAATAGCACCTTAAAATATGAGTTGAAGCTAACTAAACATACCTGTGTTTTCAATATATTCATTGAAGTTGAAGCTACTGTTGGAGGACGTTGCATTACTGACACCAACGGTGTTGGTGAAGCTCATTGTGTCGTTAAATGTTGAGGTGGTGTTAAAAAATTCAGATGCGGTGTCATTCAGGATGGGCCATCGAACACATTTTTGACGAAGGTTGCCCATGAAAAGCTGAAGACCAACAAGGGCAAAAACTGCAAGGGCAAAGACGGTCAGAACCATGACGTCCCCCATTTTCTTCACTGACTGGATCAAAGCGCCAACAATTGTTTTCAAACCTGACAAAAACAATTCAAGCGTCAGTGAAGATAAATATCTCTGTAGGAGCAAAGAGAGTTAATCTGTCGTAATCTGTTTGCTGAGTTTCTACATATAAGAGATGACGAAGCCATCCAGTGTCAGATTCGCAGCAGATGTTTGCGGAAATTAAATGCACTAAAATGCAATACCACTGATGACCAGTAAGGGTTAATTTTAAAAAATCTTAACCTTTAAACAGCATCAATGTCAGCAGAGCTCAGATCTCTCTACTGTTAATATTATCACAATAAAAATGCAATTAAAGGAATAATTTAACAACTGTAAGAAAGATAAAATTAATTATAAAGGGGGACAGAAATAAATAAGTTTTGCTTCATCCTGCTCCTTTTTCGACTCTACAATAACTTAATGTTCCTGTACCTGTAGAATAAATTGTGGGGGTTTTTTTGTCAAAAAAACAAAAATCAATCAAAACCTTAGAAAAAAAATCATCTGAACATCCACTGACACAGTCATCCTCACAAGCTGAACAAGAAAAGCACTGAGAGTCCAAATCTCTGCCAAGGGCCACAGTTCTAAAGAATTCCTAGATCCAAATCACCACCTAAATTAAATCAGTTCTACCTTTTCACATTTCCAACAACTCCTGAAAATTTCATGAAACTCCGTCCATAACTTTTTTAGTTGTCTTGAACACAAACAGATGAACGCCGGTAAAAACATAACCTCCTTGGCGGAGGTAAAAATATTAGAGGAAAAAAAAAAAGGTGTACCGGGAATCACAGTGATTGTTTTCAGGGCTCGCAGTACACGAAATGTCCTGAGGGCTGATACATTGCCAAGGTCGACAAACTCAGTGACATAACTGGAATAACATAAAAACAATCGTTTAAAAGCAGAAAAGGGCATTTTTCTATTTATGTAAACAACAGTATGAAAAGCATCAACATGAATTCATAAAATAGATAAAATCCTGCACATCAGCTGTCATGATGGCTTCTAACTGCTTTAAAAATGGAGCAGACTGTTCATGAACTCATCTGCACCTTCAGAACAACAGATAAAAAGTTCACCCATACTTACGCCATGCTGATCACCATGAAATCCAACCAATTCCATGGATCTCGAAGGAATGTAAAAGATCCAACACAGAAACCTCGAGATAACACTTTGACTGTTGCCTCAAAAGTGTAAATACCAGTAAAAACATACCTGGAAAGAAATGATCAGAAATTAATCTGAAGAACTAGCATCAAGACTTATAGTGGAATGATGTAATACAAAATAAAACATAATTTATTACTAACTCGACAGTTTTACTCCATGCTGGTGGGTTACTCATTGTCATGAATACACAGTTTGAGAGAATGGTAATCATGATGAACATGCTAAATAATTTGAGTCAGAATTAAGGAAAAATGCATATATATGCTTTTATTTATTTATTTATTTTTTAAGTCATTTTTGTTTTTAAAATTCTTCTGTACATTTCTTTTTATTTGTTTCATTTATCATACATGTGTAAATTAGGACTGAAAATAATTAGTGTATGTTTGTTTCATATTTTCAGTTGGGACTGACATTATTGGAGATCAATACAATCATTGATTTATCTATGTATCGTTACAACTCTATTGCAAATACAACGAATAATTTACGTTCAATAATTCAATTAAGTTTAAGGAAATGTAAGAAAAGGATATGAATGTATGAGAATTTTGATGGCTCCTCTTCTGACCACACTGAAGGGGCTCAGAATGTAACAAGCTGGTTCAGCGTTGAACCTGTAGATCGTGTTTCCTCTGCTGATTACAACGAATGTCTGGAAAACAAACAGATAAATTCTAAAAAGTAAAATCCTTCCTAAACAGCTTTTCTATAAATACCATGTGATGAGAATATTTTTTATTAATACAATTAAATTTAACTGCAACACATGCATGTTACAAGTGACAACATATCCATTGCATATTGGGGATACTGCAGTTACAGAAATATATATTAGGAAATACACCCAGTGATGTTTGAAGGCTATGCAAAGCTTATCAAACACTACATGTGGAAATGGTGTGTTGAGTTCAGGCTGACTTTCTGTGATTTGTAGAAGGGATCCAGATCTTCCAGAGGCGTGTTGAGCAGCTCTGGTGGAGGATCTCCGTAGATCAAGGGCAGATTCTTTCCAGCTTCCAGATCAGCGTGAGGGGCCGCTAGTTCTTCTTCATCATGGTCCTCTACCGCCGCTGCCTTCTTTATTTCCGCCTCGAGCTTCTCGATCTCCACCAGTGATTCCCGAGTGAAGGGGCGGAAGACTTTGACGCCTGGGGGAGGGAGCAGGGACGCCATCTTTGCATCGCGAAGGGATACCACCACACTGGGGTTTCCCTAGAAGGAGCTGGAAAACAATAGTAAAGACCAAGAATTTAACAATAAATTGTAAGTTCTTTTGGGATTTTATTTGGTGGTTTTAAACAAACAAAAAAATGTGCATCAGTATGATTTAATTACCTTCACAAATAACAAAAAATCTCTCAGTATATAAAGTGTGTGTTGGCTGTAAGAGCCCGTCCTTGTCCTGGCAGCAAACACCATTTATTATAAGACCCCTTAAAATCTGAAGCACATCTAAACTTTGAAGCATCTCTCACAAATAGTCCAAATAAAACCAAAGAGTTGATTCTATTGAGAGTATTGTTAAATATAAAATCCATTTTCAGAAAAAGATCAGATTATACACAGTCCAGACATTTTGGTAAATTGCACAAATGACAGAATGCAGGGAAAAAGACTAAAAGCAACGTTAAAATCACCGTCTAACACCACAGTTCATATCTGCATCTGCAGTCACAAGTTTAATTTCTGTCTGTATAAAAGAAGCAGGTATACTCCGTATACCTGCGTATACTATGACTACACCACTGGCAACATACAACTGTAACCTGTTTCAGTATGCCAGGAAAAATGGGATTATGAGACTTTTAAATTTTACTGTTTTAAACTTTTGACAATTAAGTCAAACAATTTGTCTAAAAAGCCATTTCTAGTTTACTCACCCAGACTTTTTAACGAATAGTGATTCAAATTTGCTCTATCAGTGGTTGAGCAGGACATTCAAAGAGGCATTACGTAACTTTTTTACCTTAAAACTCCGCGTTGTAGACTTTTTTGATGACACAGTGACATCTATCACATGCATTTCTGGAGCTACCCAGCAGCGTTCCTAGGCTGAGAAACCTCCCTATACTTTTTTATACCAGATGACATTTCAGAAACATTTCACTTCTCATGCTATAAAACTGATATAGACACACTGACTGTTCTGAATGCAGATGCTAATTCAGAAAAGAAATGCAAGCAGGTTAAAAGAGAGAAAGGGACCAAACAAGAGTCATACGGTTGTCTTTGACTGGCAGGAGAGCTAACAGGTCAGGTAGGATGTGTAATAGATGGCTAATCAGCTGTCGATAAGGGGCGCATCACTGGGGAAAACAGCTAAAGGACTGCAGTGTGTCTGTATGGGTTAAAACAAGGTATGGAAGAATTACAGCTTTTGGGGAGCATGAGTTCATTTAATTTGGACTGCAAAAAGAGGGAAACTTTTTGATTTTATTGATCAAAATGTGGATTTATTTTGGGATTTCAAGAACGTCAAGGCAATTTATTCCTATTCATGACACATTTAACTTGCATATTTTTTTAATCAAGACATTCATACAGGATTTAAACTGAACATATATGTTAAAAAATAAATTAAACCTTCTTGATTCCTCATTTTGTGTTTTTTTTGTACAACTTTTATTGGTAAGCCATAGAACTGTATTTATTTCTTTTTTTTTTTTTTTTTTTTTTTTTTTTTAACATTTTATGACCTGTGAACCTTTTTTATTTTTTCAGAAACAGGCTTGTATCTTTGCTTATTATAAACACAAATTTTGCTTCCTCTGATGACGATTTAAGCGACAGGTTAGAGGGGAAACTGCTTGCTGGTGAAGCTGCTGATGCTATAAACTTGGGAGTGGTGTAACGAGGAGCCGCATGTACACAGACTGCTAAAAGTTTATGTGTCCACACGTATCCTGTATGTTGGTTATGATCACAGGTTTTAATTGCTTTCATGTGAATGCAAACAACCTCAGCCTCTCTCATTCCTGCCCTCCACCCTCCGCAGCCCACACTGCAGCACATAAAAGTGGCATGATGGCAGCAAAATGACCAGACACACTGAACGAAACCGTGTTATTATCTTAGTGGATGCTCCGACTCATGATCCAAGTGGCATTTACAACCATCATTTGATGAGTTTGGCTGTCAAATATGTTCATGCTTATCTAGAACAGATGAACTTAAGTGGTTGACGATACAGATCTTTAAGGATTTCATACATAGTGGCCTTAGTGGGCACCTATTTACAAGCTTTTTTTTTTGTTGCATATTCATGAATGAGGATGGCACGTTTTGTAAATAAACCACTTCAGTTTAGATGTTAGTGAGTCATCCAATGCGTTTCCACTCACTGGATAATAAATATATATATGATATAATTGAACATAACATAATTACACAGGCTTGCCCTTGCAATAAAAAGGGAAAAGAAAATGATACAGCTATATTTTATAGAAGATTTACATAATATAATCATGATTATATATTATTTTGTAGATATTTTATAGAATACATTATAAAAATTTATACATCATGATAAATTCTAAATATCACTAATTAATTAAAAAGTATATGTCTGTAGAGGTAAAATACTGTATTTAAAAAAATGTTGCATTGTTTTTTATTAATTCATGCATGAAAGGGTGAAGTGGTTTATTCAGATTAACAGGAGATCAGCATGATTGATAACTACAGACCTGTATCCAACTTGCCGTTTCTTAGTAAAATGATAGAAAAAGTTGTTTTTATTCAACTAAATGAGTTTTTAAACAGGAATAATATCTTAGAAAAATGTCAGTCTGGTTTTAGGACAAACCACAGTACTGAGACGGCCCTTTTAAAGATTGTGAACGATCTAAGAGGCAATCTGGATGCACAAAAACTTTCTGTCCTGGTGCTGCTGGATCTCAGTGCCGCTTTCGATACAGTAGACCACCAGATTTTATTAAACAGACTCAGATGTCTGGTGGGCCTCTCAGGTACTGTTTTAAAATGGTTTTACTCCTATCTCACAGATAGGAGTAACAGTTTTTTATAAGTATGGATACATGCTCCTCAAAGACCCATAAAATAAAATGTGGGGTTCCCCAAGGATCAATTTTAGGCCCATTACTTTTTAACCTGTATATGTTGCCACTTGGGGACATCATCAGGAGACACGGCATTGATTTCCACAGCTATGCTGATGATACACAGCTTTACATCGCCGTGTCTCCTGATGACCTGGAGCCAGTTAACACCCTTTTAAACTGTATTTTAGATATAAAGTCATGGATGGCAGAGAACTTCTTACAGCTCAACCAGGACAAGACTGAAGTTTTAATCATCGGTCCTGAAGACAAGAGAGAGATCATTTCATGCAAACTGCAGAGTTTTAAATCCTCCCAGTGTGTACGAAATCTGGGTGTTATTTTTGACTCTGAGCTGAATTTTATTCAACATATCAGAAATGTTACAAAGACAGGATTTTATCATCTCAAAAACATCGCCAGAGTCCGCCCATTTCTCTCTCTTGCCAGCACGGAGGTACTAATGCATGCTTTTATTTCTAGTAGACTAGACTACTGTAATGCCCTGCTCTCTGGTCTTCCCAAAAAGAGTATTTCTAGTTTACAACTACTGCAGAACTCGGCGGCACGAGTTCTGACAAGGACCAGGGGGCAGGAACACATTACACCTGTTTTAAAGTCGCTGCACTGGCTCCCCGTGCAATTCAGGATTGATTTTAAGGTTCTTTTAGTGGTTTATAAATGTCTTAATGGTCTTGGGCCTTCTTATTTATCTGATCTGTTTTTAAGGTATGAACCCTCGCGGACCCTGAGGTCCTCAGGTACCGGCCTTTTAGTGCTTCCTAAAGTTCGTACCAAAACATATGGCGAGGCCACATTTCAGTATTACGGGCCTCGCCTATGGAACAGCCTGCCTGAGGGCCTCAGGGCTGCAGAGACTGTTGATGTTTTTAAAAAAAAGCTCAAGACCTACCTTTTTAGTTTAGCTTATAACTAAGTTTTAACATTCTTATATTAACCCATATTTATCTTTCTTTTTAGTTAATTTTATTTATTTATTTATATATTTTATATATTGATTTACATAGTATAGATTTTATTATTTTATTTTAATGGATTTTATTTTTGTTTAGTTATCACTCCAGCTCTCTCCTCATCGGGGTCCTCTTCGCCGAGGGCTGCCCCTGCTCTAACTGCATGGGTGTTGCTGTGGGGGCTGTCCCTGTCTGGTGGGTCGGGATCCAGCGCTGCAGCTTTACGGTTGTGGCGTGGGTCCTGTCTGCCCGGACCCGGGTGGCCCCCATGGTGATGGCCTGGGTGGTCTTGGTTGGGGGTAGCCCTTTGTGTAGAGGCTCCCTGAGAATACCGTTTCCTTATCTGGTGCACATCTGGTGCAAATGCACCTGGCCATTCATTCATCTTCTTTTAACTGTTACAGGGCAAATAGGGCATGGTGTGAGGGTGGTTGTGGGTGGGTGAAAGGGGATGTGTATGTGTGTTAGTGTTTTATCTATTTTGATGTAAATTGTTTTATAATGTAAAGCACTTTGTATTGTTTTTAAGCACAAAAAGTGCTATACAAATAAAGTTTGATTTGATTTGATTTGATGAGATAAAATCAATGTCCTGTAAAACACAGATACAGCTTTTTTCATCTACTTTTCATAAAAATCGACAACAACACATCAGAGAAGTTTTTGGTAGTAAAGATTTGATATTTATTTCTTTGCAGACATTGTGAACCCAAGAAATTACTGTTTATTACTTTTGTAAATGGAACTTAATTTTATTTTTGACAACTTTTTGTGTCCTAAACTGTTGGGAAAATAAAGATTTAACTACTTTTATTAATGTGACCATCGCTTTAACTGTTAAAGAGCTTTGTTGAGGATACAAATTAATTAAGTTAATTTATCTACTGCACGGTGGTGCGGTGGTTGCATTGTGACCTCACAGCAAGAAGACATGCATCTTAAGTTAACTGGTCATTGACTACGGTTACATGATGTTTTGTAATTCCGAATTAAATAATTCGGAATTAACGTATTCTCCTACGAGTTTACATGAAAATAATAATTCCAAATGAATGTTTACATGAAACACGTTCTGACTTAATTCCTCTTTAGAGCGGCGGGTTGGGAAGGGTTCTGATTGGACAAAGGGTGCACGTGACGTATGACGTATACCGGAATAAACAAAGTTGGCTCCCTGCTTCTCGTCTTTTCAGTCGTAACTTGTAAAAACTACACAATAAGTACCAGTTTCACCGCTATTTTTATAATAATTTTGAAGTAGCAGCTCAACACGAGCATACTACTTCACTTTTTACAGCAACTGAGAAGGAGAAGAAAGATAGACCAGCGAACACGGGAGGTAAAACAACGCGCGTCATCGGGACAGGACAAGGTAACGAGCATGCTCAGAACGACCGGAATTAACTTAGAGCGGGATGAAGGTTTACATGACAGAGGAATAGTTCAGAATAAAAATACAGAATAAACCAGAAACTTACATCGGAATTAAGTTTAATTCAAATAGAAATTTGCATTAGGAATTAAGTGTTTCCATGGTCATTTTTAATCAGTTTAAAGGAGAATTAACTTTTATTCTGAATTAAAGAGGAATTAAAACTCCCATGTAAACGCATGGATTCTTGTGTGAGTGGTTGTTTGCCTCCATGTTGGCCCTGTGGCAACCAGTCCAGGGTGTACCCTGCTGTTGGAGTCAAATTCATTATTTCACGTATTATAATTTAATTTAAAGGAAAGATAAAAATATATAAAAGCATTTTGAGCTCTGAAAGTTTATATTTATTAAAATGTATAATTGTACGTTTCTTAAGCTACCATACGTCACTGGGAAGTCGCCGATTAGTCAGATTGAAGACATTGGAAAAAGAGATGTTAGAAGCAACATAGTTTTTTGACCGTGTAATCCTGTTTTGTTCTTATTAATACTAAAAGAAAGAAGAACTGGTCTACTCACGTTTCAAATACAAAGTTGCTAGACTGACTTCAAAGTGGTGGTAAAGAAGAGAAACGAAGTGCCACTACATATTAAGTAAAAAAAACCTACACCTACCATTCACCTGCTAATTTTTGGGAAAGGGATCTTTTTTTTTTATTACTATTATTGCTCAATAATCTGCAAAACAATTATATTAAAAGTTCAAATCCCCAAGCAAGCAATCTTTAAATCTAGTAAACACAAGGCAAAATGTCACTATCAAGGAATAAACAAACATTTACATTACTCTGCATAAAGACAAACAAAAAAGTCTTTGACTTCACACCTATCAGTCAACATGATGGGGCAGACAGACTGATGAAAAGTGATAGCTGCTGATCAAACAAGGATGTAGGATGATATTCACTCAAACCACCCCGCATGAACATAAAATTCTCCATCCACACGCCTGCGAAGAGACGCTCCCGCTCAGAGATACGGTGGCTGCACAGCTGCTGCAGGCAATCAAGATGGAGCATCGTGTTACAGAAGCCCGATGACTCCGCTCATTCCTCCCTGACCGAGTCCTCTCTCTGTGCTTCACATCCCTCCGATAAACAGGACAGCAGGCCAACTTATCTCTCTGAGCTGACTCCTCTCTCCACTGCCTTATATTTTACAAGGGGCCCCAGACACACACTAAGCTTCTGCCTAGATGCACTCCTACCCACACTTCACAGACCCCCCCCCCCCCCCCCCCCCCCCCACTTTGCAGCTATGTAACACTACAGGCTCTAAATCCCCCTTTCATGCAAACATTTTGTCTTAAACCGATCACTCATCAAAGCTACTGTGCTCATTACTCAAACACACATCAGACTGCTTCCAACAACACCACTACGCAGATTTCTGTTTCTCTTATTTAGCTCAAAAATAACTAATTAGCTTTAAAACAACAGATTTGTTTGTGTACAAAAGCAACCTGCATGGCCCAACTTCTCCCCTCACACACCCTCCAAAGCACCCTTCTCACCAGCCCATTTTGCAACTCCTGTTCTGGGAGCTGTGGGCCCCGCTGCTCTTCAGCCATGAGCCAACCTTAAAATACACATCCTGAGAATGGATGCGTTTCTCCGTGTCTTATGGGGAACATTTACTGATTGTATTACATCATGCTGTTCCTGCTAAAGCCATCAAATATCCCTTTTTAAAGAAGCTTGGTCTCAAAACTGAAAGCTTGCCAATCTCAAAAAAGTCCCCTTAAGTAGGCCGTTACCTTGTCTCGCACGTCACTTAGGTAAACGATACGTCCTGGCATCATGTTAAGTTTTCTTCCAACATTTATCAGCATGTGTTGGACAACATCTAAAGACCCAGCCAAGACAGGGATATTCAGTACTGCTAAAACAACCCTTTTGGAGTTCAATCTCTTAGAAAAAAAAAAGTCCTTTAAGAAGAAAAAAATCATGAAGCAGCAGCATGATTCCAGCTCAGTCTTAAAAAATATCGACATTGAGCTTGTGTTATCTTTAACCACTAAAGCAGCAGTCCTACTGTATTATTATACTGGAAGTTGTTTAGAATCAGCAGGTAAAACAATGTAATACCATGTCACAACTGGTTTATTGTATAAACACTAAAACTGGCAACAGGACTAATTTGTTTTATTAGCTCAAAATGTGAATAAAGCTACATATTTTGGTTTTGCAAACACAGATTTTATTTAAATATGGTGACTTTTATTGTGTCTAAGTATATTAAAACAGTCTGGTGTTTACATGGAGTCATTAGTTTGTTTTATTTATTGCAGAATTACTTGTAAACATTTTACAAGGATTAATTATGTAACCATTGCAATATAAGACAGAAGCACAGCAACAGATCATTTTTCATCTGACGGATCATAATGTCAACGCGTCTTTGCTGATAAAGACATAATTTAGACTTTAACCCCTTAAAAGTACAGTTGTGCTCATATGTATTCATCCCCTTTCATTAAAGAAAAGGATGAATTTATAACAGTCAATCAAATAACTGGAGACTTAAAAAAGAAACAATAACTAAAAGTTTGCTAAAATATAATTTAGTAATATAAGACACTGTTTTTTAATTTAATTGAGTTGAAGAAAGAAAAAAGAACAAACAAACAAATTGGTCCTGGACAAATTAGAGCACTTTTCTGTTGAACAGTGGGACAAAATACCTGTTAACAGGTGCAGAAGTCTGACTGAGAGGAACAGAAAACACCTGACTGACATTAAAGGATTGTTCAACTAAATATTAGTTTATAAGTGATGTAATATGTATGTATTTCTATATGTATATGTATTTCTATTGAACCAGAATTAGAAAATAATGTAATAATTTTCATGAAAAATTTTTATTTATTATTACTTTAGTCAATTTCAGCTTATTTTACAGGCAGCTGTTTTTTTCCTTCTTTAGTGAGGTATGAATAAATATGAGCACACCTGTACATTGTGTAAAAATGAATTACATCTCATGGTAAAGATCTTGATAGCATTTTATGAATCAACGGTGGCTGTGAGTGGCCAAAACTCTTCCAGATATTTCATTTGCAAGTGGATCCTGCGCCACAGATAACTACTTCAAAATGATGTACATGTGTACAGTCTTCTTCTATGGTGACGCTCTTTTGTGATGCTTTAACACCTATCTAACAAAGCCGATACTGCAGTATGGAAGCTCACAGGGGCCTCACTTTACACAGCTGTTTGTCCAAGCATACATAGTGGTGAATAATGATGGCATAAATATGGAAGCAGCCATCTACCTGGACCCTATTAGATATAAATTAGTAATTCTAGCCCTGCGATGGACTGGCGATCTATCCAGGTGTACCTGCCTTTTGCCTGATGATTGCTGGAATAGACTCCAGCTTCCCTGCAACACTAAATTGGAATAATAAATGAATGAATGAATGAATGAGTCATTCTAAGAAAATAAAAAACACAACAGCTATTTTAGTAGAGAGATTAGATACCAATAGAGACGGTTTTTAATAACACATTACATTCTCTGTCATTGACCTACAATTTTGTTGCACACTGCAGCTTTAAATTCCTATTACTGTTTTATACACACACAGCTGTGTACTTCAGTGTGCACAGATGTGATATATTGGTGGAAAACTGGGATTTTCATGACTTGACTGATGCATTTCCCACAGCAGGTAAAACCAGCAGCACCTCCATCAAAAACAATGAAGCTCATAACACAGTTTTCTATAATGTGTCATAGGTGGTCAGTTTCAACAACTAAACTGCTCCTAGACGTTGTTTTCTTTCACGTATCTGCAAATGTTGGAGCGGTGTTAATTTAAATTAGCTGGCATGAGGGTTACCTGGGACAATGGATGTGAATCAGTTTATCCTGAGTGCATTCAGACTTGAGCTTGGCTCTGTTTACTTACAACTGGGTCAACTAAAGCCCTGTTTACACTACAGCACAAAGACAGGAGAACTGAAAAGTTCCGGTGCGTTCTGGCATCCTGTTTACACACTTACAGAGTTTTGGGTGAGTAAAGCTGCAAACATTTGACAACGGCCTCCAGCAGAGTGAAATTAAAGGAGACTCCTGTCCATATAAACTGGAACAGGAATCTTCCGGAGACGACGTCACCGTCTCCTTAACTCAAAAGGAAAGTCAAGGAAAACAGATGGATGCAGCTAAAATTTTAATCTTAGTTAATGTTTATACATCAGTGTTCCTGGGCCAGGGTTCCCATCTGGAACAACGGTGCCAGTTCGTCTTTGCAATCATTCATTATAACATTTTGTATATGAGAATAAACTCATTACACATTATTGTAATGGAATCACCAGATTAAGACTGAAGTTACTGTGATGATTAACAGTGAAAAAGAAAAGATTTCCAACACAAAATGGACATTTTTCTTCTGAACTCGTTCTGAACTAAAATGACTAAATATTTTACTATTACTGAATTAAAAAAGTTAATTAAATGACATTGTTTGAATGAAATCTGGAGGAAAATTCTGTCTTTAATGGAAATGCTATCAACATACTGGCATCTGAAATGCAGAAGAGGGCCTCAACCAGTTGTGTTTTCATGTCAAGAATCCCAGCTGTGCTGGTTTGAAACCACTGGCATAATCTGTGTTGCATATTCCCCTACGTGTGATCTTACATGTAGTCATCTTGAAGCTTCTTCTTACCTACTTAGACATTTCATGTTGAGAGTCAAGCTAAAAACAGCTGACTGAGCTCGCTCAGTGACAAACTGAGGAAGAGGGAGGGAATGTTCAATTTCAGAAGCCTTCCCCGACAGTAATATATATATCAGCTTGCATGTCAGTGAGGGCCATGTGCCCTGTGACATTCCGGCTGAGGATATAGAGAGGGTCATATAGACACCCCTTCGTTACACTAGCCCACCGTGGAATGTGAATGCCAATATTCACCTCTGGAAACAAGCCCAACTAGCGCTTGGCTTTTGTCACAAGGGCAGCCTGAGTTCACACTGAAAGAAAGGGTGTTCTCAGAGACATGCTTGTCTTGAGTCAAGCATTCAGATTACCTAATCTCATCGTAAGAATAGCAGTTAGACCTTAAAGAAATATTTACACCATTCCATGGTTAACGTAGAGATTTAAACATTTTCAATGACGACTTGTCGGCTTAAATCTGCAGTTCGTGAGATGTTTAGCATTGAATCACATACAGCACAATGAGTCACTAACAGAACCGAGTTGAGGTGTAAATGACAGATTTGCTAAATAAACAAGGTCTTTTATCCACGCGTCCTTTGGCATTTGCCATGCTCCTGTTCCTTGTTTTCTCACGGGGTCAAATCCCAACACTGTTGCTCGCCTTGTCGCAGTTTGCTTCCACACCCTGTCACCCACCGGTTTACTCTGTATTCCAAACCCCGCAGGGAACAGCGTGAAAACAGGCCTCGCACCTGTTGCTACTTCCCGTCAGGTCATTGTATGCGTCTACCAGACCAAATTCATAAGTGCATGCTCAGTCAATCTGGACTAATAATAATCACCTCAGTCATAACTCAAGAGTCAGATCTTTGATTTTTTTTTTTTTTTTTAAATGTCTTTATCAGATGTGTTCACAGCAGACTCAGCTGCACTTCATCCCTACGTGCATTGTGTAGCTGCCAAAAAGACAGCTGCTATTTCCAACCTACCTCTATCACTGTGTGTGCAGGAGCTGTGAAGACCTGGCGTAAGCTAGATGTCACTCACAAGGATTTAAAGATCAACTTCTAATCAATACTAGCAGAATATGCTGCTTTACAAAGATATGTGGAAGAACAAGAGTGGTATTTTTTAGTAAAGCTTTTCTAGACAGATTTCTGCTGTCTGAAACTGACCCATTTGGCCTTTCCACACACTCCACAGAAACCTGAGTAGATAAATCTGTGGAAGTGATATGAAGAATATTCCATCCAGCTCATGAGGGACCAGGGGAGCTATTATCATATTCATAACACCAGTCCAGACCTTAAAAACACAGATGTCCATGAAGAAAACATGTTCAAAATGTCTAAGATAAAAGAAATTCTTTCGTTTTGCAATGTTCATGGTACATTGATGCATATTTGGGGGGAGTAAATGTAGTTTTACTTCACCTTTTAAACACTAGAAAATACTGGCCAAGTCCTGGCCAAGCAGTCACATGGGTTCACTTGGTGAAAGAAACTCAAAACCGTCACCTTCTGTGTCCAAGAATATGAGATGCAAGACACCCAGACACACTCAGGCACAGGAAGACAACAGAAAAGGCCAAGTATTACCAGCAGTACATGGGGGAAAATACCTAAAATCAACAACCCTCAAATGTCAGCAGAGGAAACAGCAAAGCATGAAGCCTGTTTGGTTTGTACAATAAAAATGTTAAAGGCAATTGGTGTAGTATACAAACTAAACATTAAAAACACTACCTAATGGCACCAATTCATGCCCAACACATGGGCCTCCTCTACAGTAGTCTATCCATTATTTCCGAGTTTCAGATGCACTTTTGACAGGGTCTAAAAGGAAAACAAGTCCTCCACAGTGTCCAAAGATCTGCTCTGCCTGTGTGGAGCTCGACGGTCCCACATCATCGATAGGGGCAACATGGATTAACGGCAGAGAAATGACTGGGCATGAGCATCCACAGCATCACAGTATCTTGCCCATCTGCCATGAACACATAGGCTAAATATAAAACCTTTCCCCTGTGGGAGGAGGAATAATGGAGGGTGAGAAGTGTCCACACTGGACATTATGCACTCTTGATGGAGATGAGTATTCACCTGGAAGATGAGGGTTTTATGTTTATTACCACCTTTCTCTGTCAAATATTTAATATACTCACTTTAGAGGAATACAATGACAATTTACCACCTTTATAACTCAAACATCATCAACATCCATATTTTTTTCAGACTGGAATAAAGGAATTTTATCTCTGATCAATTAAAAAAAAAAAAAAAAAAAAAAACTTATTGAGGCTACTTGCAAACAACCACAGCTTTCAAACTATAAAAATGTACAAATGATCAGCTTATCTGCTGCTTCACCCATGAAAGAGGGACATTAAACCTTTGCACAAAAAAAAAAAAAAAAAAAAAAAACCCAACGTGCCAACGTGAAACCTGGAAGATGCCAAATTAGTCCATTTCATTCCAAGAAATGACACGTCAAACACAAACTTACCAGCAGAGCACCAAAACGTAAATAATCATCAAAGCCATACCGAGCTGGCAAGTGAAAGCCCTTGATTCTTCAGCCTGACAGGAAACTTTTCTACCCCCAAGTTCACGCACGCGCCATCATGGATGACAGCAGCAGGCAGGTGGCGCGTTACCTTGCACGATGACAGAAATATTCCCACAGAATCCACGACACTTGGGGGGGAAATAATAGTTAAAAAAAAAAAAATAAAAAATAAGTCTTCCGTTAAGTCCAGCACAGAGGACGTAATTCTCCCCTCGTGGCAGCCGGCGCGAGGCTGCAGGACAGCTGTTGCTGACGCACGGTGGCGTTCCGCAGTGAAACTGGAGTCGCCGCTCCAGGTAGGATCAGATCAGACCTTGGCGGAACCTCGCACCCTGTTCCCACACAGCTGGTGGCGATCACGTGCACGTTTCCGTCGGTCAAACCCATTAACAGGTTTCTAGATGATCCAGGAGAGCGTGGAGATCAGCCGCTGCAGGGCGCAGAAGTTCACACCTGATAGCGTCCTGCTAATGCTCCACACACATCAGCTTCTTTATCATGTTGGTTTCCCTCCTCTCACTTCATAAATTCATATCAGGTATTGAAGTTGGGATTACTTTCTATTAAGGAGACATTTATACATTTTGTGTAGATGCACCCTGATAATATCGTTTCCTTATCTGGTACACATCTGGTACACACGTACCTGGCCATCTGTCTTCTTTTAAGGGTGGAGTATGTAAGATTTTCAATATTTTCGAAATAAATTAATAAAATAACTACAATCATAATTAGAAAGTTTTTTTTAACATGTAGGTTCCAGTCTGTCCATATTTGATGTGTTATTAAATTGCAAGTTTAATTCATGACAAATGACAAAAAGCACTTTTTTTTTTTACTGGTAGGCAAACATTTAAGAAGGGTCTTTGTCATGAATTAAACTTGTAATTTAATAACACATCAAATATGGACAGACTAGAACCTACATGTTTTTAAAAAAAAAAAAAAAAAACCAACTAATTATGATTGTAGTTTTTTTTTTAGTTATTTTGAAAATATTGAAAATCTTACATACTCCACCTTTAACTGTTAAAGTGGCTAATAGGGCACGGGTGAGGGTGGATGTAGGTGGGTGTAAGGGAAGTATGGATGAATGTGTGTGTGTGTGTTTTATCTATTTTGATGTAAAGCACTTTGTATTGTTTTGTAAAGCTATCCTGAATTTAATGGTGAGCTGAAAAAGATTTATGATATGTTTCAGTGTTCTGTTGTACATGAGTGCGTTTTAATACTGATCAAATGCAGGGCAGGTTTATTTGTATAAACAATTCAAAGTGCTTTACATAAAACAGTAAAAGCATTACAGCAGGAAGCATAAAAACAAACGGAAAATTAAATTATTTAAAATAAAAAAAACTAAAAAAAAACTTATTGAAGTAAATAAAATGCCTGCAATAAAAGCCACAGAAATTAAATTAATTGTGAGAAATTAAGTCATCTTGATTGACAGAGGCAAATAAAGGTTTTTATCATTGATTTAAAGCAGATGAGAGTTTCAGGAGATCTTTAGTTTTGTGGGCGTTTCTTCCACGTGTGAGGAGCATAAAAACTGAACACTGCTTCTCCATTTTTTGTTCTGACTCTGGGAACAGAAAGTAGATTTGACCCTGATGACCTGAAGGATCTGGTTGGTTCTTAACAAACCAGAAGATCCTGAGCGTATTTTGGTCCTAAACCATTCAGTGTTACAAACTAACAGCAGGATTTTCAAGTCAGCTGTTTGACAGACAGGAAGTCAGTAAAAAGATCAGAGAACTGAACTTGTATGATCCACTGAGTGAGGACTGGACCAGTAGTGTTCTGGTCTGACTGCAGTTGTCTGATCGACTTTTAAGAGTCCTGAAAGGAAGGCTTTACAATATTCTAGTTTCCTTAAGATAAACGTACTATATGGACAAGTTTTTCTAAATCCTGCCAAGACATCAATCTCAATATGTTCTACAGGTCTGAGTCCAGGACTAAACCAAGATTCTGGCTTCGTTATTAGTTTTTAACGTTGCTGTCCGAAGCCGACTGCTGACTTTTAATCTTTCTTCCTCGGCTCCAGATACTAATATATCAGTTCAGCTGGAGTTCTGGTACATCACAAACTGTGTAAGCAGTTTAAATTCTTAAAGCTGTATCATAGATTTATACGATAAGTATTTATATACTTCATTTAATAAAAGCATATTCTCAAGGGCAACACTAAGTGTTTTGTGTTCAACAAAAGGCCCTCTGCTCATAAAAAACACAACCACCAGATGGTAGTATAAACATGTGAAGTTGAATTACTACATTTAAATTAAGTTTTTTTTTACTATTGATTCTACACAAGAATCAAATGTCCTTGTAAGGAAAAAATATTATACATATGCACACACATACATTTTATACATAATACCCACACAAATATTAACGAGTCATGCTTCTTATGATAATTAAAGTGAAAAAGATCACATGTGAACCTGTGATTTGTGTTACCATGACAGATACACATAAGAAACATATCAGTGCATGACTCTGGAGCGTATTCATTCTTCATAAACAACATTGTTCACAATTTACTCTCTGAAACGGTCAGATTAGATACTCTATTATATTTGAAAAGAGAAAACTGTATTCAATTGACTGGATGGGGCTGCATCAATGTAATTCACACAGTCTGAGTGGATCAGTCTTGTTGATGTGATGTCTATATTTGGCTGAAAGGTGTGTAGTATGCTTACACAAGGAAAATGATATCTGCGATTACGAATGTTAACTGGGTGTCACCTGTTCCTTGGAAACAGAGCCTGCTGTGATTTTCCCACCTTCTCTCCCCTGTGTGTAAGCAGACCTGCTTTTTGGACAAAGTGCACAGCACATCAAATTGTAGTAAACTAAATTTTGTAAACATCAAGTGTTTTCAAGGAGACTTGTTTATTTCAGTGGTAATAAAATTTTAAATTATTGTTACCATACCATATTTATTAATAAAGCACTTTAAAAACAACATACAGCTAACCAAAGTGCTGTACAGAAACAGCAAGTGAACAAAAAAGCTTAAGAAAAGAAAATAACAATAAAATGGTAAAGTAAGAGATACATGAAAAAGAACAGTTAAAAATAAAATACAAGGACACAGATGACAAATCAGTCTTGCTAAAATGCCAAAGAATACAAATGTGTTTTTAAACTGCTTTTAAAAACATCAAGGGAGTTAGCCTGTCTAACCTGCAGAGGGAGGCTGTTCCAGATTTTTGGAGCTAGAACTGAGAGACTCTGTCTCCTCTAGATTTACAGCGTGTCTTTAGGTACAGTGAAAAGCAACTAGTCTGATTGTTACATTTTAATGGGCATCACATCATTTATCACTTTTCTAAATCGATCCCCATGCTGGGTGTGTGGGTTTAGTCACTTTGAAAGGTTCAGATAAACAGGAGTAAGCGTTTAATATTAAAGTCCATTTTAAGTGGAATAAGTCCATTCTAATTTAAAAAGAAATTAAGCACAATTGCATTCGCTTTGAAATGAACAAGCTTTAATCTGTCAGTTTTGTTTGTCTTTTCTCTTTTTTTCACTAAAGAGGTAGGCTTTATATTTTATTTATTTGTGTATGTTTTTTTCTTCTTCTTTATATTATTACACCTTACGAATATTGAGTGGGAACTATTTGACAACGTTTAGGGGGGAGCATAATGATGTCGAACCGTTACCATGGAAACAAAACTGCTACAAGCAACGTGCAGTAAAACTAGTCGGTTTTTTGTGTGTTTTTTTTGGCTTTAGAGGCTTGTTTTAAGATATAAATATAGTTTTTACAGTAAAACCTTTGATGTAGCTAAATTCAGAAGGAAAGAAACTATTTAACTTTAGTTTACGTTCAAGCAAACAAACGCCGGCTTGTTTTTGACGAAAGCGTTTTGTAGATTAGAGAAACTCGACATTTAAGGACATTGAAACGTATTAATCTGTCAAAATGTAGGCCTGTATGATTCCTCTCACAGTTATTCGCGTAAAATAAATAAATAGTAGTCATAAAATGGACTCTGAGTATGTAAAGAAGCACCTTGGGAGGTGTCTGCCGGAGGGACTTGCTGAAGTAGCCGAGCGGAGACCTGTGGACCCGATCCGGTTTCTGGCTCACTGGCTGTATAAACACAACTCCAACACTGAATACGAGAAGGAGGTAAGCTGCTATTTGGTTGTCTTATCAGCAGGGTGCAGCGTCACACAGGATAGTCTCTTCATCTACTGGTTTGTTTTTATATTTTACTTGTTTGATTCAGTCATTTATTATTTTATAGACAGTAATTATGTGTCAAAGGTACTCTTATCTTTTAGTCCTGATTTAACTTATCTCAGGATTACTTCTACTTGCCAGCTGCTTATTTCACATACATTTATCTTTTATCCTATAAAATGAGAAAAACACATGAATACAGGTAGGGCTGTGACCAGGGCCGGATTAAAAGTGCACAGGCCCCTGGGCCCAGAGTGTCCCACAGCCCTCCTTCCCCACCGCAATATTGTGAAACATTGTGAATGATACAATGTGAAATTACATTTCTAACATCTCTCAGCCAGTGGTACTAGTAGCAATACACTAGACATTGTGGTGTAACCATCTGGCTTTGATGTACGTTTTGCTTTATGTCCAAACTGCTGGTGTTTTCCCCATATGGGCCCCAGGGCTTGTGCCCATAATGCCCATTGGATAATGCGGCCTTGGCTGTGACGATATGCTTTTGTCCCGATTCGATTCAGATTTTTTTTTTTGGGTGCCAATTCGATTTAAATTGCAATTCTCACAATTCTCCAATATTGCTGATTTTTATAGATTAAAAAAAAAAAAAAAATAAAAAAATAAAAAATAAAAAAAATATATCATGTATAAATTCCTTTTTTTTCCTTTGCTCATCATTTTTCTTCATTTCGATGGAGAAAAATAACCTTTGTCTTGTAAGTAAATGCTTAAATACAAATTAAGCATGTGACTTGATCCGCACCATGGAGATACTTCAAGAGGCAAATCCTAAAACATATACTGTTCGTACTACAGTTTCATCAGTTTGTACCTGCAATGTCGCTGCCACCGTAGTAAAACCCTGATCTTTAAACAGCGTTTGATAGCTGTAGAAGGATAATAGAGACTAAGACCATATAAGCTCATCAGACTGAAGGATTCAAGCCAGCGTGGTCCATGGCAACCAAAACCCAGTCACCTTTTTACCTCTGGGTCATTAGTCGCTAACAGAGTCCTGAATTTCTTGAGACATATGGCTGCCTCTGGCTCTAGACACGGGAGGGGTCTAAAGGTCAAACATTTTACAATTCCTTTGTGGTTTAAGTTACAAATGTCAACTTTGAAGTAAACAAGACAGCTAAAAAAGTGTTTGGTGGTTTCTGATTTCTGCACATTTAAAAAAGGTCTCTCTATGATGCATTTTTATCTCCAGAAAACAGCTAATTTAGCTCTTCTGGAGCAGGAGCAGGCCAGAGCCAAAGAAGAGGCGTTGCACCAGGAGAAGCTAAGAGAGGAAAAGCTGAGGATCAGGGAGGCCTTGGAGGATTCTAAAAAAGTAACTTTTTTCATTCCTAGTTTGTGTCTTAACTCAGACCTTGAGCACAAAAAGGTGACTAGATTTCTATTTTCATATTTTCAAAGCCTGATGTCACTTTTACTTTGTTTTCCTTTAGTATTCACTAATGTGTCTGCTCATTTTCAGGTTGTATGATCTTTTACAGCCACTTATCATGCGATGATGCTCACTACTTACATACAATTTAGTATTTAACCCTTAACAAGACATTATAAGTAAAGTCTGCCAGATCATATATGTCAACATATTAACAGATCTCTGAGAAACCGACAGAGTTCGACACACCTACAACAACCACAGCAGAGGTTGCTGAGGATATCAAGCCTTTAAAAGAAGAGAAATCAACCACTCCTGACCCAGAAAACAAGGAGGACACAGACGAACCCCAACCTGAAGCACAGAAAAATGAGAGTAAACACAAGGTGGTAAACTTAAATCTCAAATCTGGCAGCTTCTGCAAGTGTTTGATCTCCACTCTGACATTAATTACCTTCTGTGGGCTATGCTTTCGAGTCGTGACTGTTGTAGAGGAGCTTTTTGGTCGTGGGAAAGAATGTCAGCGTTGTACTAAAAACTGTACTCAACTTTCCTCTAATGGTGTCAAAACTGACATCAGAATGACTGAATTTAATGATTTAAGGAGGAAGAGAAGATAAACTTGGAGCCAAATGCCGATCATGTTGAAGAGAAAGACGAGGAGGAGGCAAACGTCAATCAAGCAGCAGCGATGGAAGGTGACCAAGATAAGGAAAAGGTTATGCAAACTCTTTGGCCCAGTTATATCACATTATGTCTTACAGAAGTACAGCTTGGTGTGATGTACATAAAAAAAATAAAAAAGTACAATGATATTTTGGTCAGATGTGCCAAAACAGGAGGCTAAATGTGCCTTGTGTGCTCTACAGGTGGAAGAACAATCTGAAATGGCTGATCCTGAAAAAAATGATCAACTGCAATCATCTCCCAGACAAGATGCCAGTGTTTTCAAATCAGATGACGTAGAGGACACAAATAAACAAGACCATCATACATTTGACCCTGCAGACATGGACAAGGTGATGCAGATAAAAACAGAGGTTGTGTGCTGGTGACTGTGGTTCTCAGCCTCAGGATTCAGTTTGTCGTGTGTTCTGATTGAGGATGAGGAGATGCAGGAAAAGATGACTGATGGACAGAGTGGTGAGGAAGATGATGAGCAAAAGGGAGCCCAGGTTTAAGTTGAGAGGCCAGAAGAAAGACAAGCCAGGCAGAGAGAAGGGAGAGCGACAGGATCGCTGCACTTCATGATCTAACACTTTACTGCCTTTCACTGCAAGGTTGAGGAAGAGAAGAGCGATAAACCTGAAGACTCCTTCAAAGTGGACACAGTCTCACCTCCACAGAGTGAAAATGCTCAAACAGAGAAGACTTTTCCAAATGAAGAAGAAGAGCAGATGACAGAACCTGAACAAGAAACACAAAAGTCTATTTCTCAGCAGAACCAGGAGCAGGTGGCCGCTCGTTCTATTTTCCTTTACTATTTATCTACAGCAAAAGGCCAAATATCTCCTTTTTTCTTTGCAAGGTTTCAACACATTGCAAACAAAAGCTGATCCAGAAGGAGAGGTTTTTAGTTTGAATACAGCAGGTCAACTCAGAAAGGCAACAACACACATTGTTTTACTAGAACCTTGGTTGCAGCTTCATCTGAAGAGGCAGTCAGGCCAGCGAGTAACGTTAGAAAACAAACAAGACTTCCAGCAGAAAGCAGGCAAAGCGGTGAACAGTAGAAATCCTGATAGCTTGAATGCAGATGCTTAAAACATTCAGCTGAGATATTTACATCATTTTTGCTGTTGCCATCACGTGAAGCTTTGTTTTGCTTTTCATGAGTCACAGCGTGCTTGTGTTCTCCTTTATTTCATTGTTTACATGTCTGCTCATCAAAAAGGCTGATAAGGAAGAAACTGATAAGCCTGAAGACTCCGTCCAAGTGAAGGCAGCTTCACCGCTGCAGACCGAGGACCCTCAAGCAGGAGAGACGTTTCCAGAAGCTCAACAAGAAAACATGACAGACACCGAACAAGAAACACAAAAACCAAACTGCCCTCCTCCTCAGGAACAGGAAAAGGTGACGAATTTTTCCCTTTTTACTCTCTGCGAACATTTACCACTTTGAGATAACATGTCTGTACGAAAACTAGAGATAGGAACTCAAGATATGGCTGTTTAATGCTTTGCTGACCTTTTTTGGGGCCAACTCATCTCAGGAGACAGACGGGCAGCCAACGAGCGAGACCACTGATAGCTCGGCTCTGGCCGAGAGTGACCCAGCAGCAGAGGGAACGGTGCAGAACGAGGGACCGGTGAGTCAGCAAAGAAAAGTCTGATATCACACACCAGACATGAAAAGACCATTTAGACTGATGAAAAATTTATAACAAACTCCCCCCCCCCTTCAGGAGGAAGAAAAAGAAGGAGGCCACAACTGAGCGAGTCAGATCAGCCAGCCACTGATCCATCTTTAGATACATATTTCATGACAGTCTTTGTGTACATGTAACTGTGACAATGCTTCTCTGAGTATCTGCAAAAATACAATAAAACCCATCACTCTTATTCGTTTGGTCTTTTTATGCTCACATATTTTATTCAACACCATGTGCTTAAACCTCTTCAGACAAACTAAAACTTTGATTAAGAAATGTTCCAGGGTTCCTTATTTCCATTATTTATGTTTATGGACATGTATACGCCTCAGGGAATGCATCCTCAGAGTATAAAATGTGTTTTCTACTGAACCTTCTATCCTTACATGTTTCTTTTCTTCCTTCTTTTTTTACAGAACACCAGCATGCTTACAATGAATCAATGCACACAGATGCCAACAATACCATTCATTACCATTACTCTTTGCAGTGAGACGCATTTTTGGGATTGTTTTGTGAACATTGGGGTACAAACTCTCCACTGTCTTTAAGTAACTGTAAAAAATAAACACAGTTGTCCTGTTTTATGGTGTCTGCAACCGTTTCAGCCCCTGTAAGGGTCAACAGGGCCTCAAGTTAAAGAAGTATTAATATTAAGAATTAATTAATGTGCTTAAAATCTTCACTTTATAAGGGTAAGTATTATAAACAATGTTCCAAACTTATAATAGACTTTAGTCCAGAATGTATCATCATAGTTCAATTAAAATGTAGTCATTTAGCACATTAAAAACAGCTCCTGCTGACCAACTTCACAGAACAAAATAATACAGATAAAATGAGAAATAAGATAAAAATAAAAATGAAATCACTTTAAAACCTAATAATAAAATAAAACTGCAAGTATAACACCCATATCTTAGTTATTCTCGTGAATTAACTTTAAAGAAATACCAATCATTGCTTTACTTTGACTCTTTCCGTGTTTAGCTGTTTTGACTTGAGTTTTACAGGCTTGAAACGTGTTTTTCTGTCATGTCTGACCCGCTGTGGGTGGAGTGACGCTGCACTTTCCAACCTTTTCATTGACCTTTGACCTGCAGGAGTGCCAACGACGAGCACGACTCTTCTCCAGTGATCCTGTTTGCGTCTCCTGTTTTCCTTTGAATGATTTCATTAGACGTCTCCGATAAACCACAGCTGCGTGTGATTGGGTCATCTGATCTGATCTGATCTGATCTGATCCAGATCTCGGGTTAAAAAAAAAAAAGAAAAGAAAAAAAAGGAGGCTGGACTGGTGGAAACTGGGAGGCAGCGTGGAGCTGGGATTTAAAGGCGCTTCAGCCGTGGAGCAGGTCAGAGCTGTCACGTCGGGACCGAGATGCAGTGAAGACACGCCGCTGGAAAACAAACAAACAAACAAACAGTGAAATGGGGCTTGTAGGTGAGGTTGTGGCCACTGTGGGTGGCCTGATCACTGGTGTCCTGAACTTCTTCACCGACATATTTCTGACACCGCCTTTGAAAGCCACTTTAAAGCATCTGGAGGAGACGGAGCTGAAAACATTGACAGGAGGTAAGATTCATTTGACACGAGCGTGTTTTACTTATTTAATGCGCGTGGATGTGTTGAAAGGAGTCTTTGTGTGGCTGGGATTTGTTATGGACTTAATCTCTTACACAACTTTCACCCTTACCCCCTTTTTGCTGCCTCAGAAATAAAGAGTTTCAGAGCCAAGGCTCTGTGGGAGAGATCAGGAGCTGTGATCATGGCGGTGCGGCGTCCTGGATGATTTCTGTGCAGAGAGGTAAAGTTTCCAGATGGTCCACTGACAAGACAATGCCTTCTTGGAATATCACACAGGTCCCAACATGTTAACTCTTTCTTTTTCAAGCTTGTTCCCCAGTTAGTTTGTTTTTCTGAGTTCAATCCAGTCGTGTCTTTTTGATGGTTTGATAAGTTTTCATCAGTATTTAGCTCGAAGATGAACACTGATTAACAGTGATCACTGCTGCATAGACTTTGCCAGATTTATGCAGATGTAGCTCAAATTTCCCTCCTATTTGGACCTTGTTGTTCACCTAACTTAGGTTTGCTGAAACCCATGTTCCAAAACAAATTTCTAACATTTGGAACACATAAATCTGGACTCTAATATCTGCTGTAATATTCCCTTAAACCGAATAACAGCCAATATTAAACCCAAATGTGTCTATCTGGGAAGTTTGGGTTGTTTTACAAATTCAGCACTGTTCTGTCTTTAAGCACAAGTTTGAAGGGGCTTTAACAACAATAAAGCTTCCTATAAATAGATTTGTTTGTTTGGGTTTATTTTAAGAATTTTATTATTATTATTATTATTATTATTATTATTCAAAACCAAAAATTTTGAATGAATTGTTTTAGGTCAAAATGTTAAAAAAAAACACACTTTGGGCTTTTTAACATTTACATTGATGTTACGGTGCTATGTGAAATGTAACATTCTACAACACAAAGTATTTTGGATAGTTCTAGCTGAAGCAGAAGTCTGGAGATGGTAAAGTTTTTTTCCGGCTTGTTTCTCGGCTGCAGGAGGCTGCAGAGCTGTCCTCTCTGAAACCTCAGCTGGATCAGCTCGGGGTTCCTCTGTACGCTGTGGTGAAAGAGGACATCGGCACAGAGGTCCAGAACTTCAGACCGTACTTCAAAGGGGAGATTTTCTTGGATGAAAAGGTGAACTTTTTATTTTTTACCCTCAATCAGAAGATTATGTCTTAAGACCAGATTCAGCCAGTTGATACACTGTAGTCATTCAGTATCTGAGAAATCTGTTTAGTTCTGCATGACCGCCTGAAGGATTCTGTTTTTGCTTGCAGAGACGGTTTTATGGGCCCCGTGAGCGGAAGATGGGGCTCCTGGCATTTGTGCGTTTAGGCGTCTGGCTGAATGGGCTGAGGGCCTTCAGGAAAGGCTTCTTGGGAAACGTTTTTGGAGAAGGCTTTGTCCTCGGTGGCGTTTTTGTCATTGGAAAAGGACAGCAGGTAAAATTATTTTATCTGATGGTACAAATGAACAGAAGAAAGCAGACTAAATTTAAAAAAAAAAAAAATGTTTTGTTCTGCAGGGAATATATTTGGAGCACAGAGAGAGGGAATTTGGAGATAAAGTCAACATTTCAGAAGTCCTCCGAGCAGCCAGGAAAATACCACAGGAGCTTTAGAGGAAAATGTACTTCCCACAGCTCCCAGTCACGAAGAACACCATCCCTGTGGTGTTTCCATCACTTCATCACATTTATAATCCATCATTTTTCAGACTATAAAGTCCTTTAATAGCTTAAATGTTTTGTGAAACTGTTAAAGAAAAATATTTGTAAAGTGCAGAGTAGATGTGTGAACTTGATTAAGTGCTGGTATCTGGAGACCAGAATGCATTTCACACGACTGTCCACGAGACTCTGGGTGTGTTCATGACGGTCTGTCTTTAAACTCGACTGAGGGAGCAGACCTGATATCCAACACCCAGTTTCCTTGGTTACTTTGTGATGCTGCTCTGGAAACCAAGAGAGTGAGAACTCTTAAACAATAAAACATGTCTTTGTGCTTTACAGTTTTGAGTCAATAATTCTGATTTCATGAGTTTGTCCTGGTGGGAAGATGGGAATGTTCCTGAGGTGGAAAGCACCAGTCTGGTTTCCTGCAGAGGGTTTTGACATTTCATGGGATTAAAACTCCCACATGAGCTGTTAAGCCTTCACATTGCTCCAAGTGGGCAAATAGTCACTTGTCTGACGCAACATCACATGCAGTATTAGGATGTAGTCATGGTGTTTAAAATGGGCACTCCAGTGAGAATAAAAAACATAGCAAGGGATTTAACATCTGAGGCAACCGGTGGATCTCACCGTAACTTTTTAAGCACAAAGCGGGTAAAAACATCTATTAGAATGTAGTCGATTGTTTCAGGTGGGCTGGATGCATCAAATAGAAGATTTAATGGTGTGTACTATTAAGATAAGACTTTCTAGGAGTAATCTTTTTTTTTTTTTTTTTGGGAAATAATGTGCCCAGAAGCAGTAAAATAGGTGGAGAGTTTCCAGTCGTGTGTTCGGTTTGATGGTGACTGACTTTGTTTGACTCAAAGACACTGTTTCTTTCCAGATAAGTCTGTGATGGCCACAACATCATTTGACAAAAAGCTGTTTTGTATTTTTGTTACATCAGAATCATAACTTTGGCCTTAATCTTATGAACTGATGACTTCCTGCACATTTTTATCCAAAGGTTAAAGCAGGGGTGTCCAGCTACTAGAGCTGTGACTGTATGCTGTTGTCCTGATTTGATTCAGATTTTTTTTTGGGTGCCGATTTGATTTAAATTTCAATTCTCACAATGGATTAAAAGCAAAAAAGAAAAAAAGTTAAACTTTTTTTGCTCGTCATTTTTCTTGATTTCAGTTAGGAAGAAACACAGTAGCCAGACCATCATTCTGCTGCTATTATGCCCAAGAAGACGAGTAAAAAGATCAATAAAAACAATGACAAATTTTGAAAATAGATTAGTTTATTTTATTTGGAAAAAAATAACATTTTAACCAAAAAATTGATTTCAAAATTGTGAAGCAAAAAAATCTCGACATACAATTTTTCCATTTGATTTTCCCACTCCCACCAGTTACAGTCCTCAAGGTACACAGTCCTGCAGGATTTCCCTGTGTCCCTGCTCCAACACACCTGAATGAAATCAGTCTTTGTGCCAAACTTCATTGACTGTTGGATCATTTGTGAGCCAGATGTGTTGGAACAGGGATACATCATAAAGCTGCAGGACACACCTGTGTTAAAGCTTCGTTAAACTGGACTTATTGAAATATGAAAGAGAGGCAAACTGGTTGTAGCTCATCATTAATGTGGCTAAACCTAAATTTAGTTGAATTTAGTTTTATTTGTAAAGCACCACTTCACAACGGTGTCATCTCAGGACACTTTGCAGACACATCAGTTTAAGCCAATTCATAATAAATGGCCGAGATAAGAATAAAACCAACAGATTGCAGTGAATCTTGACTTTGATGAATCCCCATTCTGAGCTGCATGAGGCAACAGTGGAAAAGAAAAAAAAAAAAACCTTTTTCAGAGGAAGAAAAACCTCCAGCAGAACCCGGCTCAGAGAGGGCAGCCATCTGTCTCAGCTGGCTGGGGTGGAGAGGACAGGAAAGACAGATCAACATGTACAGTGGCTTTTATTCAGTAAGACCTGCAGAAAAATAGAAATATGTTTGAGATGTCAATGCTGTCATATTTATACATGGAGGAAAAGGAGCAAGGAAATGCTCAGTGTATCGTGTGACATCCCCATAGCTGCACAACTAATGGATGGTTAGATGATCCCTTATAGGAGCACAACCTGGACAGTGGGACCCCGTACATGCAGACTCCAACTCGGTAGATGCTCATCTCACAACTATAAGATTTCTCCCATCGTAGACTTAGAGCAGCGGTGTCAAACTCTAGTCCTGGAGTGCCGGTATCCAGCAGGTTTTTGCTGTTTCCCTGCACCAACACAGCTGATTCAAATCAAATGGATCCAGCAGCTTCTTGTCAACCTATTTATGAATTTCAGTCAGGTGTGTTGAAGCATGGAGACAATAAAAACCAGCATAAAAAATAATAATTTGGTAAAGGTTTTGTAATTAACTGCTCAATAGAAATTAGGGGTGAGGAATCAAATAGAAAAATTTTGCTTCACAATTTAAAAATTTATTTATTTATTTATTTTTTTTAAATAATCCATGATAAAATTTTTGTCATTTTTACTATTTTTATTGATGTTTTTACTTGTCTTCTTAGGCATTAAAACCTGCAGGATACTGTAGAGACTCTGGGAACAAGTAAACCTGCAGTCTGAGAGCAAAGGGTTATGTTTGGAATATATGGAACTAATAGATATATTGAGTTCAGAGCAATGATTTATGCATCTTCTCCCTCCTTTCTAATGGAGTTTCATTCTTTTGTGATTAAAGTGGTTTAGTACGTTGCATTTGGCTGATAAAGTTGTAGTCATGACGACAGTGGCCCAGCCTCTCAGGAAGATAACCAACAGGGAAATCGTGCTCTCAGTTTCACCAACAGATGGAGCTCTCCGGCTGTGTGGGAATCATGCCATCAGGAAATCCTCAAGAGCTGCTCAGTACAGGTTCTTTCTATTAATGCAGTTTTTTTTTTTTTTTGCTAAAATCACATCATCTAACATCTGTGTGGATAAGAAAACATTCTTCTGTTTCTGTAAATCTGCAGATGGAACGATGGAAAAAGCACTGAATGTAAAGATGCTCTGGATGTGGCTTTGTTTGTATCAGAAGGGAAACTGAAAACATGACACATCTGTTACTTATGTGTCTGTGTGTTTCATCATGTCATGACATCTGTCCCCACATGTTCTGTCTTCCACTGTTTTTCTATCAACACTGACCATCTCCACTTATGTTAAAATACATTTTATTTTGATGATATTTCAGGTGGAGAATTATGTCTTGCCTGATGCCAGAAAATCTGTCCTGCAGGTACGAGAAAATAGCTGTTTATTATGATCCCATCTGTGAAAACTGAGTCTTAAGTTTATTTTGGATAGATGAGGGCAGGAGGACAGTACTTTGTTAATACTCTCTAATGATTTAGGGGACTGCAGGATATTTAATGAAGGATCTGATTCTAGATTACAGCTAATGACACTTGAAAGCAAGTTCATGTGTAATTTTTTCTCACATTTTTATGTTTATTTACATTCTTTAAAGGTGGAGTATGTAAGATTTTCAATATTTAAAAAAAGAAAATTAACTAAAAAATAACTACAATCACAATTAGATGATTTATAATATACATTATATTCTGTATTACTTAAGATTTCAAATATTGAAATATTGTATTTAGAAATATAATTTGAGCAGTAATCCTTACTAATTTAATTTAATTTAATTTAATTTACTGTTGCTATTTTGGGGATGGGGAGGAATGTTATAGTCCAGTAGTGTCTGCTGATACAGTTTGGAAACATTTTAAATACATTTTTCTAGACTGATATTGTTTTATTTAAATAATTTTCCTTTTTAGATTTCTTTAAAGGATACAAAAAGCTTTGTTTTACTATTTATTTATTGATTTTTTTATCTTGTAATCCTTGCATTTTTATCACTCACCTTCTGGTAAGGAACCACTAGAGGAACTCTTAGCTTGAGGAAAAAACATTATTGATTAATTCCAAAAACAGTGAAATGTGTTATGGATAATCAATTTTGTTCTAAAATTAGGAACAGGTTATTGGTCTATGCTCTTTGTTTCTCAAATAAACTAAAGATATTTCTCCTTCCAAACCTCAGCTGGATAAGTTCAGAGTCCCACGGTGAAAGAAGATGGCACCGAAGAGCTCCAGCGGTTTAGGAATTAAGTGGTTCAGTACTATTTTATTCCCTTCCATACTTACCTTGCCTTTGATATTATTTGACTTTTTATTTAGTTTATTTATATGATCTATTCTATAGAAATATTTATAAACTAATATATTGTCATATTTATATAATATAAATATTCTAAACAAACGTACTCCTATTTTCTTGTCCTGTTTATCACTGAGGTAAACTTGCTAATTATTTGTTTGTGTACATGAAATTTTATACTATATTTGTTTATTCTTCTTTGAGTGGCAGTGTGTTGTGTGACTCTGAATGTCCACTGAAGTGGCAAAATTGCAATTTTGCTACTTCATCACTGATGAATATCACTTATGAATATACTAGAAAACAGCCTGAACTTTAGTGGACACGATTCATCAAATGGTTAAAAGCAGATTATGTGTGTTACAACTTCTAACTTTGCCAATCCAGGCTTGTAGTCTGTCAAAAAAAAGAGAAATAAGGTACATATTGGGGTATTTCTCCTGAAAAAGCTGTGGAGTAGATTATTGGTAAATCTATCGGAAAATGTTGGAAAAGACAAGACTTATTTATATAAGTACAAATGAATGAATAATAATAGAAATAGGACTTAATGTCCAGTCACGTCAATTATTGAAATTTTATTTGCCTCTACCTTATTTCCACATGATCAATTCTATTTTTTTTTTTTGGCAAGTTCCACATCTGGTCTACAGTTGAGATGATCTGTTTTAGCACTGCCAGAGTTGCTTCTCCATCACGTTTCAGTCTGAACTAATTTGGACACAGACCTGATGTACAGCACCAGGCACATGCTTGCATCTATTTATTTATTTATTTATTTTATTTTAAATTCTGAAAAAGGAATTTTTAAAAATCTGTAAGCTTCAGGGTTTAAGTTTGCGGTGGTTTTCCATCTTTTCCCTGATGGTGTAACATGTTACGCGCCTTCATTCTGCGAACAGATTGACAAGTTCGTTGTCCAATCAAACCTCTCCCATCTTATTACAGTCCATCCAATGAATGTGGTCGGAAGGCGGGTCTTTGTTGAGACAGAAATGTCACTGTCAGGTGCTTTGAGACATTTCACGCAAACATGGACACAGGTATGGCAATTATCCCCGCCAGTGTTATGTCTTTCCATGTTGTAGAGGTGAATTTTAAGGACAAACTGGATGCTTTTTAATGTTGTCTGTCTGGCTGGATTTAAAGTGTTCTGGACTTGAAATGTAAAATGTGTGGTGAGTGTTTCCGTATTTCTTCTCTCTGATTAATTTATTTACGTTTCACTCTACGTTTACTCTTCAAATTTAAGGTTTTCTGTCCAAAAAGTTGTTGCTTCTAAGTGTATTTAAGACGCAAAAAAGACCGAACATTTCCTGGTTTTTGTTAATAAGCGCAATTTAAACGTTGAGTTTTGGCGCAACCGCAGCTTTTGACGCAGCTTTGTGTCGCTGTCCGTGGTGCTAAAGCACCATGAGTGACTTTGGGAAACCCCAAAGTGACGACATGTGGACACACTTATCAAGGGTTAAGTTTAGTGACACGTAACCATGGAGACGCCATGTGACGTCCTGAGTCAAGTGGGTCAAGTCTGCCTTAAATAAACCAGTTAAGTCCTTTTTCTAACCCTCACATGCTGAGAGACTTCTGTGTTGTGGCTGAACTTGTCCACCAATAACTGCTGGTTTTGCTCTGCGACTCAGACAGGTGAGAGAGATGAAACATGGGCAGGAATGGACCAAAGAGTGACTCCAGGAAGAGTCGATTATCATGTCACAAAGCATCCTGCATGAGTGAGTTGTGTTCATCTGTTCATCAAGAAACTAAAAATACACATTATTACAACACATAAATGTGTTCGTAAAGCCGAGATCCACTTTGAATTGTCTGATGATCATCTGCTTTGTGCAGACCCCTCCACCTGGAGCTGAGCCCCCGGTGGAGTGTGTGTGAAACGGGAACCAACCAGCCTCCATGGCTCACTCGTCTGACCCGTCCCGCAGGGAGAAAGCCCATGGGACCCACACAGCTACACGCAACCTCCTGCGAAAGAAGGAGCAGCGTCGCCGTGGAATCCGATCCTCCTCGCCCATGGGCCGGGTCATCCTCATTAACTCTCCTGTGGATGGTAAGGAGCGGATGGGCTGACTGGCTCGAAACCACAGCCTTGTTATCAAGCGTCAAACTGCAAAGAAACAAACAAAACCATGAGAATGAATAAATTACACAATTTAATTGATGAGTTTCTTGGTGGATAGCAAGAAGAGCTTGCATGTTTTACTTGTACATGCACCACCTGGCTTTTGGTACTCCAGCTGAAATGGCAAAAAAGATAAATTATATACTAGTAAAGAATAAAAATTTAGGGATCAAGAGGAGCTTCATATCTAAAAGTCTTCTCTTGGCACGGTAAATTTGTTCATCATGCTACAGAAGCCAGACCATAATTCTGTTGTCGTGATGCTGGACAGGGCAGGTTAAAAAGCAAGTGTATTTATTCTAAAATGACTGGATAAATAACACATTATTTACTCAGAGAAAAGGTTCATGGTTCTGCAGTTGCTTATTTTCAGATGATGACCTGAAAAATTAGCATTAAAGCTGAAATATTCAGAAATATTGTCTGACAGACAAAACCCAGGGGAGAAATGTTATCCATCTGCTATGGAGACTGGCCCCAAAATGTTGCTCTGATGGACTAATTAAGATAAAACTATGCTTAAATGGCTAATTGTTCTTTCAAAAGTATTTCTATTAAATATTAGTTTTAAAAAATTCCAATTATTTGCCCAGTTTCATTCATACAGCACATTTATAACAAACCCAGTTGCCAAGTCAAGTACTCACTTCAATAAAAACAAATTATATACAATAAAAAATACAGTAAAAATATAGGAAAATAAAGTAACAAGAGTTCAAACTGGATCCTGAAACCAGTGACTGGAAGTGATGTGTTCATATTTCCTCACAGTCTTCCTGAACAACCTCTAACACACGACTCTAAACCCGTCTGTCCAACAGTCCAACCAGGACAAAAGAAACACTCGGCAACCAAGCAGAGCTGCTGATTTAGTTTGAAATCAATAAGTCCAAAATTTTTTGCATGAGGCTGACTGTAAGAGAAGAAAAAGACAAAAGATGCTACAATCATACGGTCACTTCTGTCACCCAAAGACGGCTTCTGCTGATCCGAACTGGAGGTTTCAGAAGTGCCATGATGGCAGACGGTCTCCTCAGAATGATGCTCTGTCTGCTCAAATTCACTCAAAAGGGCTTCATGAGCATTGATTCTAAATACATTTTCTTATTAAGGGATTCTTTCAAGTTTTTTGTCTCTATACTAATTATATTTATGAGACTTAAAATCCCTAAAAGTTTCTATCATACTTTACTGAAATCAATATCTTTTGTCCTGACATAGTCAGTGACATGATGTATAAAAGGTTAAGATTTGGGGAAGTTTTTCACTGTGACACCATCTATGTGGTATTTTTAGGTGGAGACGACAGTGAAGACCTCCATACAATCACAGTGGATAAGAGTGTGGATGGAAAACTCGGGTTTAGTGTGCGTGGAGGCTCAGAACATGGCCTCAGCATCTTCGTCAGTAAGGTGGAGGACAACAGCACTGCACGTAAGTGACGCGGAAAATTGGATCCTCTTTGTTTGTTTGTTTTTATCTGATGATGAGTTTTGTCTGTTTTGCTTTTGTTTGTGTGTTTATTTACAGAGGAGGCGGGGCTGCTTGTGGGAGATAAACTGGTGGAGGTAAACAGCATCAGCCTGGAGAGCATCACCATGAGCAGCGCTGTGAAGGTCCTGACCGGCAACAACAGGCTGAGGATGGTGGTGAGGCGGGTTGGTAAAGTCCCCGGCATCCGCTATTCCAAAGAGAAAACTACATGGTGACCGAGACTAATTTATACATTTCTGTCATTATTTTCTCGTCTGTGTTTCGGAGTAATAATCAGTGAGGAATGCTGTAAACTTCTCAGGGTGGACCTCATACACAGGCGTATGGTGGTGGAGGAAAGTGGACGGACACCTTCAGAGGCCAGCTCAGGCAGCGCCCTGCAGAGGATCGTCCACCTTTACACCACCTCAGACGACTACTGTCTGGGCTTCAATATCCGCGGTGGAAAGGAGTTTGGTTTGGGCATCTATGTCTCCAAGTAGGTACAATGTCCTCAGAGGCAAAGAGGCTTGTCTACAGCACGATCTCTGAATTATAAAAGAAGGAAATGGATGCTTTTATGATTTCTATTTATGTTAAAATATGTACAGCAGTGTTTTTATTGGTTTTCATGCCCAACATGAGTTAAGCGGTTAGTCACTGAATCTCTAAAAGACTAAAAGAAACATTTATTTTAGGTAAATGATGTTGAGATAGTCTATTTTATCAATAATTTTTCTTATAAAATGTATGAAAGGTGATGAAAATGTACCTAAATTTACCTTAAAGACTGTTCTTATCATGATTTGTGGGATTTATTAAAACATTGGAGGTAGAATCTGCCTGCGTAAATAACAAAGTATTTCTAATAGTTAGCTGTGATTATTAGCAGGTAACGTGAAACATATTAAACTTTCTCTCACTGTTACACTTGAATTCATATCAACTTTTTTTTACTGGACATAACTTATAGCGAATCAATCAAAGTTTTCTATTTTTATATACAATAAAAAAACAAATTATGAGAAGATTATGGGAAAGTTTACACCCCACACTAAAGTAAAGCTACAGTGTAAATCATACCAACACCATAAAAGTCTCCCTGTTTATTAATTTAGTTCATCTATCTGGGTGAATACTATTAGGAGACTTTTAATGCACCTAAAATTTTACATTTTTAATTCAGTAAAATTCACTTTATTCTCGGCTTCTGTGCACACATGTTCATAGAGAAAACATGTGACAGATGCAGAACTATGAACCTTTAGCTGAAGATGATTTAGTCTGTTATCATTTGTGTAAAACATGTTAAAATCTCATAAAATAATTAGATTTATCAGGAGAGTCTGCTTTGGCAATTTCAGAAATCTTTGGTTTTTACACTTTACAATCCAAATAGAGAGAATAAAACAAGTTTATAGTTTAAAGAGAGTCAAAACAAAAGGGTAACAAACCCTCAAATTTGCCAAAAGGGCTCGTCAGTGTTTGGTTTTACAGTCGTGGATTGTTTTGTTGATTCGGTTCTACGGTTTTGTTGTCTCAGATTGGATCCAGGAGGCCTTGCTGAGCAAAACGGAATAAAGATGGGAGACCAGATTCTGGCTGCCAACGGAGTTAGCTTTGAGGACATCAGCCACAGCAGTGCTGTGGAGGTGCTGAAGAGCCACACACATATCATGCTCACCATCAAGGTGAGAGCATTGAACTAAATATATGCCTAAATGTTTTCTTTAGTTGTTTTATAAAGTTTCTGCAACTTAAAATCTTAGACTAACTGATCCCAGTATTTTCAGCTGAGACACTGGAGAATTATTTCATGTTTTTAACATTCTTTCTGTTTTTTGTTAACACAAACTAAACTCGATGGTGTAAAACTAGTCTGGTATTCAGGAGAAATAAAGAAATCCAGATGTGATGTTGGAAGTGTGTAGTCGACTGTATTTACAAGCAGAGATGCCCTCATCTGATCACACATTGTTCCAAGAAGCAGCAGAGCCGTCTGAGCTGAATGTGGGGATGTTTGCTGTTGAATGCGGCGTTAAGGACGAGCCGAAGAGGCTGGATCACATTCCACACAGACTCTTTATTAGAAAGCACGTCGCCTCTTTCATTACCGCCTTGGCTAAATGACCTGCCGTGCATTCGCTTCCTGACCTTCATCTTCCATCCTCTCACACACGAGGGACAACCACACCGGGTGCGTTGCTACACGGCGATGTAACGGCGGTTTCTGCGGTGAAGCCGACAGCTGGCGTGCAGTCGTAATATTCCTCGCTCACTTTACTTGTTGCAGCTTGGGTTTCGCGCTGTGAAAAATAGCCAGGCTGTGTGCATTATTCACCAGGTAGCCAGGATCAGGTGCTGATCGAAGCACGCCGCTTGTGTTGTGTTTGGTTTTATTTTGAGATCTTTTGCTTAAGAAACTGAAACATATTCTGGAGTTAGAAAACCTCCCAAGTATCAAAGGTTACTAGAAAGTCATGGATGGAGATGCTGACGACGACTCGTGTGTTTTCAGGTCTTTGTGTGCTTCTAGGGTTACTCTTTATCAAATATAGGGATCCCATGAAAGTTTCAGGGTCTCCACTGTATCTCATTTCCATATCTGTGACCATATCTTCCCAGGAAGCAGGACGATACCCTGCCTATAAGGAGATGGTGGCAGAATACAGGTGGCTCAACAAATGTATGGAATTATTTTTCCTCCGTAAAGCTTCAACACTATTTTATCTCTCAGTTGAAAAGATCACAGAATAAAGAAAATGTTCTGAGAAATCTTTTATCTACTTCCTTAGTGGCCAACGGCACTCAGAAATCTTCCTCCCAGGGTTCAGACTCCAACTCTTCAGCCTCCTCACGCTCATCTGGGACTCCGGTCAGCTCTCTGAGCGGCCTATCACAGGTCATGTTCCCACCCAGCCTGCCGTTTGGTTCAGACATGGTGGACGTCTGCATCTCCACCGAGGACCAGATGTCACAGTCAGCTTCTTTATTTCATCTTTATTCATCTTATAAATGCATATGAAGTAAACATGTCTTCTTTTTTTTTTCCTTTAAAGTAGCTTATATAACACTTCAGACTCCTTCTGTGCAGGTCGGAGTCAGAGCGAACTGAAACCGCCATCCAGACAGACTTTCCTTCTCAGAGGACAGCTGCTGACACCACTCGCAGCCTCGGACCGACTACTCTGCTCAAAGACACAGCGATACGGGAAGAGGAAGGCAGGGGGAAGAAGGAGTCGCCCAAGACGGCTGTGCTCCTGGCGCTCAGCAGACCGAGTCGGCCCATCAGCAGGTCGCAGAGCCAAGTCACCGTAGCAGGTGAGCCTGCACAAACTCTCAGGAAAGGTTCTGTAAAGCTGACCGCTTCACACATCGACCCTCTGTTGCTGCACCGTTACAGAAGTCAAGCAGAAGAAGGAGAAGAAGCAGAAAGGAAAGGACCCAGAAGAGAAGAGCACCCTGCAACGCTCCAAGACTTTTGTCAACTTACTTTTCAAGGGAGGACGCAGGAGAGACACCAGCAGAGGGCGCTCCAAGTCCCCGTTCGCAGACAAGGCTGGCAGAGGTAGCTGCATGTTTCATCATTTCATTCATGCTTCCCACCAGCACTTTAAAGACAGGGTGGGAGATCCTAGAGAAACAGTGTGTGGAGGCTACATTTTAAAAATACACAACTCAAAGGTCTAAAGCTCTTCTTCAGATGCCATGCTTCCTGAGGGGACGCCATATTTTGATGTAGTATGACAGCTAAGGGAGATTTTAAGCAATATAATTTTAAAAAATGTAAAAAAAATTTAAAAAATGCAGAGTTCTTTGTGATGTCAAATTTAAGGTGGGAAACGTCTCCTAACATACCTCGAATACCCTCAACTATAAGATCCCACCAGCTTTTAGTTTGACCCCGTTAAGGGTTAAAGTGACATTCTGGTATTTTTTCACAATGTCTTGTTCTGATTCTTTTATTCCGAACATTAAATCTTAAAAAACAGGCCAACTATGTGGGTTATTGTTAAAATATGGTTCAGTAATTTCTTAAGGTTACTGTACAGTGTTAAGTACAGCTGATGAACTGTACTAAGGGGCAGATTTTTTTCTATTAGATAAAGAAACGGTAACAGGATGATGTGCACTCACTGGCCACTCCATGACTTACATCAAGCCAGTATCAGGTTGGACCGCTTTGTGCCTTCAGAACTGCTTTAAGTCTTGGAACATGGACATAGTCAGCAACAATACCTCGGTAGGTTGTGGCATTTAAACAATGCTGAGTTGGTACCAAGAGAACCAAAGTGTGGTAAGAAAATATCCCATTCACCACTGCAGTTTTAGCACAGCTCTGAATAGTTGATAAATAGAAGAATGGATCCAGAAGGTTTTGGTTGTTTACACCAAATCCTGACCCTGAAAACTTCTGATGCTGAAATGGAAGTTTAGACCAGGAAATTTCCATCTGTTCTTTTATTGATCTAATTTTGTTGAGCCAGCATAAATTGCAGCCTTGGTTTCCTGTTCTTAGCTGAAAGTAGTGGCACCCGGCCCGGTCTTCTGCTGCTGTCTTCAGCGCTGAGATGGGTTGTGTGTTTAGAGATGTTATTCTGCAAACCTTGGTTGGAGCAAGTGGTTATTTGACTTCCTGTTGCCTTTCAGTCATCTCCAATATGTCTGCCCATTCTCCTCTGACATCAACAAGACATTTTGGTCCAGATCCCAGTCCAACCGCAGTAGATCAGCAGTTTCTGAAATACATGTGTTCAGAGTAAAAAAAAAAAAAAATCCTCTTTCTGGATTAAATGAGGTAGAAACTGATTAAATGTACCGAGTTGCTGCCTTGTGATTTGGAAGTAGCTATTTGTGCTTACAAGTGCTTGAACACTTGAAATTGGCCCGTGAGGGTGTGGCAAATGGTTTTAGTGTGGCTGTCTTGATATTTATATAATTTTTTATTTATTTATTTATTTTGAACTAAAAAAAAAAGGACTTTTAAAAGAACAAACACCGTAAAATTTTCACAGCATGAAAAATACACATTAAATTCCATTACAATGAAACTTAAACAGTATACAGTCGTAATACACGCAATAAATAATAGAATTCAACATACATTGCTTTAAAAAAATAACCTTATTTGCCTCATAAGTTTTAATTATCTCATCTTTTATCATTTGTTTAAATTTCCCTTTTGATTGACATGATTTTATTTCTTTACTGCAGCTGTTCCAGAGCTGAACTCCTAATATAATAATGGAGTTCTGTGAACATGATCAGCTCTTTCCTTTACCCCCTATTTGTCTAGAATATAGAATAAAAAAAAACAGCCCTAAACAAACAAAAACATCATTGAAAGAAGATACTTAGGAAAATTAAACAAACAGGAAAGTGTGTCCAAACTTTTGACTGGTGGCGAATGTAATCAAAAGCAAACTCTGTAATGTTTACAGAGTTCAATGTGATGCCAAATTCAGAGATGCTTGGAGTGGTGGAGGACATGGCCCACAGGCTGCTGAATGAGGAGGAGGTGGCTGACGTGATGAAGACGTGCCGAAGGGTAGGACTTTCTGTTCACTGTTAAAGACAGTCTTCTTCTTCTATGTGCTCAGGAGCTTCTGTCATGCCATTCATGCGGTTTATAAGTCAAGAAATGAAAAAAAAAATTACTTTAAAATACTTGTATGTTTCGGCCAACTCAGTACATAGCGGAGCAATCGGTGGAGAACTTGATCCGTAACGTGTTGGTTGTGCTGGATCGGCCTGAAAAGCTGCTGCTGCTGAGAGAAATCAGGTAAGGAAGGAAAAAACAGAAACCACACGTGTTCCTAATGACGTTTACAAGACTACAATACAAAAAAAGACCAATTCTATGCAGCTTAGGTTTGCCTGAATTTCCAGTCGGAGAAATAGTGTTACGAATCCCTGCTAGCGGAGGATTAAGGATTTCACAGGATAATCACCGCAAACGGAGAATGTTTCGGACACGCGAGTGGATCGGAGTTATTTTTCCTGTTCTGTTCCTCAGGATGCTACTCCCACCCTCCCATCTGAACGTGTTCAATAACATGGTGAGAACTGTGGAAGTCGAAGCATACGACATCCTCAAATATCGCTCAGGTGGGTGTTTGTCTGATAATCACCCAAACAAGTGGAGATGAAAGATTAGATCGGTCTACAGATATTATCAGCTGATATCGGCATCATAACGCTTTATCGGAAATTATTGAGATCAGTTTTTAATGACAACTTTTACACAATCACACTTTCAGCTGTTTCTCCTCTAACTTAAAATGACAAAATAAAAGAGATGTTGTGTTTAGTTTTTCAGATAATTTTGTTTGTTTGGAAAAACTCACTAATAATATATGTGTAATATTGGTAAATTAAGAGTTAGACTAAATCAGTGTGTCTGATATCGGTTAAAAAAAAGCCAATACGGAACATCCCTACAAATAATCCGTTTGAACAAATGTCAGTCAGCAATAACATGAGATCTTTTCGGATCAGATAGAAAACAACACTAAATATTTCTGTACAGGATCATTTTCTTTTGCGATTTAAAAGATTTTACTGTTGCTTTGCAGTTCGAACTCCTCCTCTTCGCTCTCCTGCCTCCGGTCGAGCCCCCAAACGGCGCCTCATCACTCCCATTCCAGGTTGGTGCAGCATCTTTACATGTTGTAATCAATGTGCCGCCAGATGTGCTGCTTCCTGTGATATTTTGAGATATTTTCATGTGAATGTTGCAATTTTTCACCTTTTTATTATAAGACATTGATCAAATTATATTTCTCTGTGTTTTTTGATGTTCATGCAGATAAAGTTTAAAAAAAAAAAAAAAAAGACATACGTTTAATCCTGAGACATACAGCTTCATTTAAAAGACATGTTTTTCTAACCTTATAATAATTATTTCTTTGACCATTTAATTTTCTGTATAGATTTTCATTTAATATGCATGTATGTTCAGCCTGACTCTAAACTTATCTAAATGCCACATTTTCTTAAATATAAACAAAAGTATTAAAATGAATATTTATCAAAATTAATTTTTTATTAAACAAATTATACATTTTTAAAGAATTATTTCCACTAGGAGATTCATAAATTTTTTAACTTACATTTCTAGAAAAAAAAATGTAATAACTCCTTGTAGACCCACTTTTGCTAAGACAGGTAACTAATACACAATAAAAAATAAAAAATAAAAAATCCAAAGACAAATTATTTATGTATATAAAAATGTATACAATGTAAAAAGGTATATAATGTATATAAATGTTATATACACACACAATTATATACTTTTAATATTCAATTATTTCTGACTATCATTACATATTTATATATTATATGTTATATAATTAAAAAAAAAAACATTTACAATTTTTAAAATTAAATGTTAAAAATGTTTCATATTTACTTCACATTTTTATAATGTGTTTCTTTCATTGTTTTTTTTTTTTTTTTTTTTTTTTAAAACCTCAGCTGCATTTACTCTCCTCTTACTCCAGATTACAGGGGAGGCTTCGAGCTCCACAGTGCTGAGGAGGTGGAGAAGGAGAGCCACCTACTGGAGGAGCTGGAGAAGCTCAGCCTGACTGGTCCAAGGGGATCCAGAGAAAAGCCTCCGGCCTCCAGGTCCTTCACGCCCCTGCTAGACATACCGGTGGATGGATACGACACAGAGTCAAAAGACCTCAGATCCGCATCTGGCAGCACAGTGCTCCCCAACTGGCTCCTGGCCCGCAGCAGCGACTCCCACCCTCCCCTGCGCACAGACATCGGCACCATTCGCTCCATCCACTTCGACGAGGTTTCGCTGCACTCGACTTCAGACAGCTCAGAGAGAGGACGGACCTTTTCCAGAAACATTCACTCTAAAGGCAAAAAGGAGAAAAGCGGAGACAGGAGTAAAGACAGCGTGTTCACGCTGCAGAGCGCCGCCCGCAGGACTCGGCCCTTGTTGTCGCAGGTTTTTGGTTCAAGTCAGGATCAACAAGTGAGGAGAGAACTGATGAACGGCCATCAGGGTTCCTATGACAACAGAATCAACGGAGACAACTCTGAACAGGAGTATGAGCTCAAAACAGTCAACATCTCCAAAACCAAACAATCACTGGGTAAATAAGTAGATTCAGTCTCAGTCAGAACTTCTCTGAATGCCTACGTTGCTTTTATTGACATACACTACCTGCCAAAAGTTTGGACACACTTTCCCATTGGATTTAATGGCAAAGTGTGTCCATTTATTATTATATATATGACAGGATTATCCTACTGAATGAGTTGCACAGTAATAAAAATGAATTTTTATGCTGTTTTGTGACATAAGATCTGAGAACCTGCTGCTAGTTATTTTCCAGGTTATGATCATAATTCATGACTTAAGCACAGGTTCTACATCTTACACAAAGATCAAATATCTGTATCCAGGCATCAGTATATCAGGTGGGATGGAGTCAAAAGTTCAGCCGGTGGTGAAGATCGAGAAGATCTTTCCTGGAGGAGCCGCCTCCACCTGTGAAGTGCTCAAGGTAAACATACTCAGCATTTCTGCTGGACAAGCTTCTCAGAGGACATTCAACACACATTTAATGACCATACAGCTCTGAAATCTTGAGTTAAGTGTTTTTAGTATTTTGCAAAATAAAATGGATTTTTTTGTGCGTTTTTTTCCACTTTCAAATTCATTCAGTTGAGAATAGTTCAATAATCTGACTTTAACCTTCTTGTATCCCAGGCTGGGTTTGAGTTGGTGTCTGTGGATGGAGTCTCCCTGCACGGAGTTACCCACCAGCATGCCGTTGACATCATCCGAAAAGCCTTCAGTAATAAGGCCAAAGACCCCATGGTGTTTGTGGTCAAAGTTCCCAAAAACCTTTGAGACACTGAGATGCCGAGCTGAGGCCAGGACACGATTTGCCATTAATGTGAATTGATCAATGATGACATGGATGCAGTCATCAACTGATTTATAAAAACTGATTTATAATCACTGGGACTTAAAGCAAACCTGTATGTACAAGAACATGGGACTGCAGAAAAGAACATTTGTGTGTACAAATCATGAAATCATGAAAGAATGGTGCTCCTGATGCCTTTACATGTAACTTAACAAAAACAGGAGCAAATGTTTGTCAAAACATACAATCGTTTTTATATTTACGCTGAACTAAAATCCACTTGTGTATAAACTGAGCAATGAACAGTGTATGTGTGTAATCCTGACCTTTAAATGTGCAGGAGGATGAAGTGAGCAGGAACCCAGGTGCCTTTTAATGTCCAGTGGAAGCTATATGGTTCAGACTTTGACCTGTAGGGGGCACACACGAGCTATTCACACATTTCTGCTCTGGGTCACAACCATTGACTGTAGGTCACAACACTTAAAATCTACATCAACATGACAAGTACTAGAAAGTAAATACTAAAGAGTAAATACTTTCAACCAAATAAACTAAATTCCTTTGTATTTCAACCCTTTCAAACAACATTAAGTCTTGCTGAATGCTTAAAAAGTTAACATCTAAAACACAAGACAGATGTTAAATATTGTCCTTTTTAATTAAAACCACATGGGTTTTTTTCCAAGAAATGTACAGCATGAAAATATACATTTAATGTCTTCATACAAATATTGTGGATTATAAAATTATACTGAGGAACCAAAAACACACAAACGTTAATATACAGGCATTGTATCTGTAGAAGGAACATATAACAAGTGAGACATCGCTTTGGTCTATTCACAGTGGCCATGTGTTGATTTTTTCTGTTTTTTTTGTTGTTTTTTTCAGATTTAAAGACATATCAGGAAGATGCTTTTAACAGAATGATTCAAAACAGTGTCTCATTGTACCGGGAACTAAATACATTATTCTAGATTTTAAACATCATTCAGTGCAAGCAGTTTGCTTTTTCAGTGATATGAAGGATAAATCTCAATGACGCCACCGCCCACACACAGCCATGAGCCATCTACCTCCTCTTAAAGAGTACTACTGAAGTACTACTTTCTGGGGGGGAAAAATGGATCCAGGACTTAACTTTAAACCCAGTCCTGGTGAAGGACAAGGTGAGTGCACTTGTCAGCCATTAGACTTTTGTTTCTGTATACTGAGTTGCTGCCAGCTGTTGAAGGCAGAATAGATTCACGGTGTAATTTAGTGAGTCTAAACCCCACTGACTGACTTCACTAAATACTTGTTGCATATTTTATTTTATCAGGAACTAATCTAAGTGTTTACCAGGCACACAAAGCAACTTTTTTTAAATGTAAAATTGCAGAAAAACAGGAAGGTCAACAGTGTTGCAAGTCCACAATGGAAATAATATCCAGAGAGTGAGATGAAAGTAATTCTGATTAACCTGTGTACAGGGGGTACGAGAGGTTTTCCAGCCGGCCGTTTTCACAGAGGACATTTTAACACATCAACGCAACAAGAGTCCATTTCTTTAATGATTGTAACATTTATCTAATTAGATGGTATCTAAAGATCACCTCTTGTTGATGTTTTTTTTAACAACTTCTGAATAACTGACACTCATCCCAGTTACTCCACTCTGTACGGATACGTTTAGTGTGACGAGGTCTGCAGAAGAGAGAACATGCATCCTCCTACAGCTGGAAATTCAACGTCACCATACCGGCACAGAAACTCACAGCCATGTTTAAAAGCCATCTTTTATATTACAACTACTTGTTAGAGTGAAAATGTCCATTGTGAAAAAAAAGCCAAGAGTTATCTTAACAGCTGTGCTATTTATCTTATGTCACATTGCGGCCCCTATGGTTAGACGTTATAATGTGTTCTATTCATTCTACGGTAAAGTGATTAACCAGAAGTTCAAAGTTTGCTATTTTTCTTTAAGGTGGTGCATGCATGAAAGAGCTGATATGTGTATTAGATGCAAGGTGTTGAAGCAACATTTTCTCTGAGTGTTATTGTTTTAATTACTGTGCGTTAGAATATACAGATATTTATGGTACAATTTACACCCACAGTATTTATTTGCAGTCAAGTATCCAGAAAGTAACGGCACATTTAAAAAGAGGCATGACGTTACATTTGTGCCGTAAGTCTAATTTTTTTTGGTCCCAACTTGCAAATTTATCTCACTACTCCTGGAAGGAGTAGAGTTATGATTTGGTCATGATGCAGTTTTCATAAAATCACCCAGAGTGTAGCCGCTGACATTTGCACCTCGCTCTGACTCACTTACGCTTACCATGACATGTTGAAAGTGCAGTATCCCACATTAACGGCATGGGCTGCATCCAAATAACTGTACTAATGACAGCTGACTGCTGACAGAGTGGGTGTGTAGTGTTAAACCCAGCAGGGAAGGTGGAGTCATAACCATCAGAGGAGGAGGACAGTGAAAGGTTGAGGGAAGTTATTCACACAAAACTGTGACAAATTACCACGACTCTGCTGTCCTTTAGTGAAGGGAATAAGGACTGACTTGGCGATTCAAAGGTAAATGGCTTTTGTATGCGACAAAAGTCACAGTTGAAGTGTGGCTCGTTTTACATTTACGTCGTTCATTTGTTTGTTTGTGAAGCCAAAAAGATGCAGACGGGTTTCACCGCGGAGAGCAGATCTGGGGAAAACACGTAGCAGACAGTAGTGCAAATAAAGATGCAAAAGAAAAGCCAGATGGGAGGCTCAGATTTCTGTTGCAGCGATCTCATCAAAGTTGATCTCATTGCCGCTTCCCTCGTCATCATCTCGGCTCTCCAGTTCCAGACTGAGCTCTTGCAGCGTCTGCTCCAGCTCTCGGTTCCTGCGATACATCTGCACGTAGTTCTGCTGCAGCTGTTTTTGGTAGCGGATAACTTTGTCCTTCTCTTCCTGCCAAATTTTGCGTTCCTCCTCGAAGTTTTCTGCTTGCGTCTCGACTCTCTGACGCTCAAAGGCGAGTTCAGAATTCATCCTGTCCATCTGTACCTTCATGTTCTGCAGAGCCTCGGAGCTGCTCTGCCGCAGGGCTTTAGCCTCGTCGCTCTCGTAGGCAAGCAGGTGCTCCTCCGCTTCCTGGAACACCTGACACTGCCTGTTTCCTGGCCCCTGATTGGTCAAAGTGTCTCTGAGATGAACCAACTCTTCCTCGAGGCGTCCCACCTTTTCTCTGAGCAGCTCTGCTTCACTCTTCCGACGCTGAAGCTCGTTCTCACACACCTCCAGCTCCAGGGTCCGAGTGCGGGTCGAGCCATTGGCTTCCTGGAGGAGCACCTGGGTGTTTGTGAGTTCGCCACGAGTCTCTCTGAGTTGGCCCCGCAGCGAGACGATCTCCCCGACGCGCTGCGCTAACTCACTCTGCACCTCCTTCAGCTGCTGCTTCAGCAGGGAAATTTCTCCAGACTTCTGACACACCTGTGAGGAGAAAAGCATTCAGGTGGGATTTTAGAGTTAATGAAACCGATTTCTGAAGTAAAGTTTCATAAACAACCAATCAGTTAATCTTCTGTGTCATTATCGAGAAAGGTGAAAGTTTAAATAAAGATACCTCGTTTAAAATCTCTGTAAGTGTATTCACTGAAAAGCTGTTTCCTGCTGTTATTAATAACAACCTAAAGTTACAAAGATTGATTGATTTACGTCTGGTGCTCATCAAGTCAAAGATCAGCTCTGTTTGTCCAGCTGTTCAACAAGAAACGACTCGTTGTAATTGTTCTCCTACAAACAAACCAGTAGTTGTGCTGCCTGTCAGACCATGACGAGGGCCCAGAAATCGACATTTTAACATTATCGCCTTTTCTTTTCATTTTCTTTAGAATTATATTTTAATTCCTGCAGTACAAAGTGGATTCCAGTCAGTTTGAGGAAAGCTGGCTCACCTCCCACTTGGTCTCTTCTAGTCGAGGTCCCAACTGGATCTTCTCATGCTCGTAGGAGGTGCAGCGCTCCTCTAGCTGCTCCCTCTCCTTCAGAAGTTGAGCAAAGTCCTCCTGCAGTTTCTTCTTCTCCTGCTGGAGCTGATAAACCTGCAACCATGACGAGTCAAATACCAGTAAAAATATTAATTTAATTTACAGTTTAAATAAATACCAATAAAGCAAAGACAATTATGTTGTTATAAGTGGTGAAATATTCAGGTGCATTCATAAAAAGGACTAAATGTGTCCCATGTAGATTTAACATCTCACATTATACCCTGCATACAGAAATAATAAAGAAAATAAAAGTGTTTGCAACTAAAGTGACTGAATGATAATCATTACATCGTAGTTATTATACTAAACATGTTACAGTGTAAAACTAAAAATCTGAATGTCCCAGGCTTTCTGTGCCACTGGACCGCATGTTTTCCCAGTGGCTGATGCTTTGTTCGAACAGATCACCACCAGTGAGTTCTGGTCAGCCGTGACTGAATATCTGACCTGCAGCTGAAGCACCTGCTGAGCACGTTGGGACTTCTGAGAGGCTACCTGCATCCTGGTGGCACAGCTCTGCCTCAGCTCCTCCAGCTCCAACTCAAAGCGCTTCTGCTTCTCCTCATAAACCTGCAAACGGCGCCACAATGTAGCAGGAGGAAAAGACGTCAGCCACTTGGTGAAAAAAAAAAAAAAAAAAGAAAAGAAAAGGAAAAAAGACTTTCACACACCTGACATATTGCAGCTTCATTTTCATCCAGGTTCTCTCTGAGCTGCTGCAGCTCCAGGTCTCTCTCCCTCAGTTTGTCCTCCAGGTCTCTCACCACACCTTCATAACCCTCCACCGGCCCGGGAGAGCGCCCGCCTGACCCGCTATCAGACAGGGGCTGCCCCCGGCCACTTATCGACCCAGAGCCTGTGCTCTTACTGGAGGACGAGCGCCCACTGTCCGAGTTGGAGTGTATGTGTGCACCAACTGGCGGCACGCTCTTCGTGGGCTCCAGGTGGCCAACAGGAGCTTCTCCTGACGCCAAGCCGTAGCCGGCGCTGTTGTAAGGCGGCAGGCTGGAGAGGGAGTTGCGGCCAGAGTCAGACAGCGAGCAGGATTGGCTGCTTCCACCGCTGGCGTTACGCCCGCCGCTGTAGGAAGTGCGTTTCTCAGAGCAGGAGGGGGACACTTCTCCGTGGGTGGGGCTTAGCAGATTCAAGTTGTTTTGGCTTTCTGATGCGTTGGCACAGTGGCGAGGGGAGAGATACTGCATGGAGGAGCGGCTCTTGGGAATGACGGGTTTGAAGGCGGTGGGCCGCAGCACTGTTTTCTCCATGTTCTAGTCAGAACGAATGTAAAGGCAGAAGAAGGTGATGAAGAACACATTTAAACTTAAAATGCAAAGAACAACAAATGTTTTAATCAGCATCTCTTTCTGGTTTTTATGCATAAGAGATTCATGTAAAGATTAAAAAAAAAAAAAAAAATTATTCACCTTCTCAAGTTTTCCTGACACTGGGATCAGTTTTGGAGGAGGTCCCCCCATGTTTCCATTTAATCCAAGCCCTTTAGTCTCCTCATGATCACTGCCTGGGCTGGCAGGTGGAACATGGTTATCATTCCAGTCACCTACATAGTCTTCATTTATATACGTGTAGTTCCCATTCCCAATCTCCCTTTCCCGCCCTCTGCTCGATGTTGTGGAGCTCTGTTTGGTGAGAGGTGGTATGCCCTGCAGAAGTGGGTCTTGTGGAGACTCAGAACCCAAGCAGGAAGCTCCTGGTTTGGGCCGTCGGACTCGGTCCCCCAGCTCTACGCCAGAGCGGTGGTCCTGGTAGGGGCCCGGGCGAGAGCTGACGAGGCTGCTGACAGAACCCATGGGATCCAGAATGGGGGGTGGTGGGTTGATAGGAGGGGAAGAGCCTGAGAGGTGGCGTCTACGAGCTCCTCCACTGTGGCCGGGGGTGCGGGGCTCAGCAGACATGGGCAGAGCCTGAACCAAGGCCATGGTGGCGGCTCAGAGGGATCACTTCTGCTGAGAAAGAAGAAAAATATCAGTCTCAGCAAAATTTTGTTAATTTGTTTTAAAGTATGTCCACCTCCAACTCATCCAGGACAAGATTTGTCCCTTCAAAAGGCTCCATGAGAGTCTGGAGGTTGTGAAGGTGTCACTTTCTGTAAAGCTGATGAGAAAAGTTCAGGTTAAAGTTTTTCCAACAGCCCTGAAAGTCAGAGCTAGGCTGAGACTGTGAGTCAAATGTAAACATACTCCCATCATGCTGCTGCTGTTTTCATATAACTGACAAAGATCGACTGTAGTCATATTTGCAGATCTTATCTGGAAAACTAGTTAGGTGATGTTTTCTTGGAATAATACAAACAGGATTTATTCAATCTCATAACAAGGACATTCAAAAAGTTTTCTCTGTCCATTCTGTTTAAAAATAAAATAATAAAAAAAGGGGGCAAAGCTTGTAGACATCACACAGGACGAGGGTGGCCTGCACACAGAGAACCACTACAGGCCATTCAATAAATCCAGTCAAGCAGCACAAACGAGGCTGGAGGCATGAAGCTTGCGAGGCATGAAGCAGAACATAAAAGTGGTCTCTTTCCATCCGAGATGTAAAATGGTTCCCAACATGCCGGCATTCTCTTTGACAGCAACAAAAGCTACTGTCTCCAGACATCTCATCAGCCTTAGGTCCAGTTCAAAGTTCACAACTGGAACTGGACTTCAGAAGACAAAGCAGAGAAGAGAGACACATGTAACTGTACATAAATAAATCTAAATGTCCCAAAGAATCTGCACACTTGTGAAAAATATCAAATCAAAGATACGTTCTTCCTCTCCGAGGTGAAATTCAAAGTTCAAGACAGCTCGTCCAAGATTTGACATTTAACTCTATGACAGATAAACAGGTCCGAGCTGAACTTAGCCCAGTTTTATCAGCGCCGCCTGACAACATATATGTTGTAATTATCCAATATGTTAGAGACGCGGCAGACTTACTTGTTCACGCCTTCGCTCTCACAGGTTTGGTGGTAAATACTGGCACAACAGGCAGACAGACACCAGTATCAACAGTTTGCCCTGTTGCCTCTGAATTCTTGTGAACAATGGCCAGCGGGACGCATGATGATGAGGTCATGCTGCACTTATGACAAAAACACCAGCAGAGGCTGTTTCGCTCTAAAAAACATCAACATAATGAAGCAGAATGTGAGTATATCCTACTGCAGGCGTGTCTTGTTTCGGAGTTTCAATCAAGCAAGTCACAAAGACATGAGTCAAGGTTATAAGTATGGTTAGGCTGCAGCTTTTGGTTTATCACTGATGTAAACTAAATACCACAAAACTAAACGTTTTGCTCATTTTACCTAATCTATAACCTTCTTAACGTTTGACACAATGTAGGTAAAAAACACCTGAAGAGAAAAAACCTCCAAGAAGAGGTTAATAAAGAGAAAGAAGGAGGTCACAGCTGGAATGCTTGCCAGAAAAGATTTCTCGAGCACAGCAACCCAAACAGGACCACAACAAGCAGTTTTCCAACCTGCCACGTTTACTTCTGCGATTTGACTGATTACCACCCGCTAATCAGCATCCTTTAAATCTGGCTGATCCCTGCTTAGACTCATAAGTGTCCAAGTTAAATCTGGCACAGCAGTGTGTTGTTATGATGCATGAAAACTGAAAATACAAATAAATGAGCAAGTTTAACTCTATTACCTGCTAGTTTGTTCTATTTTACACCAGTTTTAGCTTTAGCTGATACATCACCTTGCTGTTCTTTGACTAGAAAAAGCAAAGAAATGTGTGACAGAGATTTAAGTTGGATCCATTTTGTCGCTGCCCTGTGGGAAAGCGAGATGAGGCCATTGATTCTCTGTGGTTGTTCAGCTAATGCAGTTTAAAAATGGAGTTTGAAATGTGTGTCAGTACCTTGTGATGAAACGTATGAGACATGTGGCATTAATGACACAGGAATAACAGTCCCAATGAGCAGAGCCAGTTGGATTCATCTTAAATGATTTATCTATAAGAAAATACTTCATTACTTCAATACAAAGGTTATAAAACATAATTATGTTCGATTTTCTAGGGATGAGATGGCAATGCAACTACTGCTGTGTGATACAACTTATCTCCACAGCTGATGGGAAAAAGTTCCTCCAGATGAGTTTTGTGTGTCACCAAGCTCACCCAGTAAGTTGACAGTAATGGAAAAGTGACCTGTGTGTTTCTTCATACAAAAGATGGATTAAATGTTAATAGCTTTCAGAAACATAAAACAGCAGCACAAATGCCAAAAATGGTATTTGTACTTTGAGATACTATCACAAAGAGCAACTAAATGTTGTAATTTATGTATAAAACTCCATTAAAAATCCAACATATATTATTTTAGATAATCTGAAGGTTCCATCTTATATTTTCTTTCCCTTTAGATGATTATTTCTGATCAAAAAGAGTTAATTTATTCTTCACCAAGTTTCACCAGACCAGCGAAAGAGCTCTAATCCTTCAGGAAACCATGCAGGGCCTCCTCACAAGCACAAGGTCTCAAACTGTTTTTAAAGTCTCCATCATGTTCATGCATCTTGGTTTCCTCATGGTTGCCATAGTAACCAGGGCCTCAAACATAAGAGGAAGGGAGGAAAAGGAGATGGAGGTCAGAGGGCTCACAGGGAGGCCAGGACCCTCCTTAGCATCTTAAAGCTTTCAGTCATTGTATAGCTTTGGCGGTCTCCCAGTTACACTCCCAGTCGCTCTAATGGGAAAGAAATGACCATTAACAAGTAATTAACTACAAGATAGATTCAAAAACATTTTAGCTCTCACATGCACAAAAATAGAAATGAAAAAATAATTTTAAAAAAACACTGCAAAAAGGTAATACTTCAGCCACCTCCACAATGTGTCCAGAGTCAGCTGATTCTGGCTGTTTTTGTCTGGGAAAACCTTTGAGGGTTTTAATGGTCTTCGGTCTGTCAGACACTCCTCCAGCTCGAGGAATGTGCACTGCTCCAGCTAAGAAGACTAAACATGCTGTGGTCAGCCACCGTTTTTCTGATTTCTCATTCACAGGCCACACTTCGGAGGAAGATATAAAGAAAATCCATTTAGAGAACCTGAATTGTTGTTCAACACTAGAAAATGAATCAAACTGAGTCGTAACAGGAGGACTAAAAGGAAGGAATTGTGAAGTTTACCAGAGAATTTAGTCAGTATTAGTGTCTGCTTGCCAACTACTAACTAACTACAACACTGAGCAGATGGTGTGAAGCTATATCTATGATGGAAGACAAGTTTGGACAACATCCTCCTGTCTTTTGGTTCATCTAAACTCATGAGTTTGGACATCACAGGCTCACAAAACATAGAATGTAAACACAAAGACAAGAATCTCAACAATAAAAGAACATATTCTGACCTCTACTGCTAAAAGATAAAGTTTCTGATTCAATCCTAACTATAATCAAAGTTTATGTGTACTCATTATCCTCTTATCATTTTATCTCTCTCCTGCTGGCTCTCCTGCCATCAATTCTGCCTTTGTTTGGTTCAAGTTTTAGCTCATACAATCCACAAAATATTTATCTATCAGTTCTCTAGCACAGTTCTCTGATAACTGCCCCCGACAAAGTTGAACATGCACGATGCAGTCTTGACTGACAGCCACCAGACAGATGAAGGTGTCACATTAAATCATTTTGACACATCCTCACTGGAATTTCAGCTTTACTGACATTGTTATCACATGGATCAAATTTAACATAAATGGAAAAAAAAAAAAAACATACATAAAAGACCTCATAGTTCCATATCTTCCAAATAGAGCACTTTGCTCTCAGACTGCAGGTTTACTGGTGGTTCCCAGAGTCTCGAAGAGTACTATGGGAGGAAGGGCCTTTAGCTATCAGGCTCCTCTCGTATGCAACCAGCTCCCACCGTGGTTTCGGGAGGCAGACTCCCTCCACACCTTTAAGATCAAGATGAAAACCTTCCTTTTTCATGATCTGCCGGAGGTTTTCTTCCTGTTAAAATGGGACTTTTTTCCTTCCCACAGTCGCCTTGTGCATGCTCAGGATGGGGGATTGGATCGAAGTCATGATTCAATGCAATCAGTTGGTTTCTATTACAGGATATGTATGAATTGGCTTGAAATGATGTGTATGTAAAGTGCCCTGTGACAACATTGTTGTGAAGTGGCACAATACAAATAACGCTGAATTGAATTGAACTGAACAAAATCACATTGTATAAAAGAAGTCGTCCCAACCCAATTGATATAACTGAACAAATGATTATGAAAATGAGGAGGACTATAACTTTCGCTTGATTATTAGGATCTAAAATGCAGATGAGGAATTGCACTAAAAATAATAGCTTCCACTATTTTCCACAGCATGTCATCCCTGTAGTGGACTGGGTGCCTGACAGTGATGGAAAATCCTGTTCTTGTTGATATTTCAGTCTATGGGATCAGCAGATTTCAATGTATGTAAAATGTGGAACTATTCCACTCACATGTCTTCCTTCAGAGTCTGACAGATTTCTCCAATCAGAGTTCATTTTTCCCTCAACACACACAAAGTCTTACTAACGGATTTCATTCACTGGCATGCAGGGTAGACTCCTGTCTGACCGGTAGTTTGAGACGTTGGCGGTACAACAGTCTTTTTACAGGGGCAGTTTATAGTAATACAATACACAGTCTACTCCCCCTGCCTGCAACGTCACACAACCTGCTTTTAGACTAACTGAAAGAGCCTGAACTAAATCCTTCTTTGTTTTCACCACACCGTAAAACACACAGCCACAGAGGTGAAAAATATTCCTCACGCCAGATGAACTGTTGGAATTGCCTAGAATAAAACAAGGCTGTGTTATACTTGTCCTCATATCTGAGCTGAGGTTACACCTCGCAGAAACACCTTCGACTCAACAAGGGATGTGGACAGAAAGAGGCCAAATGAGAAGAGGAGAGCGAGCGCCTCAGATTTCAGCAGGGAGCGTCTGCATGAGGAAACAAACAAATGAGTCTGGAGATCCCCTCCTCCACTTACCATCTCCTCTGCCCAAACTTCTGAATCCCACTTTGTTACCCCCACCTCCTCCCACCTCCTTATTCTTCCCCTTCTCTTTGGAAACGGGAACATAGAGGGAAAGTGTGACAAAGCTATTCTGGGTCTGAAGACAACCTACCTTCTAACGCCAAACAGACCTGAGAGAAACTACAGCCACCTTGTCAAATAATAAGAAGAATTATTGCACTGATAAGTAACTGTCAATGAGGTGGCAGCAAAGCTTATTTTACCTTCAAGTTACACTATAAACATACTTAACTGATCAAAAAGCACTGAGACACATTAATTCCTCATGAGGACCTACCGGTTTGATTGGATCATTGACTGAACACGGTCGATTGCACAGAAAAAGAGCAGAGTGTGTATACAAACACACATGCATTAAAACACATGGAATATGGTCAAAATAGGTTTCATGGCATTTGTAATTTTTATTCAATAAGTACAAGCTGTAAAAGAGCTGAGTTTCATAGCTGCAATTATTAAAATCCATTTATAAATTTGTATTAATAATGAAATTACATGATCTATTAAATGTTTCATGTTAAATTTATTGAAATACTGACAGTTATCCTGTTTTTAATTTCACTAGAAGATAATTAACTTACTCTTATATGCAAGAAAAAAAAAGATATTTGAGAAACTGGACCTAATCACTAAAATGATTGCGAAAACGTTTGCCACATGAATTACTAAAATAAACTAATCAATTACTGCATTTTCTTTTCATAGCTTTCATTTTACGTGAATCTGTTGACAAGTACAAGTCAACCAATGAATGGAACAAGCGTTGTCAAACATCCTGTCTGTCCTTTGCTGTCAAAACTTCCCTTTTCTCCAACGGTCAAACTCAGAGCCTCTTACCCCAGTTTAACTGCATAGCAGCTCCTGATCGCCCAGTTTCAGCTCCAACGTGTCTCAGGTTTTAAGTCCTTGCTAGCATTCTGTTACACTTCTGACCACCACTCCTGAGGAAAACTTCCCTAAATGCCCCTCCAAAACAGAAAAACATAAATGGCTCATTCTCAAACCAAATGCTGCCTGTGTGAATGAGTGCACAGTCTCCTCCCCTTCCTCTCCTCCTCCTCCTCCTCCTCCTCCTCCTCTCTGCACAGTCCAGCCTCCCTATCTCGATAGATACACCTTCTTTCTCCCTGCTCCACTCCTTTCCCGTTTTCTTCCACCATTACAACATTCTGTAGTCCTCAATAGCTTTTGTTGGGCAGTAAAAAGGAGGATAAAATAGAAAGATCGGGGAAGGAGAGTTAAACATCATTTCTGTATACAATCAAAAGACAGACCGTGTGGATAAAATAAATTAAAACGAGAAAAAAGAAAAAGGAAGAGAAGAAGATCATACCTGCTCACTTTGAAATAATTATAAATGTTGACATAAGTTTATTTCTCCTTTTGTAACTGAATTTTTTTCATGGATACATTTCAATGGATGGATGATACTAAACCATAAAACTGCATTATTATAATATATTGATGATTTATTTAATTCTATAGGAGGTCCTGCTTAAAAAAAAATTGGATTGGATTTTACTAATAGATCTGAGCTTCTTTATCTTTTAATTACTGCATATCAAATTATCTTTCAGTTTGCATCAAGTTATTTAATCTCAACTGATGCAATTAATAACTTCTCATGTTATAAAACCACCATGCTGAAAGACACATCCCGTAGTTGTGGGATGGACGTTAGCATGTTTTAGGTGTTAAATCATTGGCATTCATCAAGCAGGGAAGGTTTACAGTCGTGTTCCCCCCCAACAATTATTTTTATTACCTCCACCAAGAAGGTTATGTTTTTTATCGGCGTTAATCTGTGTTTGTCTGTTTGCTTGTTTTCAAGATGACTCAAAACGTTGACGGATTTTCATGAAATCTTCACGATTGTTGGAAATGTAAACGAGAAAGAAAACATTTAATTTTGGTGGGGATGCAGATCACCGTTTGAATCCAGGAATATCTTTAGAACAATGGCTTTTGGCGGAGGTTTGCGTTCTCAGAGTGCTTTTCTAGTTTTAAACACATGTTTGGATTCAGATTTGCTGATCTATACAAGCTGCTGGAGAAAAATTAATGCAACACTGGATGGAAATAAACGTAACATTGCAAAGGCTTATCAAAACAATGCAACAGCAGAGGAAGAAATTTTTATTTTTTTTATATGTCCCGATAAGGGCTGCACGGTGGCACAGTGGTTAGCCTCACAGCTAGAAGGTCACTGGTTCGATCCTTGAGAGGGGTTTGGTCAGTGGCCTTTCTGTGTGGAGTTTGCATGTTCTCCCTGTGTCTGCGTGGGTTCTCTAAATTGCCCCTAGGAATGAGTGTGAGCATGGGTGGTTGTTCGTCTCCCTGCGATGGACTGGCGAGCTGTCCAGGGTGTACCCTGCCTGTCGCCCAAAGCCAGCTGGGATAGGCTCCAGCTTCCCCGCGACCCTGCATTGGATTAAGCGGTTTAGAAAATGGATGGATGGATGTCCCGATAAATACCGTTCCATCCAGAGGAGTCGGGTTAAATATTCTTACTACAGAATATTCACACTACAGAACTTTTGCCATTTTCACACATTTTCACACACGGCTAATTCTGCAGTCATCTTTCATCCTACCTGTCTTGTTGGATCTCTCCAGCCAGTAGTAGACAATCTTATTATGACTTATGTCTCTCTCTCACTTTTAATCTTGCCTTTCCTTGCTTAATCGGCAATGGTACATGTTTAAAACATGTCAGTTTGCTTTCCAGCGAGAAGCAAAACTCTGCTGCAACGTCACACAGCGTCCCGGATGAAGAAGTTGTATTGTGCGTGTAGGAGCCATGTTTCTTTTATAAGTTCCCCATCCACCAGGAGGTGGTATCACATTTCGTGACGCTTGTAGCGGGGGTTACTTAAGGGTCATGATTGGAGTTGCACGGTGTTGTTAATGGAGGAGGAAAACAGTTTTTCTACGGTACGTCCAGCAGACTCACATTTTGATTTTGTTAAGCCATTTTATCATTAAATGAACAGCAATAAAAAGGACAATAAATATCAACTGGATCTCACGACAGCAGACGGGGAGTGATCATTCAAAGAGGAGGTACAAGTAGTAAATTAATTAACCCATTGACAACCGGTAGCGGTGTTGTAGATGTTAGACGCTACATTTAGGTAGAAAAACTTATCTCGTTGCAAACAAAGGAAAGGATCTGGACGTGATTGCTTTGCTGAAAGTGATATCTAAGACGGCTACTGGAGCCATCTGGATTTAAACATAGCGGCAAGCGTCAGGACGGCGGTACAGCAAGAAGCTATTGGAGCATCGTAATCTGAATGGCGCTGTCAGCATTGGGGCAAGTGCCAGGATTCAAGCTGCAGCGTACCTGGTGACAGGAGCCATCAGGAGACCTAGCACCCAACTCTGGACATCGGAGCATCGCATGCCGGCCAACGCACCATTGGGGGTATGTGGTCAGCGCTGATGTTTATAAATGGCCATTGTGTTCATTGTGTGCACACAGAACTGCGTTCTATGCGTAAAACCAATGCATTGGTAGCAACGTAGCGTCGCTTTTGGTTCGCGACTTCCGCGTCGATACAAGTTGCCTACGTTTGTGTAAACAAACTTTCGACAAGCATGGCTGAAGAGGAAAAAGCTGATTGTGAAATGAAGGATGACTCTGATTTTACTATGCGCAGTGAAGAGGTAAAAGCGCACAGTGGGACTGTGAGAAAAAGAGAGGTAAAGTTAACAGCCAAAGCTTTACTGGAGAAAATAAGCAATTTAGAAGCCTTGAGAAAAACTAAAGTACATAAGTTGTCTAAACTAATATGGGATATTAATGCACTAAAATGTGATAGTGGTTGTGTAAAAGAGGTTCATTGTGAATTTAAAAAGTTTCTTTGTTTGACTGAAGAAACAAACCAAATACATAAGGGTTTGTTGAGTTTACTGCCCATTGAAGAGGCACAAAAGCATGATATATGGTATCGAGCAAAGATGTTGAATGTTCGTGACTGTATTGCTGGTACACAGAAATGGTTGGTTGAAGTTCATGGACTTTCAGAGGTTGTGTGTGAACAAAAGGTTGCACAAATTCTATCTGAATCTTGTATGGTGACAAGGACTGATGGGAATAATATGAACAATATTGAAACTCTTGTTAATCCTGTCAAAGAAAGCTAGAATAAAGCTGATCAACTTGATTACCACCTGGAAATCAATAACAAACTTGGTAATGGAGGAGAAGTTCAACTTGGAGCTGCAAATGGTGGCACGTTTGAAGAAGAGTCCCAAATTGGGCCTCATGACAGCATCTCAAATGTTGCATTAAGGTCTTCCAGAAAATCGATGCGTCAAAGTGGTTCTTCAACAGCAAGGTCTTCTAGTAGCAGATCTTCTATAACTTCTCAGCTTATTAAAGCTGATGCCGAAAGGGCTGCACTCCTGGCTTGCTCTGCTGCTTTGAAGGATAAGCATGCTCTTGAGGAACAGGAGTACTTATTAAAAAAGGAAAAAAAGAACTCGAGTTGAAGACCAAGATAGCTATTGCAACTGCTAAGCTAACCGTGCTGCAGAGCAACAGTAGAGACAGCATTGCATCTAAACGCTCGGATGGAATGGATTCTTATGTCAAAAAAGGGGCAAAGCCCAAGGACAAGCCTACACCGCACATACCATATGCTGCTCCACCTGTTTTCCAGCAATCGCAGCAGCCCACATCGCTACATTCACAGCAAGGACATGTGGAGCCATTGTTGATTAAAAAGGTCGCATCTGATCCAATTGCAGACCATGATCGTCACGGACCAGCCTGTACAGGTGGCATTGTTTCAAAGCCTTTTGTGACACAAACAAGTTCGACTGTTATCCCAAATTCAAGTCCTCAGTCTTTTATGTTGCCCAAAAATCCAGATGTCAATCAAAATACTGCATTCTTAACCAATCAAGCTCAGTCTACAGGAGACTTTTATCGTGTGATGGAACAACAGAATGATATAACAGCTCTTCTAGTTCAAATGCAATCTGCTCAGTTACTACCCCACAGAGAAATCCCTTTCTACGATGGAGATCCGCTTCAGTTCAATTCATTTATGAAAGCCTTTGAGTATTCTGTGGAGGCAAAGACTAACTGTAAAGGAGATTGTCTGTACTATCTTGAGCAGTACACCAGAAGACAACCGAGGGACATGGTACGCAGTTGTCTTCACATGACTGCAGAAAAAGGATATGTCACTGCTAAAAGATTGCTAAAGGAACACTTTGGAAATGAATTCAGTATAACAGCTGCCTACATGGAGAAGGTTACGAGCTGGCCAAATGTCAAAAGTGAGCACGCCAAAGGACTAAAGGCATATGGACTTTTCCTTCGTGAATGCTGCAATGCTATGGAGGAATTGCAATATTTGGAGGAATTAAGTATGCCATCCAACATGAAAATTCTGAGTCAGAAATTTCCCTACAAACTCAGAGAAAAGTGGAGAACAAAGGCAAGTGAAATTCTTGAAAGTACTGGTCGAAGGGCATGTTTTCCAGACTTGTCAACTTCATTGAGCAACAGATCAAGATTACATCAGACCCAGTTTTCGGCATCATTCAGGACGCGCCATCTATCAAAGGAATAACAAGACAAAATAAACCTCAAATAAAATCACAGCTTAAAGGAAATAGCTTTGCCACTCATGTTTCTGTCAAGGATGAACTTAAAAAGGCCGCTTGTGAAAATAAAGAGACTCCAAATAGAACAAGTTTCTCTTCTTGCTTATTCTGTTTAGAGGATGGTCATGTGTTGGAGCAATGTTCACAATTGGTCAAAAGATCACACCGGGAAAAATTAGAATTTCTAAAGGAGAAAGGACTATGCTTTGGTTGCTTGAACACAGGACATTTAAGCAAGAGTTGTGATAAGCGCATTACTTGCAAACACTGCAATCAAATGCATCCCAGTATATTGCATATTGGACAAGGAGAAAAGACTGATCGAAAGGTTACAGGTCAAGAAGGGACATCCTCTGGAGGTTGTAAAGCAACATCCACCTGTGGTCATACAGGGGCTGGCCACCACAATGGTATTCTTCCCATCTTGCCTGTTCAAGTGAAGAGCACAAAGGGAACTAAAGTTATTGAAACATATGCCTTCTTGGATCCAGAAAGCACAGACACTTTTTGCTCTGAAAGGCTCCTTCATAAGTTGAATATTCAAGGACGAAATGCTAAGATTCACCTTCGTACCATGAGTCAAAATAAGACAGTTATGACCTCGATTATAAAAGATCTGCAGATTTCAGGGTTGTCTGGTAAACATTTCTATCAACTTCCTAGTGTATTTACCCAAAAGGAGATGCCGGCCTCGACAGACAACATCATCAGTGAAAGGGAGCTGACTAAGTGGCCTTATCTTAAAGGGGCTAAAGTTCCTCGCATAAACGCTGGCGTGGATCTTCTAATCGGCACTAATGCATCCAAACTGATGGAACCTTGGGAAATTGTTAACAGCCAGGGAGATGGGCCCTACGCAGTCAAAACCCTACTAGGATGGGTTATAAATGGGACAGTACAAGGTTGCAGCAGTTGCGAGAGTGAATGTCTTACAATCCATGCCAATAGGACTGTGGTAGACAGAATTGAGGATTTGTTAACCTGTCAATATAACTATGACTTTAATGAAAAGGCTTCGACAGAAGATGAAGAAATGTCAAGGGAAGAAAAGAGATTTTTGGAAATAATGGAATGCTCCGTGCAGCTTAGGAAAGGACACTACAAATTACCACTGCCTTTCAAAGGAGAAGATGTGCCAATGCCAAACAACATCTCTATTGCTTTGCAACGTGTTCTTGGTCTGAAAAGGAAACTACAGAGAGATGCTAACTTTCACAAGGAATACATTAACTTTATTGCAGAAGTCATTCATAATGGCTACGCCTAACAAGTGCCGCAGCACCAGTTGGTGGGGACAAAGGGCAAAGTATGGTACTTACCACACCACGGTGTGTATCATCCACAGAAAAATAAATTGCGCGTGGTGTTCGACTGTGGAGCACAATACAAAGGGATGTCACTCAACAGTCAACTCTTGCAAGGCCCAAACCTAACAAGCTCACTGGTAGGGGTTCTGATGAGATTTCGGCAGGAACACGTCGCCCTGATGGCAGATATAAAAGCCATGTTCCATCAAGTAAAAGTAACTGAGGAGCATGCGGATTTTTTGCGTTTTCTGTGGTGGCCCGAAGGTAATCTAGAAAAGGACGTTGAAGAATATCGTATGACCGTTCACTTATTTGGAGCAGTTTCCTCTCCAAGCTGTGCTTGCTTTGCTTTAAGAAAGACTGCTGAGAATAATCTAACTAACTTTTCACAAGATGTGATCGAAACGGTCAACAGAAATTTCTACATGGATGACCTTCTGAAGAGCCTGCCTTCTGAAGAGGATGCAATTAATATGGCTAAGGATCTCATAGCCATTTGCAGCAAAGGAGGGTTTACTTTAACCCAATGGACAAGCAACAGTCGAAACGTGCTTCAAAGTATTCCAGGGAAACTAAGGTCCCAAACCTTGTGTGAGTTGGACTTACCCAGAGACAAGTTGCCTGTGGACAGGGCTTTAGGTTTGCAGTGGTGTATTGAAACTGACAGCTTCAAGTTCAAAATTAAAGCCAAGGAGAAGCCTTCCACTAAAAGGGGCATGCTGTCGATCATCAGTTCAATCTATGATCCACTAGGTTTCCTAGCACCTCTTATACTCCCAGCTAAACTGTTGCTACAGAAACTATGCAGGATAAAATGTGCCTGGGATGATCAGATACCTACAGCTTTAAAAAAAATGGAACAAGTGGTTGACAGACTTGAAGAAACTGACAGATTTCCAGGTCAATCGGTGCATTAAGCCAAAGGGATTTGGAAAGGTGGTCTGTGCCCAGATGCATCATTTTTCTGATGCTAGTGAGAATGGCTATGGCACAGCTACATATCTCAGAATGCAAAACATGAATAAGGAGGTTCATGTTAACTATCTGTTTGGCAAAGCAAGAGTGGCTTCACTTAAGCCCGTTACCATTCCTCGCCTGGAGCTCACTGCTGCTGTTGTTGCTGTCAGAGTGGATAAAATGCTCCAGAGGGAGCTTCAATTGCCATTGGAAAGGGCCTGCTTTTGGACTGACAGCACCGCAGTTTTAAAGTACTTACGAAACGAGAACCGGAGATTTCAAACTTTCGTTGCAAACAGAGTAGCTACCATCAGAGATGGCTCAGAAATTGCACAATGGAGATACATCCCCTCATTGCTAAACCCGGCTGATGATGCTTCTCGAGGTGTAAAGGCAAAAGGCCAGACATTAAGATGGCTAGAAAGTCCTAAATTTCTTTGGGAACCTGAAGAAAATTGGCCAAAATCCCCCATGGACTTAAGCATAACTGCTGATGACCCAGAAGTGAAACAGACTTCCTTGAATAATGCAACAGTTACCAACACAAATGCCACTTCTCAACTATTAAATTCTTTCTCAGACTGGCAAAGGTTAAAAACTGCAGTTGCTTGGATAATCAAGCTAAAAAGGACTCTACTGAAACTGAGTAATAAAAGAAAGGAGTTACATCAACTGGCAAATGCAGGTGGTGTTGGTGCATCTGTGATGAATGTACCAAAGGAGATACAAGCTGTCAAGGATTCACTTGGAAATCAAAGTGTATCTTTAGAGGATCTCGCAGAAGCTGAAACATCCATAGTTGCCTTCTGTCAAAATGAGAGTTTCCCTGAAGAGATTGCTGCATTGACCTCCAATAACTCAGTATTGCATAAAAGTAGCAGCATCTACAAATTGGATCCTGTGTTAGAGGGAGGACTTCTACGGGTCGGAGGCCGGCTGAGTAAAGCAGCTATTCCTGAAAACATAAGACATCCCCTCCTTCTACCAAAAGACAGGCACATCTCCGATCTTATCATTCGTCATTATCACTTGCAACTTGGTCATGGAGGGAGAAATCATGTCCTTTCTAATATAAGACGAAAGTTTTGGATTATAAATGGTCTCTCAGCTGTGAAAAAGGTTATAACAAAATGCGTGTTCTGCAAACGGTACGGAGGAAGAACAAGTGAACAAAAAATGGCAGACCTGCCTGAGGAAAGAGTGATCCCTGATTTACCACCATTCACCAACGTTGGGGTAGATTATTTTGGGCCAATTGACGTCAAAAGAGGGCGCAGCATTGTAAAACGGTATGGCATCCTATTCACTTGTATGACAAGCAGAGCAGTCCACCTCGAAATGGCTTACTCTCTGGACACTGATTCATGCATTAATGCATTACGGAGGTTCATCTCTCGAAGAGGACAAGTCTCACAAATGAGATCAGACAATGGCACCAATTTTGTGGGAGCAAAAAGAGAACTACGGGAAGCATTAGCAGCTTTAAACCATAACCGAATTGAGAAATCCATGTCACAAAGGGGAATTAAGTGGATTTTCAACCCACCATTCAGAGCACATCAAGGTGGCGTATGGGAGCGTCTCATACGACTGATTAAAAAGGTCCTGCATTCTGTGCTTCGTCAGCAAATGTTGGATGATGATGAAGGATTTCATACTTTGCTATGCGAGGCTGAGGCAATACTCAATGATCGACCTATAACAAAGCTGTCAGAAGACCCCAATGATCTCGAAGCTTTAACACCCAACCATTTACTTCTCCTGAAAGGAAACCCGGTTCTCCCACCAGGACTTTTCGACAAGGAAGATCTTTATTCCAAGAAAAGGTGGAAACAAGTTCAGTACATATCCGATCTCTTTTGGAAACGATGGATCCGAGAATATTTACCATTGCTACAAGAACGACAAAAATGGACCAAGCACAAAAGAAATTTTGTTCCTGGTGATGTTGTCATTGTCATGGATTCCACAATACCCAGGGGATCTTGGGTGCTTGGAAAGGTTTTGAAAACATTTCCAGATAAAAAGGGTCTAGTACGTGTGGTTCGCCTCCAAACCAAAACTAATGTGATTGAAAGACCTGTAACCAAAATATGTCTATTATGTGAAGCTGCTGTTTAATGTAAAGAGAACTCGGTGTATATGGATTCTCATGCATATTGATGTTTTTTTTGTGGCTCCTTTGATACAAGATTGTGTAATTGCTATGTCTTCTGCCACACGCAATTAGGGGCTGGTGTGTAGGAGCCATGTTTCTTTTATAAGTTCCCCATCCACCAGGGGGTGGTATCACATTTCGTGACGCTTGTAGCGGGGGTTACTTAAGGGTCATGATTAGAGTTGCACGGTGTTGTTAATGGAGGAGGAAAACAGTTTTTCTACGGTACGTCCAGCAGACTCACGTTTTGATTTTGTTAAGCCATTTTATCATTAAATGAACAGCAATAAAAAGGACAATAAATATCAACTGGATCTCACGACAGCAGAGGGGGAGTGATCATTCAAAGAGGAGGTACAAGTAGTAAATTAATTAACCCATTGACAACCGGTAGCGGTGTTGTAGATGTTAGACGCTACAGTGCGGTTTCTGAGCCTGGGATGCTGCTGGGCAGCAGTGGCTACAGAAATGCTCATGATGGATAGAGAACGCCCAGAACACAGTTTTAAGATCAGAAAGTTACGTAATGTGTCTTTAAGCCCAGATCTCAGATAACATATTGACATTAGGAACATACAAAAAAATATTGCATCCATTTTAAACTGTATTAGGACTCAAATTCCTACAATGGCAGAGTCAGCTTGTTTAGCTGTTCCCCTTATTTATGTTGGATTTTGAGCTGGTTGATCAATTTTCCAATGCACACACTGTCTGCTGGGATTATCTGTGTGCACTGACATGTGTCAGCCCACCACCATGAACACAAAAAGTAGCTATGATATGCTGTCATGTAAAATTAGATAAATAACATTTAATTTTACTTATATATATATATATATATATATATATATATATATATATATATATATATATATATATATATATATACACACACACACATTATATATATATATATATATATATATATATATATATATATATATATATATATATATATATATATATTATATATTTATATATATATATATATATATATATGAATGAATAAAAGGACCAAGTGTAAACCCACTTTTGGGAAAATCTATTTACTTTTGTTGTGACTTGGCAGAATACCAATATTGGACTATTTTGTGCATGGAGACATCACCTCCTGCTGAACATGGCTGCATCCACAGTCTTAGCGTTAGCTGCTAAGGCAAGGGAGTAATTTGGTGCTGAATAGTTTACAGGTGACTGTAATCCACACTGGTGGATTGACACCTCTGAATGTAACATTATCTCGCCGAGAGAAGCAGATTTTGGATGGAAATTACAATTACACACCAGCTGTGTTTTTCTGCTAAGATATCTTTGAGCCTTGCTTGGTAAGTCATGAAAAATAGGATATATTTATTTTTTAAAAAAAGATCCAGGTTTTTTGAATCGATATTGGATTAATAAAATTTTAATTGATTAATCCATTTTTTTAACCCAGTCCAAGTTGCTCAAACCAGCTGCTTATTTGTTCATTGTTATTGTTTATTTGTTTATTGTTCAAACTTTTTATTTCAGTATAACCCTCCCTAACATGTTTCTACAGCCGCCTCTTATTTGCTTCAGAAGGGAACTGAACTGTGAAGTAGTTAAACTTGTTGACATGGCTCTTCCTATTCTCAGTTAAATCCACTTGCTTCGTATACTGGGCTGTTTTTTGTTTGTTTTTTGACATTTTATTCACTCAGTGCTTGTCTGCTATTTATTGCTCGACAGGTAAATGCTCCTGGAAAGAAGGTGACTTTTAAACTTTTAAACATTTCACTTGCTCAGCATAAAGCATTTTCTGCTAATTCGGGCCTCAGTGAAACATTACCAGCTCAATTTTTAATCTTTTACAGAACATTTAGGATCCTACAATCTCTAACATCAAGAGTAAACCAGGTTATAAGTTTCCAGAAGTTTATTGTCAGGCGACAAAGGCAGCCATCCCCTGACCTGAAATGCGCCTTTTAGTAAAAAAAAATCAAGAAACAGAAAGCAATAGTGCTGTCAGTGAAGCTCTGTTCATGCAGAAGAAGAGGGGTAAAGTAGGGTACGAGAAGTAGGCTATGCCCTGCCACAGCCTTACACACACAGAAAAACAAATCTGTGCCTCATTTCAACTCCCTCTTTCCCAGCTCCTGGAACTGGGTCACACTGGTAGGCAAAGTTTGTCCTTGAAACGTAATGCTGGGGAGAAAGTTCATGGTCATTCTTGATGTCTCACTGGGACCTCTGGATAAACACTGAATGTGCTACAAGTAAAGCCCTGTAGGGTCTCAGCCAAAGCAACAGAAACCACTCTCAGCTCCAGTATTGAACAGCACACATCATCAATCAGCAAGCTCGAGGCCACCAGTGCTGGCATAAAGACACAGGCTGCAAATCACTTCTATGAATGCCACCATTAACACTGTTTCCTTATAGGCCGGGATGGGGGGGTTTACATGATTCAGCCCCCTTTGAGGGAGTTGATTTACAGACTGAAACAGGAAAATAAAGTGACAACAGTGTGGCTTCCCTTACTTCTGCAGGAAAATCAAGACCAAAACCACAAGGGGAAATTAGTGTAAAGTTTCTGTCAAATGAAACAATCCTGGTTTGGCTTTAGAGTTACGTTGGGTCTTTCTGCCAGGTATCTTCTTGTTTATTCTCCTCAGACGCATAACATTAATAATCCCACAGGAAGATGCAAAATATTAGTGTGCAAATTTCCAGTGAAAACTAAAAGCAGGTCCTTGGAGGGCACAATTATATCTGCATCTCAAGCAAGTGGTCATCCATCATAAGTCGAGTTACCATCTCTCTGCGGTCCATCAGCCTGCTTCCTTCTATATTTTCATAACAACGGCTCCAGCCTGGGACCAGAAACCGACAGAAAGCTAGGCCATCTATCAGTGTCCGCGCTGCCTCGGCATGGGGACATCACTCCCATTGGAGGCTGCAGCTAAAACTGGACTTGACCAGCCAGCTCTTTGGACCACTTACCTCCAAAATAATCCACCATGGCACAAAGCAATCCACGGACACCTCAGAAATAAAACGTGAGAAAATGTAGCTTTTGCAATGAGGTGGATCACTAGTTTCAAACCCAAATATAGAAGGGGAAAGAAAGTTACCTCTGTAGACTGAAATAAGCGCTCTTAGTAGGTTCAGTCATAAATCCACACAACTGGGTTGGCTGTATGGGGTTGGCAGCGACCCAAGTCAACCACGCTCTGATTTACAGAATAATGTGCCAAAGAGATTAGGGTTGCACCTTCAACTCTGGAATTACAGCAATACCCTGCCCCTTATTAAGATCTGTCGCAGTCCCACGCAGGAATGTGTTAACATCCACGCAGGACGCACACTGGTGTGTAAGTGTGTTTGTAGCATGCTGAAACAATTTAACATCACTTTAGTCTCAATCAGAAATTAAACAGCTCATGAATAAATATAAAAGCAGCCTTTAGAGTGTAATCTAAGAAAGTTCAAAGTTTGTATAAATTCAAACTTAAAAGTTATAAAAAGAAAAAGATGTCAATGCCTGTTGAACAAATCTAAGGAGCTAAGAAAGTTCAATTTCCTTAAAAAATAAAGCACATTTCAACCAAAAACCTGCTCTTACCTGTCAATGTCACCCTGTCTTCAGCTTCCCGACACCTTAGAAAAGCATGTCCAGGTCTGCTGGGCATCACAGGAACTCAGACCAGGGAGCAGACCATTTTCTTTTTGCCACTTTGTTCTCTCAGACTGATGGGATAGACATGCAAAAAAAGAAAAAAGAAATGCACATTGTTGAATCAGCAAAAGAGAAGCAGTGAGACCATTACCACGGTGGAGAACTGGAAAACTTGAATTGTGACAAGTGTGTTTATAGAAGTCAGCAAGAAAGAGGAATATCTGACTCACACTGACAAAAAGCTTCACATGGAGGAAGGTTAAGACTGAGGGGGATTTTCCACATTAACAAGACTGAAGACCAATCCTAAAACTTACACCTTGTTTACATAACAAACATCCTGTTTTTACAAGTTTTTAATTGACCACTGATCATTTTAAAGGTTATACAGTAAAAGCTTTAAGACAGTTATGTAATTAACACAATTTAAACCAAAAATAATTGCTCCCTAAATCAATCAGGGTCTGTTCCAATCTTTACTTCTACTATGACAAAAGTAGCCCGCCACCATCTGGAAGGAAGTAAAATCCATCTGCAGTTCATTAAACTGATGCATGTTTGTGAAAGAAATATGAAAGTTTGTAACAGAGGAGCATGAGAAAGGACTGAAAGTTGAGTCTAAAAGACCGCCATTATTTTAGACCAAATATTCAAAGTCAAGCTGCCACGATGAAAATATTAAAGCTAAATATAATGTGACCTCAGGTAACATGCGGCAAACTCATGTATCCAGCAAACAGCCCCAGGCCACCTGTACAGTTTTCCAGTACCACATATATGTATTCATGTGTTTGTCGGTTAAATAAATGCAGCTACTATCAAACTTTGCCTCATGCATGCATTCTTTTCAAGGCTACCTCATACAAGAGTTAAAATGAATGTCATAAATATTTCTATCATCTAAGCATTTGCCCTAGTGTTATGACACTGAAACAAGCAGACAAGTACTGGAAGGATGGCTTTTTATTTTATTTACCAGAACCCTTCAAGCATAAGGTTTTTAACTTTTCATAGGTATAGCTTGAAATTTTGTGATTTTAGTTGAATGATTTTAACTAGTATAATAGTGTTTGAGATATCTTCATGTATCCTTCAAGTCTTTATACATTAACCAAACATATTACTGAACTTCTGATCTGAGCATGGATTTGTATAAAGGCGCCCATTATAAATATTTATCTTTACCGTCACAAATCATTATGATGTCAGATGTATATCCCAATTATTTTAAAAGTTAAAAACAATAGGTTTAAAACATAATTGAAAAAACAACTCCAAGTGAGCCTGAAGGTCAGACTTTAAGTGCAAAAATCAATCATTTCAGATAGATGATGAAATGGGGAGCTCTGTTAAAAGCATGTATAATATAAATAAGGAGTTTTTGTTTAACTACAAAGCCCGTAAAGCTTCACTTAGACATTTGGAGTACTAATGGAGTCCTTGAATACAAATATAGACAGACATGGACTCAACTTGTAAAAATTTAATGATTTTCCTCTTTCATTCAACTCAAGGGTGTCCAGCTCCGGTCCTCGAGGGTCACAATCCAGCAAGTTTTCCATCTATCCCTGTTCCAACACACCTGACTGAAACAAATCACTCATTGTGCAGAACTTCATTGGCCGTTGGATCCATTTAATGGAAACCAGGTGTGCTGGAACAGGGATACATGGAAAACCTGCTGGACAGCGGCCCTCGTGGACCGACTTTGGGCACCCCTGTTTTAACTAAAAGCTGCTCTGTAATTGCATGCTCCCATCACATTCTCCAGGTTTTTGTCAGGTGGCAAACTTGTGTTATTGTTGCTTTGTTACGATATAAAAACTGTTGCACTGCAAAACACTGTTGCTGGGAAGAAGAATGAACACTTCTTTGTCTTCAGTAGTAAAGCAGCCAGTTTGATCTCTATATGGATGTGAATAAAATTCACCTGGCATCTGAAAAATTACAGGAAAAAAGCTATTTTACAGTTTGTAATATGCGAAATAAACAGTTCTCTTCAGGTGATGTCCTAAAAAGAAGATTTATTTTTGGATTAAGACTGGACAGGGCAGAGAAACTCAATGAGACATGATTGGTAGCGTCAGATTAAAATGCATCCCTTTTATCAGCTGGATCAGGGATGTTTGCTAAAACTAACGTTACCAACTGCCTGCAGGGATACTGTAACTGAAGCCTGGGCAACAACTTCGCCATCTGTGCTTTAACGCTTTAGGTAGACAGATGGTTGAGCTGAGGAGTCTGTAGCTTTCCACATGTAATGTAGCTAAATCCAGAAGGCTTTCCAGCAGCCTTTTCTAGATGTTTAGCGGCAAAGACAGGCAAGTCAAGATAGTAAGAGCAAAGCACCTTAAAAACTGCGTTAACAGTCAACAAATGGCACAAACAGCAGAAGCAGGTGATTTCCCTCAGAGGGTCACACCCACCTACCTGCTATTCCATAAGGAGGAGGATAATCCTCATTACAAGAAAAAAATAAACAACACAGAGAGAGATGAAGAAAGAGAAGCAAGTGCACTAAATAAACAGGGTTGACTGCAGTACTGACCGCTATTACTATTATTATATTAGTCTTCAGCATAAAAACATATTCCTGTGGCTTCTTTGCCGACCCAAATGTTAATCATTAAATGAATAAAAGCAAAGATTGTGAGGAACTACTGATATTTAGAAATAGGGGCAGACTTGAACAAAACTCTTCTTAGAAAATGACACAGAAAAGCACTGGAATGTTATTTTTTTTCCATCTATCCATCCTTTATACTGCCTATTCCAATACAGGATCACAAGGGAGGAGAAAAAACAAAAAGAAAACTGGTTAATACTATTATACATAATTTTTAAAGCATTGGCAAAAGAAAAACAAATAAAACTTATTTCATCATACATATTTTTGGCTTACTACCGGCTGAAAGACTGGAAATGTTCCACTATCATCCAGATATCGGGACAAAGGTAATTTATTTCATGCCATTTTGCCACTTGAGTTTAGCACAGAATCAGGTTGAACGCGTAAATTTATGACCTCTGTACATCTACTTATGATGTAAAATATGTTTTAAAGCTTTTCAGCGACATCTGCTACCTGCAGCTTATCACTTATTTTACATGAAAACAGTGGTTAACTGCTGCCAATACCGGTGTGACGACCCAGCCCTTGTGGGCCTTGTGGGTTTATTTTGGTAATTTGATCTGATTTCTGTGTTGCTGGCCTTAATGATGATGATGGCATGGAGACAGCTTGCGAGGGTGTCCATATGCCATAAAAGGCCCACCCTTTCCAGCATGGGACCCGATCTATCAAACCCTAAGGGTCTGGTGTTTGTTTTGTTGGGTCTTGTTTGGTCCTGAGCCAATTATAGCAGAAGTTTGTGCTCAACCTGCTCAATAGGAAGATATGATGAAAAAACAAAATCATGATTGCAGGAAACCCATGTAATAGCATGATGGAACAAAGACATCAGGACTTCAACCAAAAAAATGTTCACATTCTGGTGATTACATTAATAAATCTCAAAGAATAGTGTGTGTAGTGCAGGTTTGCTCTTGACTGCATGCAGTGGGTTTACAGGACCCTGTGCTGTGGTCAAGAGGGTACATAAAACAGGATGAGGCACAGGAAATAAATTTAAACACCTACTGGGAGGGGAAGTATAAAAGTAATTAGGGTAAATTATGTCCTATATTTTCCAGACTTACAGGCACACACACATAGAAAAACAAAAAAAAAGGAGCAAGTAGAAGCACATCCATGCAAACACTCTAAAAGAGGGTCCAACAGACTTAAGGAACAGGGTAGTGTTCCACTTCTTTCCTGTCCAAATACTACCATTCCACAACACTTTGACACATTAAACATGAGCATAATAAACCAAAAGTTTCAGGCAAGCTGAGAAATTCAGGAAAAGTGGGAACATCACACCAAGAACAAAGGCCGTTCAGAAAAAAGGGGAAGCAGTGCAGCATAAATGACCATCCAAACGTCAATATTTACATTTTAATTTGCATTGATACAGAGGTGATGAGGCTAAGAACATGATAAAATGTATGTAGAGAAAAAAAGTATCCAAAAATTCTGATTTCAGCTTCAATAACATCTATTTGTTTAAATGGATAAAATAGGCAGCCAGTGGGAAGTAAATCTACAGGGAACGCCAGCATGCTAGTGTTGTTTGGACAGCCCACATGGAAAGCATTACATTCCATCTTAAACAGCTCAAAATCTGTATTTTCCTCAGACATCCTCATTTAGGCTCATTCAAGCCAAACCTCAAACATCCTCCAACATTTCCCAAACCTACTGAAAGAAAAATGCACTTTTATTCTGTGGAGTACAAGATGAGGCTAAAGATTAGCTGTTTGATACATTTCTCACTAAAATGTTGTGAAACATGGACGCTTACTTAAAGGACAATTGATTATTATTACATGAAAAATGATCTCCAAGCAATGTCTAAATCTCCTGTAACCCATTTTTACCCCAATTTTGACGCATTATAATGTTTAGTTTTAACCATCATGGGAGGATTTTTATTTTTTAATTCTGTGAGAGTTCAATATTTCATTTCATGTTATTTTGCAGACAAAAAGCAATTTTATGTTTTATTTGCTAAAAATAAAGTTAAAAAATCTAGTCTAAACGGTGATCCTTGGGGACTTTACTGAAGATGGATTGTCCATTATTTAAACAACAAACATCTCTCGTCCCATCAGTGTACACAGTCTGGAGAAGCGGCCCTGCAAGTTCCCCACTTCCCCTCTGCCTACGTAAGCCCTTATGCAACGCTGTGATGCTGCTACCGTGGATCCCACCACCCACAAAGCTTCTGATTGGCACCCTTGTTCTTCCAAGCCACCTCCTCACCTTTCAGTCACTTAGTCACCCACTACATTGTCAGTGCTCAAAAACATCAACTTCCATGAGCATTGGTGGACTTGTGGTTTGTACAATCAGAGTTATCCATTTTTCTTGTCTGTTATTTCAGTTTTCAAACTGCTGTTTGTGCTAAACAAAGCTTTATATATGATGTGTCAAAAATCACACAGTAAGGAGAAATGCATTTAAAGATATTTAATAAACCAACCTTGGGGAGAATCGTTCCACCCACATTATGAAAGTTTAGTTGTACACTGAACCCCTTTGTGAGAAAACTAGACTAAGGGAAACAGGAAAAGCTGGAAACAGAATGGTAAAAACAATGTTTTAAGGATGATCATATACAATTTTCTTTTTCCAAATTTTCAAGAAACAGTTGTGGTTTTCAAGAGTAACATACCAGGACCAACAAAAAAAAAAAAAAAAAAAAAAAAAAAAGGCTACAGGTGGAAATTTCATGATGGTTTGAGATGAACGATTTACAAACACTCATGGGGAGATGGTGGTGGTGGAGTATCTTGCTGAGTGACTGTGAATGGAGGAAATGACAGATAAACTGAAGTAAAAATCAAAGAAAAGAGTACATTTAGAAAGATAGTGGGTATATATAAATTGTCTAAATTTATTCCAATCTTAGCTTCTATTAAAAAGTTAATCTGAAACTCCATCATTCAACACAACTAAACTTAACTGCTACTAAAACCTTTATCTCCCAACCTCTAAAGACACAAGAGCTATAAAAGAAAAAGATTTAAGAAATTAAACCCAAGGATTTCATTATACTATGTGGACTTTGCCCTTACGTGGATCTTTTTAAATCATTGCTAATGTAGCTTGAAAATGATGTAGCCGTATTATAAGGGGATTGAAATATCAAAGTGTAATGTAAATATTGAAGTGTAAAGTGTAAATAGTGTAAAATCAAGAAGCAATATTTGCAATGAGATATCTGTGAAAGCTGCAATATTCTAACAATACATTGACACAAATTGTTGGTCATTTAACAGTTTAACCATAGTTTGTAAATCCAGTTATTCTGGCATTAAAATTATTTTGTTTGGCATCTCCCAAAGAGATCTCAGTAAGTTCCAAAGGAAAGCCACCAGTGATGCAATGATTCTGTCATAAAATACAAAATCACACCTCCAATGAGAATCTCTTTGGCCTCTTTAGGTAAAGCTGCAACAATGAGTCACAACCATATTGTAAGTAAAAGACAGAAGGCCCTCCATGACGTTCTGAAAGGCTCAAATGAAGCTTACTGGGCGGTTCCCGCCGTTGCTATCTTGGCAGTGTCACACGTGCCATTGCTCCCAAATATAAAAATGGGCAAAGAGAGGGGTAGAGAGGGGGCTGTGGGCGTGGGGATGGATGATTGACATTTATAAAACTCCAACGTGCCTGTAGCTAAATGATAACTGAGCCAACCAGAAGCTAACCAGCTTTACAAACGTAAGCGGGGTAAAGCCAAGTCACACTGTTGACTGGCTAAAAATCACAGTTGTGCAACATTCTGCCTTCTTGCAGCGGGACATTGGGTACCTGTCGATCAAAAGGACATGCTTCCAATTATGCTGAAATTAGAGATTATTTTACTTATAAATGGAGGAGTTCATTCATTGATTCATTATTGTAATCACTCAATCCAATAAAGGCTCGCAGGGATAAATGGAGGAGTTATCCAAATAAAAAATTCACTCCCCCCATAGTTGCCATTAAGGTAAACATGACCTATTAAACCTAAAAATGTTTTTCAGAACCAGGCAGTAAATATGCTTGTTTCTGCTATGAACTTAGCATTTTTAACATAGGACTCTATGGGAATCTGCTTAGAGCCCCAAGCAGATACGGGGTGAATTGCAATTTTGGCACTTAACCACAGGCTTCACTTTTAATTGCCAGTGGTTGCCGCTTGGTCACAACTGTGAAATAACTAGCCTAGCCTGACCCGCGGGACTTCAGAGTGTCCCGTAGTATCAGTTTAGCAGCTCTGGCAGCTAAGACTTTTGGTTTTGTAGTTTGCAGAGTGGGTCTCTAGAAGACGATCACCTCTGTAAAACTAGAGTAAAACCAGCTTGTGATAAATAGTCAGCACTGTGAACAATATGACAAATCTTCACAGCTTAATAAATGTATCTTTTTGCGTTAGTTTTCTCTTTTACATTAGGTTGGATTGGGTTTGTGTGTGCATTTGTAAACTGTATTTTTCAGCCCAATCTGACACATTTCAAAACAACTCCATTTTTTTTTTACCAGCAATGAAGTTGGTAAGTTTAGTTTTGTAACATGTGTTTGTTGTTTTGGCTATTATTTTCACGAAGCCAAGCTTGAAATAAACTGGTGTATCATTTGCTTCTCAAATGACCGACATAATTGTTTGCTGTCCCTGCGCTTTCTAGCGTTCCTGACCTCAATGAGAAAGACTGGGCTGAACCGCTGTCAAAGAGGTTGTGAGATGGATGCCAAGCAGTTGACACAACTGAAGAGTAAGTGATGACATAAGTGGTCGTAAAAATGTGTGAGAAACATGAATACCCTGAAAGAAAAAAAGAGAGACGTAGAAGTGAAAGATGATGCAGGCCTGCTCTCAACGTTGGCACATATGGGCCTCCCTGCAGCAGCTGTGAAAGTCATGATCACACTAACTACACAGCTGCTCATGGGAAAAGGGAACGTTTTTCATGCTTTCCCCTCCTCTCCTTTTAAAGCATGCAATCATCCACAAGTAACAACAGATTATGCAACACACCCTGTGTACATAGTATGAAATATCCTTCTGACAAGATTTACTTTTTGGTTTAAGCCCAGATTTGGGAACATGCCCAGTTGTACCAAAACTGTCCCACACATCCCAAAACACATTCTCTAGTCAGCACACATAAAATCCAACCAGCCACAGCATACTGTGCTTTCCATCAGTCAGAAGAGTACTAGTGGCTTGTAAAAGACGAAAAAAAAAACTAGGATTCAACAATCATAGCTGCAAGTCTGTGCAGTCAACATGGCTGTGATCATATTAAAATACCATCCATCCATTATCCTAACCGCCTTGTCCGAGGAAGGGTCGCAAGGGAAGCTGGAGCCTATTCCAGCTATTCGGGCGAAAGGGATGGTACACCCTGGACAGCTCGCCAGTCCATCGCAGGGCCACACAGAGAAAACAACCACTCACGCTCACTCCAATGGGCAACTTAAGAGTAACCAATTAACCTAACATGCATGTCCTTGGACGGTGGGAGGAAGCCGGAGTACCCGGAGAGAACCCACGCATACACGAGGAGAAAATGCTAACTCCACACAGAAAGGCCACTGTCTAAGCCTTGCCCTGGCCGAGGATTGAACCAGCAACCTTCAAGCTGTGATGCTACCATGCAGCCCCATATTAAAATTTTAAGAAAAATATCAGTATCCATGTTTTATGGCCCAATACTAACCATGCAATCATCCACAACAACAGAACAACAGAGCAGGACAACCAAACTAGGCTTGAGGTACAGTCAGTACTTCTGACATACCCGTCTACCAGAAAGGTAGACGGGTATGTCAGATTAGACATACCCGATTAGTCTAATACACATTAGACAGTCATCTAAATAAGAAAAAATTACCTCAAGCTTCATTCATTCATTTTCTAAACCGCTTAATCCAATTCAGGGTCCCAGCTTGCTTTGAGCGAAAGGCAGGGTACACCCCGGACAGCTCGCCAGTCCATCGCAGTCCATACCTCAAGCTTCACTCCAGGAAAACTATTCAACCAAACATGATTTTAGCGAGGGCATTGTGCTGCGATGGCAGAACTTTTTTGGCCGTTCTGGTGTCTTACCGCAGGTGTTTACAAAAATGGTAATCTAATCATGGCTGAAGAAGAGCGAAGGGACCGAGTTTCAATCAGACTGCAGGAAAAGTAGCGACATGGATCGAAACTACAGAGAAAATAAATGGAGGGAACATTTGGGAGTAATTATGAAAATGAATGAAGTTAAAATTATGGAGCAGTAAACTGAGGTGACAAGTCTCGTATTACAGTCAATGGTATTCATGAGATGACTCACACACACACACACACACACACACACACACACACACACACACACACACACACACACACACACACACACACACACACACACACACACACACACACACACACACACACACACACACACACACACACACACACACACACACACACACACCAGCAGCTCAATGCAGACATTTCTCATTTCCCATCATTTTCAGACCTAATTTTATTTACTTGACTGATTGCAACCACCCAGTCTAACATGGACGACTAAATGTTTGTCTGTGATGTGAAAAACCCACAATGTACATTTGTTTCTTTAGATTTTAAGATAGCTTGAGTTGGTTCTCCCTCTGTAGTGGTTTTATTGAAAGAATTGTGAATTTGTATTTTATGGCCATTGTGCTCTGCAACTAAAAACTGGGACAATGAGAAAAAAAAATCACATGGATTTACTAAAGAACTTAGTGGGAGGCATGCATGTTTCATTAATCTGTAGCAAAATCCCTTAATGACTTTGTATCCTCTACATTTTGCTCAAAATTGTGACAGATGTCACATGGTCAGGTCAGAACAGGCACTGCAGATTAGACAAAAATAGGAGGAAACCTCTGAAACCGCAGGCCCTGCCACTCAACGACCTCAAACAGCTGTGCAGTCCAGCTGTGCACAAAACTCAGAGCTGGCTCATACTACCCATTCTGGGGAGAGGTCACAAGCCCTGTGCCTGGATGAAAAAAGAAATAAACATATCAACTATTAAACAGCTAAATCTTCTGATATCTGGTGTTATCCAAACAGCAATCTATAAGCCAAAGATGATCAAGACTGAAACAATTATTTTCATGCGAGACTGTCTGCTGGATTAATAGGTGCCATGGGGTAATGTTGCACTAAACTGGCCTTCATTTCCCTTCAGCATACTTCATTCAACTGAAAGTTATGTGCTAAAAGCAAAAGTCAGTAAATAAAGCGTTGGCAATATATTCTACATTTGTTTTATTTCTTATCCAGCTGAACCACATTCACTGTTTCTGAGCCCATCGGACCCAAAGACATCTCGAAACTAGAGAGACTGATTTGTAAAGTCACCCACGTTCATTCTGTTTTGTCAACATAAACCATGAGGAGTCTGCTTTTAGCTCTAGTTTTCATTCCGCATGTTCTCACACTTCAGTAGAGTTTCACCAGTATGTAGTCAACTCAAACTAAAAACATTTTCCAGCACTATAGTTAAAATTTAAGACACTACAAGCATAATTACATGAAACATGATTTATTTCTTCATCTAAAAAGATGTACGGCTCATATCAACATGAAGTTACTTAAACAAACCTAATTTGTGCCATGTCTCCTTGAGTCACAGCATCATTATTTTAGACAGTTTGAGACAGTGGGAAACTAAAACATCTAAAACGCTAATTACAGCCAACAAACCAGCAACAAGAGTGTAATTTCAATACAACAAGGCTCTGCGTGAACAAAGGAACCCAATAAATCCTTCAGCATTTCATTTGACATGATGGACCCTTGGGGAAAACTAAATACAACATGCTGCCTGACAGCTCCTGCTTGTTGTCTTGTCTCCTAAAGTTTCTCTTTATTTGTTAAAGGAGATGGTTTGTTTAATGTAACACAAAGAACAGAGGGACCTGACCCAGAGTTTAAACAGCTCAAGGACAATATTCAGAGCGGCAAGGCAGAGAAGGATCTCTTAAGAATAAACATAATCCATAATGAATGACAGAAATATGGACTACAAGAACAAATCATCTATTATTAAATGTATGTTAGCCTCCAGTTCACTCAGAAGCCATCAGGGTGTGCTCCCACAAACACAGAAGTTATATTACGCACACAAACACACAGGTAAACAACACTTTCCTCTCCCACTGATCAACTCCTATTATGTGGTGTACCTCAACAATCTTTCAACAATGCAACAAAAGATATGACTACCTCAAAAATACTTTAATACAAGTTAGTTAAATCCTCAAAGGCAGAGGAATAAACCAACTGTGTGACAAAATAAAACCGAGTCAAATACTTTTTACAGACGCAAACAAGCTAAAAGGTAGCTTCATGTCTGCAGGTTCAACCATGAACAAAAATAGGAGACAGCAGGTCTGAATGACATGTGAAGACTTCTAAACTGTCTAAACCTCAAGATAGGCAAATAAATTGATGGAACACATAAGACAGATGTTCCTAAATGATTCAGAAAACTCTCAACCATCATGTAAACATGCAGACTTGTAAAAGTCCAGTCAGGGGGGACGTTTAAATCAAGACGGCGCACCATAAATGCCAAAGCAGATTCATTGAAAATGTATAAGAGAAGGTTGTCATGTGCAGGGAAACTATACACAGACACATGATCAACGCAAATAAACTCTGGCCTCTCACCCACAAAGCTCCATAGTCAGTCCATTTAATTTGACCTCTATGCTTTTAAAGCTGAAATACTGCAGTGATGTGTGTTCAGCCCTGCTGCACACTTTGTTCTTCTTTACTATGTTCCCGTCTTGATCGCTAGTTTGCAGATGAGACTACTTCATACAAAAATAGCCTTTTTTTTTTTTTTAAGGCTATTACTTTGAGCATATGAGCACTCAGAAATCTTGTGTAAACACACAGTTGTGATGCTTCACATGATAAGTACTCTTAACAAAAAGTCAAGTTCTTTAACAAGACAGTTTTTGTAAAACAATGCGATGAGATTGTGGTTTCCCTTTAGCCTCACACCTGTCAACGCCAAAATCCGGTGAAGTGACTCGGTGTCGAGCAAGGAGTGGCTATACCGAGCGTAAGAAGGGGGAATGCCATTCATTTTAAGAATTCACATGTTATTACTGCGCTCTTGGGCAGGTCAGCCAGAACATGTAAACTCAAACAACTCTCCCTTACAAGCTAGTAAAACAAGAGTGTTCAGTGTTTGTCTGGTGCTGCATGGAAGCACTGTCCCCATACACCATGAATAGGGAAGTCAAGTCTGCTTCCACGTAAAAACACTGTACATTTCCACACTCAGGTCATAGCAAAGAGCTAAAACATGAATGCATTTTGAGCAGCAGTCCATGCCGCAAACCTACATTTCCAAGTCTGCAATGATGCGTTATGGACTTCATTAATCATTTCTAGGTTTGGGTAAGTAAACAAAGGGCAGACTTTGAAGAAAAGATATGCATTCAATGTGCAAAGGAACAATAAAATTATTTAAGTCAAGTCCCCACTGTAGTCACGGCTGGCACTCAATCTAAAGCAGAGCACCAGCAGTAATGATCCAAGCTTCTGTTTCTGAAGAGATAAAAGAAATAAGATTTGTTTGGGGTGGAGATGGAGGAAACATGCCCTGAAAGTGTACGATAAGAATTTTTTATTTATAATCCAGAGTGATGCTGAAGTCTGACCAGGAAATGAATGTCTGCTCAGCAGGAATCACTTTATGTCTCTACTCACCCCGTCATGTCTAATTGATTTTATTTTTTTTAAATGTGTGGAAAATACTTAATATCCATTTGGAGGCTTTTTACAAAATCAAAAAACTTGTTTGGGAGATCTGACAAAGAAATCTTTATCTACTTTATGCAACGTAGGTAAAGTGAGACACACCATGGTGGGGAATTACCTGAAAACTCTCCACACCTGTAAAGGGCAGATTGCTTGACAGGAGTGCTTTCTTCTCAGTATCAATACACTTCACAAAGAATAAACATCAGCAAAACACCTAGAAACTACAAAACCAAATACATAAACCTTTTCAAACCACATACACTAACTTTTAGGGTTTTATTAGACTGTTTAGTTTCAGTAAACATGCTATAAAAAATAACCTACCATGTACAGAGAAGTGGACTGTCCGGGACTGTTTAAATGTTCCTAAAACTGTAGACGAAAAGGACGTGAAGGTTTTTTTCCCCCGCTTTTTTAAAAAGTCGTTCTATCCACAAATACGCATCTGTACAAGTTTGTACAAACAAAACTACACGTTAAAGGCTTTAGTTTCGCACTTTGGCTTCTCCCCTACTCGTTGAAAGCGTGGTTGGCGTCTGGAGAGCCGCTTAAAGACTGCAGTCGCTTTAGTGCGAGGACAAGCTACAGAGACAAACAACTGTTACATCCGGTTGTGAATTTCAAAATAAGACGTCCGACTTTGTTTCATGTCATTATAATGCCGGAGAAGTCTAAATTAAATGTTTGCCATATGGATTTTTACTATAAAATGCTGTTTTCTCTGCAAACCAAACCTTACAGTGTCATTCTTCCCAATATTCTGGAGAAGCCCGTTTCATATTGCAACTTTTAATCCCTTTCTTCTTTTTTTCCAACACATGATAGCATTCATTGATCATTGACGTGATACATCTTTTTACTTTTTGGTTGTTCTCATCAGGGTTTGTCACAGAATATCATCTGTCAACATCAATCTGTATCCTATGTATTACTTTCTTCTGCACCAACTAATTTAATGTCCTCATTCACTACACCCACAAAGATCCTTTCTGGTTTTCCTCCAGGCCTGGTAGTGCAATCCCTAACATCCTGCCTGTATATTCAGTTTCTACATACCCAAACCATCTTTGTCATGTCTCTCACTTTGTCTCCAAAATATCTAACATTTACATATTCCTGGTCATATCTATCCTTTTAAGTCCAAAAGAGAACTTCAACATCTTTATCTCTGCAATCACCGGTTCTGTTCTGCCTCCTGTCTTTTCCCCAGGATCACTGTCTCCAAACCATGCAATATCCCTGCTTTCACCACCATCTTGTTTACATGTCTTTTTATTTTAACTTTTCTTCTTACTATTTTCACTTACACTTCTCTGTTCTTAATTATTTGCAATCACACATCACATTGGACACTTTGAATCGCATACTAAATACTTTAAATACACCTAGACTAACCACAATCGACATATAACTTATTCAGATAAGTGTAATTTACTGGGATACAAAGAAATAATCCAGCTATTAGTGGTTTTAATATTTTGCAGTTTGCCTCTTGAACAAACAAAAACTGTGTATAACCTGGCGATTTAGAGTAAATTCTATGCAATGAAGCCAAGAAAACATGCAGAATACAACATAAAACTGAACATACAGTGTATATGATCATTTATTAGGTAATCTAGATTATTTACAATCACTGAGTGTTGGCAGAAAAACATGAACATCTGTGTGCTTATACAATATGAACCAAAACTACATTCTCTAAAAAGAAAAAAAAAACTTTAGTGCAGTTGGAGCAGTTTATTAAAAAAAAATAATGCTGATCAAACTGATCCCATGTAAGTGTAATCTCTTTATATAAGGAGATAAAAATATAACAAATGAGAGTATCTCAGATGTGAACATGGAAATGAAGCTGAAGGATTTTACTTTGATATAAATTCTTCGGCTTCCGGTATTTTCCTGCCCCATGCACCTGACTTGCGCTGTGTCGCTCGCGCTCTCTCTCTCTCTTCCTCTGTCTCTCTCTCTCTTTCTCTCTGTCTCTCTCTCTCTCTTTCTTTCTCTCTCTTTCTCTGTCTTGGGAACACACGAGAGCGCGCACATGCATATAGTTAAATCTCTTCCTATGGGAATCTTATTTTTGTCCTCATGAGCATTGAGGTTAAAGTCCCCACACAAGCTGCCAAACAAATGCACAAACGTTTACTTAAAACCTATTCTGGACATGCAATGTTTTTCAATAATATAAGGGTGCTTAGCATTATCACAGTTTGAGTTTTTCTGCAGATATAATATGATAACGGTGTCCAACAGTGGCTTAATAAGCTTGCTGTGTTAAGGTGGTAAAGCAATTACAGAGTCCCACAGTGGTTTGTTTAGAAGATACCCCAGATTCAAAGCCTGCCCACAAGCACAACTGGTTCTTTGCACTGTATTCTAAATATGTAGAACGAGGTCATAGCTGATAACCTCAACCCTCCCAGACAATCCTCTCTCCTCCAAAAGAGCAAGACAAGACAGATAGTCCCAAAGGGTGTTCTTTTTATACCCCTTTCTTTTCTATGATGGTATATAGGTCTATATGTGGTGACATATTTACTGCAGATCAAAAAAATGACATCTAGTTGGACATATGTTGAATGTTCCTGAGCCAGCCTCTGGCAGCTGGCATTTTTGTGTTTATTTTTCATATTTCAACACATGATGCATTTTTCAAGCAGGGGTGGAGCTAGAGGGGTGGCCAGGGTGGCACCGGCCTCCTCTGAAATCTAATTGGATGAAAATGTGGACGTTTTGGCTTCATAGTTCATAGTCAAAAGGACATTTTGTCTCTAAAAAATGACAACTATGTAAAGTTATGTGAGGTTTTGAATTTATAGTCAGAAGCTACATAGCACTGCTAATCTAGTTATTTTGTAGCACGAAATTAGTTTTAAGATAATGTGGCAAAATCACGTTATATGTCGTTTTATGTAAGTCTATTTACCATAGACTGTATATAGAAAGATGGAAGGAGCCTCCGTGACGTCAGCCATAGGTTTCTGAAGAGCTGAATTGCAGCTCGGTGGGCGGTTCCTACCATCGCCATCTTGGCAGGGGCATGCATGTCGTCTTGTTTGGAAAATACAAATATGGGCAAAGAGGTGGAGCTGAGGGGGGCTGTTCTTCTTACTTGAAGCGGGAGATTGAGTACATGTCAATCAAAAGGACTCGCCCCTAAATATGCAGAATTTCAAGATTAAATTACTTTTAAACGGGCGAGTTAAAAAAAAAATCCCCCCACAGTTGTCATGAAAGTAAACCTGACCTAGTAAACCTAAAATGGATTTTTTTTTAAAAACCAGGCTGTAAACATGTTTATTTCTGCTCTGAAGTTGACCTTTTTAACATGGGAGTCTATGGGGATTCGCTCTGTTTTGCAGCCCCTAGTGGATGAAGGGAGAACTGCTATTTAATGCACTTCCGCACAGGCTTCACTTTTAGATGCTCCGTCCATCTTTCATATACGGTCTATGGTATTTATGGACTAAACATCAAGATTTCTTTATTGAAGCTGAAAAGACACGGTACCTCAGCAACCAAGGTACTTTGTTTCTTGATTCTGACTAAGTTAGAGTTACAGGATTCAGTGTACGTTAAAGAGCAGGCTAGAAAAGTTAGCTAATTTAAAAGTGGGCTACAGGATGAAAATGTGGAAAAAAAATATAACCAGTAGTAAAATATAATAAAATATATCCTGTCACTAGTATTCTTCTTAAAGGAGGACAGAGGACTTAAGAGGAAGGGAGAAAACACAGATCAGGCTAAGACAGACCTCAACATCAATGTCAGCAGCCTTGATAGCTCCTAACGTGGAGCTTGCTATGTATGTCAGACAAGGATCCAGTCACCACCAGACAGTAAGCCAGACCTGCTGGAGGGAGAAGCTATTGATTCCTGTAACACACATCATGCGTCCCAAAACAATCAACTTATCTCTCAATGAACCTTTTTAAACTTGTTGCAAATATTTCCACTTGGTGATCCAGATGGTCAATTTAGAGATTTTCTCACGTCTCTTTAATATGACCACAGTCATCACTGCAGTGTAATTGAGTTTATGAAAACACAATAGTTTCCTTTCTTAGTGAATAGCCCCCCTGATAAGGTCTTGCCTACTTGCTGGCCACCACATGTATAAAAGTCTAGCTCTGCCATTGTTCTCAAAGAATGATATCCTGCAGTGAAGTTTTAGTTCCAACTTTAATCTCTTGAAATGTCACATACCAGCCAAAAGATTATATATTATAATGGTAAATTGCCTGGGATTGTCACCTAAAATGTGTCTAAATTTAAATAAAAGTCCATACTTAGGCAGCACAAAATGCTAACAAATTAAATATGCTATGTACCCCATCTCAGTTTGGTGCACAAAATCCACTCAACATTAAATAAACGGTCTTTGAATCTAAGTCTGTGAGAATATTAAAGGAAATCTAACGTTATCATCTGCACGAAATGTCATGCTATAAAGTGATTCAGTCTGTACCAAAGCAATGAACTATTCATTCATTCATTCATTCATTATCTGAGCCGCCTAGTCCGATTAAGTGTCGCGGGGGATCTGGAGCCTATCTCGGCAGTCTTTGGGCGAAAGGCGGGGTACACCCTGGACAGGTCACCAGTCCATCGCAGGACAATGAACTATAATGTAACAAAATATCCATACTTTTGCAAACACAAACACACAAACACTCCTTTGCACTACATTAGGTTGATTTATTCATTTTGTGCATGTGGTTCATATTTCCTAAATCCCTCCTAATTCCCAAAGAACTGAACCCCATTTGTTTGGAAATTGGATTCACTGAGCTTTTGAAGCTGAGGTTCCTGCACTAAGGGGTGGAATAAAAAGTCCAGCACTTATCTGGCCACAAGGGAATCTGAGAGGAGCTGTTACAGTAATTGATAATTGTGCTTGGGCTAAATGCATCCTTGTTCACTCCCTAAATCAAACCTCTGTGTCTGCCCTTTGCCACTCTAGCGTGAGGACATTGAGTTTCTGCTGGACTCAGCTCCCAACTGGGCCGGGAAATGCATGACTATCTTTGCCCAAATCAGCCAGCCTGCCTGCAATTATGTTATGTTAACTGATAATGAGCCTTCTGCATCCATGTTGAGCTCATTTACTCATAAACATGCTAGACAGAGATAAGTGGTGAAGAGTAGCCTAAGTGGTCAGTCATACTGCAGCTCATTTCACTCAGACATAGCTCCTAGATCTCTACTGTTCAAGAGCCAATTCCCTGAATGTGAACTGCAGTGATTTCTATTATGATGCATGAGGCATGTGCAGCAGAAATCCCTGGCGGGACATTTTAATGTACTTACCAGGTGCAACGCAAAACATTCATGCACTTATTTATGATTCCCTTTTGTACCTTTTGCATTTGATTTATATATGATTTTCACCGCTCTGCACTTTGCTTATGTTTGCTAGTTCATGTATTTAAAAGATATTTAAAAACCAGAAAGCACGAGTCTTACTGAGAGATGAAATGGTTTGAACTGTAAGTGAAATATATGAATTTATACCATAATTTCTTGAGGTAAGTCGGATATAAAACAGCCTAAATAAATACTCAGTACAGAGGATGGCAGTTTCAGGATAAGGTGACAAGAGAAAAGATCTGCCTTCTTATTTTACCTTGATATACCTTGATATATATATATATATATATATATATATATATATATATATATATATATATATATATATATATATATATATATATATATATATACACACACACAAACACCATATTGTACATCCATCCCTTGACAAGGAGGTACTATTTGTGATGTTTCTCGTTGTCAGTTTTTTTTCCTCTTTTTTTTTTTTTATTCACAATTTAAATATTTAAACCATATAACATACACAGTCCTAAGACATTCAACAAAACAAAACAAAACAAAAAGGTGTGGGGGGGATATGGGGTGTTGTGCATGCTCATATTCGTCCACAAGGTATTTAGATGAGAAGCCACATTCGAAGGGCAGGTGGGTTATATGTTGATATGTACATCTACCAATATATGCATACATACATACCTGGACACACATACATACACATATATACACACAGACACACACACCTGGTTTATTTCTGACTCCAGTCTTTTAACAGAGTTGGTGAATCTTAACCTTTCCAGTTTACTGATATCACTGTCTGAGCCTTCTTGAAAAATGCTGTTTGCCACCAAAATGAAAGGGGAACACATTTCAAAGAAATTTTTTTTCAGAAAAAATAGTTTTTCATTTGTGACAGCAAAAATAAGAAAAAAAAAAACCAAACAGAAACAAAGGCACAGCTTGAGGAAGAGAACAATAATGATGCGTGATGGACAGCAGATGGGGTCGGGCTATAAACTGTTTCTAGAAGCTGAAGAATTCGTGTTGTAATTCAGTCTCTCACATAACAAGAGCATATGGTTTCCATGCTTCTGCTAATTAAAGACAAGTGATTATAAATCTTCTTTCCACATATGTTGTAATAATGCAGTCATTAACGGTCTACATGTGTCCTTTTCTTGTCTTTACTAATCTTCAGGAGGCAGATGTTGCAAGCAAGCAAGGCGTGCTGCATTTCTGCTGTTTCAGATTTATAGACCGAGCCGCTCACTTGATATTAATTTCAAACTTTTTGGCATGGTTCTGTGTTGGCTCTGTGGGATCATTTTCTGCAGGAATTCGCCTCCTTTTGTCAGCGTCGGCTGGTGCTGTGAGGACGCCAAAGATGACCTAAGCCATTTAATCTAAGCCTGAGCTGACTAGTGCACTTCCTAATCATCTTTATTAATGTTCTTTCATAATTGAGGCACTTCATTTAAAAAAAATGAACACATATTTAAGACAGATTAATCACCAATAAATATGAAAAAAAATATTCTCTGCACACATTGAAGTCACATAAAAATGCAGAATTCATTAGCATGGCTTGGCCTCACTGATAATCAGCTTAACTAACAATGCTTATACCAATCATGCTTCAATTGACAGCCGTAGTTTTCAGTGTCCAGGCGCTCACCAAGCAGACAGTCAGTGTGTGCACACACACAGTCTGCGGAGAGATTAAGCAGAAAGGGTCTTGGTTTGAAGGTGGCCGAGCAAACAGCTAATTTGAGTGTGAAAAGCCATTTTCTTTGGTCTGGCTGTGGGGCATGCCTGGTTGGCTGCTGGGTAAAGCTGTTCCCCCTCTTTTTTTGTGGCCTTCAGAGTAAATTAAAGTCTGGTGTGAGGCTCTGGGGCCCTGCCAGCAAACCTTGTCCCAGAAGTAAAAAAACGCTGATTTTAATTTCTTGTTTAAGAGAATACCACTTTCCTCTCAACACCCTCATGTGTTGCGCCTATAATTAAGCTCTTATTGTCACCCCACCTGCCCTCTCATTTAACCTTTAAAGTTTTCCAGCATAAGAAAAAAAAAACCAAAGCTGCAATGCAAGACCGTCTTTTGTCCCCTCGGGGCTCTTTAACAGCCTCCACACCCCCTGTGCCGGAGCAGATTAAGCCCCTCAGCTCTCTCTGTGCTCAGATCTCTGTGTTCTATAAACCCTGAATGTGCTGGTGTCTTACAGAAGCTTTTCCTGCAGTGTTTAAATGGCATGATGTGGCCAGTCGAGCAAACTGAGGCGACAGGCAGGTGTTTACAGCACATCAGTGCCGCTGAGGTGGACAGTTGGCAAGAGGTCCTTTACTAATGCATCATGGCGGTTTGGGATATGAACCAGTGGCATCCTGGGTGTGGCTGAAGGGACTGGAAATAATAAGATGAGCTTCCCGCCAGTGAAGTAACAGGAACTAATGACTGAGCTGATGTAGGGAAATGTACAACACATTGTAAGCAAAGGCAGCTGTGATCAATGCATGCTGGTCGAACGCTAAAGTTTCCAGTAAACCCCACAGTTTAGTTAATTCTCTTACTTTTACCGTGCAAGCTGCAGCTTTGAAGCAGTGCACTTCAAATCAGACACATGTGGTCAAAAAACACTTTTTGTCATATTAATACAAAACTGTTTTTGTAATGTCACATGAAAAACCATGTGCAACAAAAAAATAAGCCAAAGTGCAGAAACGGTGTGTGTAGAACTGATTACACCTAATAATTCAATACCACCTTTACCTGGAATAACCTGAAGTAATCATTTTATGTAAATGTTACCTTCTCTGACATCATAGTGGAGGAATATGAGCGTGAACATGACCATTTCAAGCAGGTTGCAGTTGGCTCATTGCAAGATCTTTTCCTATTGCTGATCATTGACCGCATGCTTCAAATCATTCATTTTGGGCTGGTATGAGCAAATAATCACAGAAGTTCAGCTGAAAATAGTCATAAAAACCACAAGAAAGGCACATTTTGATGTAATCAAGTTACAAGCATCAAAATGTATCATACTGTGATAATTCTCACACTACTGAAAAAGTAAATGAAATAAAATGAAATGAAAAATACTTTATTAATCCCCAAAGGGAAATTCAATTAAATAAAAAAATGAAATTAATAATATAAAATATAATGATAATGATGATAATAATGAGAATAATAAATAAAATAAAAAATAAAAGTAAAATAAACTAAAAACAATCGTAAAACTTCTTGTCTTACATATTGTGTATCTGTCATGACATCTGTCTTTGGTTTTTGCTAAACATGGACGAACGTCTCCACTTTGATCTGTTCTGTCCGATGAACATCATTCCAGAAGTTTTGCTGTTTGTTTTTGTGCAGTTTTACAAACCAAAGCTGATCAGAGAAACCATGTTTTTAGAGAAACAGGCCATTTTCCTGCAACTCGTCTAATAAGCATTCAGTATTTTTCTCATTGTGCAGTCACTAACTTCAACATGCAACATGCTAACTGAGGACTGCTGAGTCTGAGATGTAGACGTTTGTCCACTCCTGGAAAGATTGGCGGCTGTCTTGTGTTTTCCTCTTTTGAATAATAAAATTATTAACTCCAAATTGTTTGGAAATATGTTCCTACCTGGACTCATGTTGAGAAATAACTGATTTTCCGAGCTTATTGCTGATTTATTTTCTGTTTGGCCTTGTGTTAACACACACCTTAATGCCCCAAGCAGCCAGCTGACAAAACCTGCTCACACCTGTTGATGCTCAATTATTCAGGTACATGTGATTGGCAGATCCTGGATGTTATTTACACTCCTAATTCATATGAAATCAGCAAGGATGCTAGGGTTTTTTTTTTTTACATTGCTTTTGTATTTTGATTTGGTTTTTGTCAAATAAATGACATAAAGTGTCATGTCCGGTTGCTCATCAATGGTTGGATTTGAAGGTCATTTTAATTTGTTTTGGTTTTTTATTGCAACCTGAAAAACCTTGAACAAAAATGTAAGTTCTTTATTTTATTTATTTATTTTTTGTTGTTGCACAACTGCAAAAATGATGACAAAATGATGCCATTTGTACAGTAGCTTTCAGATAATTGGTTTTTATTTCACATAGCACCACTAACTGAGACAAAACTGTCAGTAAGAACAACTCATGGTTGTATTTTTGTTTTCTTTTTGTGCCATTCTGTCTTTTTAAACCCAAACTAACATTCACATAATGAACTGAAACCTGAGCCTGGTTCTGGTCAGAGAGCACACAGAGGAGGATGTGGTTATTAATACACACAGCAGCCAGCGTAATGTGGGCCAAACGTGCCGAGAGCCACGTGATTGAGGCAGAGCAAACCTCACCTCCCTCATGTCCTGACATTAAGGGGGTGGAAGGGGTATCTTGAACCAGCTTTGAGTCTGAAAGGCCTCTGGTATGTCTCCAGCATGTTGCAAAGCCCAAACAGAAAAATACAGGATGTGTAGCTGTGGCAGGATTGGTGCTGATGAATGTAAAAACTGCTGTATTATCAGGAGCAGGAATGGAAGGAGTGATAAGAAAAGTCAGTGTGTTTGTTTATAAGAAAAGGGATTTTTGTACTGAAGAGCTACAATGCTTCTCTGTCAATCTTGCAACATGTTCTGGTTTGATTTTAATATGCTTCTTCAAATATTTTCTTTGTGCTTAAACTGGCTTTCATGCAGCAGAACAAAAAATAAATAAAAACACAAGAATATTCATGATGTCTCAGGAAAACATTTAATTTCTGGTAAAAGTATGAGACACAACCTGTTGTTATGTTGTAGCTTAGCTTGTTGCAAATATGCAGAAACAACATGGAGACTTCTCATTTGATTTAAAGAGCTTTTGTTCATGTTGGTATGAAAATGTGGTCGTATTCCCTCAAAACCGTCTGATTCTGTGATTGTTTCGGTATTTCTGAGCAAATAGTCTTTAAAAGAAGTGATGCTTTTTACGCAGCCAAGAGCACATTTTATTTTGAAAAACCACAAAAGCAAAAAGTCATGTTGAGAAGAAACAGTATGTTTCCTTAAATATAAACCTTATTAGTTTATATTAACTTTAACCAGAAATAAAGATGCTCACTCTGATGTTTATTCCCCAGTTTTGTGCCTGACTGTTAAATACATCTCTAACAAAGCAGTGAAGCTGATTTTGCACTGAATTTTGATCCCATCATTAACTTGAATTTTTCACTAAAATCTTTTAGCATCAGAAAAGCCCTGAGCTGTCTGACTCTGGTTGGAGAGCCTGAAATTACCCCCAGCCTTGGTCAAATAGCTTAATGAAGCGGAGAGTCCTTGGACATATATATATATATATATATATATATATATATATATATATATATATATATATATATATATATATATATATGTATATATATATATATATATATGTCCATGGACACACATGCTGTGTGTCCATGCATCCCATCAGCTGCAGAACTCTGAGCAGTTCTCATCCTTCAGTTACTCCCATAAATTCTTACTGTTTGTGGTCAGTTTGTGGAATGCATATGAAGCAGTCATTACTCTGACAGCTGATCGTGATGTTTTTATGTGATTTTAGCTGGTAAGAGGGGGATTTATCACCAGCTGAAACATCTTTACTCAGCTTCGTTCTCTCACATCCTAGAGCGTCTTGACAGAGTGGAATTCTTTTGGACTCCGCGCTCTTTGCTTCCTTCATGATTAAGAGCTGCATTACTTGAGTTGTTTCATCTCTTTCCCTCTCCAGATGGCAGCTATTTGAATAGTCATGCAAAGCTCTGATCAGTAACCCATTCAAAACAAAAGAGAACAATCACAGAGAGATTACATTACTCATTCAGAGATATCAGTTGCAAAACCCAGGATTTTATCTTTGAAACCTCACTTTGATTATCCTTAGCAATCCTGCAGAGAATGACAACTTCAAAATGGCATTTAGGAAAGTTTGGCAAAAATCTAGGTGCAAGCCTGGATGTGTTTGGCTCATTTTTCCCAATTTTTTCCTCTTGAGGAGCTGGCAGGCAACAGAGCCGCCTTCGTCTCGGTGCTGCAACGCCTGAAAACACAAAGAGCCCCATTCAGAGACTCCATTGGCCATATCCCACACTGTCTAGGACATCCAGACCCATCCACAACACACAGCCTGGAGTCATTATGGAAGGCAGTGTGTACTTACACAGCAGTAAAACATTCACAGAAAAACATTAAACATTAAAGGAAGGTCAAGAAGAAGAAAGCGATTGGAGCAAAAAAAAAAAAAACCAAAAAAAAAAAAAAACCATGGGAAGCATCACATCTGTGTAGGGTCTCCCTCCTGCTGTCTCATCTACTGTGATTTTCATTAGTCAAACACACTGAGGAATTGTTTCCCGCAGCTTACAACATTATTTTTTTGAAGTTTCAGCAATCCAAAGGGCTCAGGGTTCCACATACCATGTGTCAGCTGAGTCTGGTGCCAGGGGTTTCCCTGGACCGGTCTGCCAGAGATGGAGCCGGCAAGGAAATCAAAGGGAGGCCCCAACGTCTGAGAAGTCCAAAAACAGTGCAGCATTATTAAAAAGAGATACACCACTTAGTTTGCAGTTGAGACTAATAAGTAGTGCTTATGGTGGGCTCAAAGCAAGCGCTGCTCTGGTCCCTTTATCACAAATACACAGAGGAAAGTTTTTATGAGTTTATTTCCTCATGTTGGAGCTGAAAGAAGCATTTTGTTTGTCTTCAGTCCCCAAGGTGCAACTAAAGTCTAAAAGCAGCAGGTGATCGAGTTCTGTCTCAACTTCCTCCCCATTCTGGCTTTTAGTTTAGGAACCAACTTCTTATGGAACCCAGTTTTTTTTTCCAGGTTTTGGCTGACGAGCCAACAATAAGTGAACACTTTATTTCTCCTCGATCTGTTGTGTTGTGATTGGTGGCAGCTCCAGAACCCAGGTTGAGGTCAAAGGGTGATCAAGTGCTGCTGTAATGGCATCTCAGCTTTGGAATAATCCTCCAGTTTTCATTCGATCTACTGTCTTATGACACATTTCCACCGCTTTTCTTTCTCACCTGTCAGCTGATCTGTTAAATAAAGCACAGATGTCTTTTTAAAACTCATTTTAAAACCCATTTTATTCCTTTAACCCAACATAAGACAGTTTCCGGTCAGTGTCCTTTAGTTTATTTTTATTATTGGTTTTATTTACCATTTATTCAGTTTTTTTTTTTTTATTGTTTTAATTCCGTATTTCTGGTATGACCTGTTGTTTTATTGTGTTATTTATTTGCATTTGAAAAGTTTTATTCTGTTTTTATTTTGGCCGATTGTGTACAGCATTTTGTTTCAACTCTGGGTGTTTTAAAGGGCTTTATAAATAAAGTTGAGTTGAGTTGAGATGAGCATTCTGTGGGATTTTTATCTAAAGTTTCTTTGTGACGTTTAAATAAAATGCAAGGTTGAAATCATGGGGTTTATGACATGAAACCGCTTCATGTGTCGTGTCAGCAAGTAAAATCTGCAGAGAAAGAGGAGAGCTTTGTGCCTGTCAGGCTTGAGAGCTGCGATTCTCAAGTTGCTTCATCTTCTCCAGATGGCAGCAGAAAGAGGTGAGCTTGTGAGACCTCTGCAGTCTGCTCCTCAGACATCCTCAAAGCTCATCCCAACCTGAGCTGTCAGAGGTGATTTTCACCTCCAAATAGTAGACACAGTCGGACATAATCTAGGGGTTTTATGGTTAAGTGGTGGCTAACCTGGGGTCATTATCTGGCCTGACATGCTCTACGAGTGTTAAATGGACCAGATTTTGACTTGTGGCTGAGTTTAAGCTGCAACAATCACTCCAAGTCTGGTTTTTATGACTATTTTCAGGCTCGTGTAGATGTTCAAATCACTCACTAATGCATGTCTTTTTTCGCTGACATGGGGAGAACAAGCAAACTCAACCAACACTCAGGGACCTTGTTGCTGTGAGGTGACAGTACTGAACATCACGCCATGATGCAGCCTTCACCCTAGGTTAGTGCTGTAATACAAGGCTACATGTGAGACAAACATGTTTTTGTATCTGGTTGCAGGTTGTAAAGATGTTGTGTTTTAAAAGTATTGAAAACCAGAATTTTTTTTTTTTTTTTTTTTAAAGGAAAATGTCTTGGTCATGTTTGAGTGACACATCTTGTCTTATAATTATGTTGTGGCAGGAGTTGCGCATCATCTTAATCAGATTTCCAGCACCCCAAGATTCAACACTTAATAGATGAGAACAATTCCCAGGGTGATATTAAATGAATTCAGGAGGGGGGCCAGGGTTGCAACTCATTAAAGACACTGGTACGAAACATGCAGCCGCTGTCCTATTCTACAGCTGAACCTCTGCCTTTTTTATTTATCATAAACCTGAAATTTATTTAGGTTTGTTGTGACTGTGATAAAATGTGACACCATCAATACATCCTGCAGCAAAACACCAAACAGGACGATGCAGCCTGGCTTGCCTCTGAAAGCTGCTGATTCTACCTGTAACCTCACACCAAAGCAGCAAAGGCAGGGCAGATGATTTAACTCATGAAATATTCATGTGAAGATGTTTCGAAACACTTTGCATTTATTAAAAGTCACTCTGTCTAAATAATGGATTGCGTAACATGACACTGGAGGTGGCTCGGTCACACATTAAAAGGAAGCATCTGTTGTGTAGATCCTCACCTTAACCCTTACATGATGTGTAAATTGATCTAATATGATGATCAGAATACAAAATGAGTAACAGCAACAGCAGAAGGGCAGTAAGGGGTCAGCAAATGCCTGATGTTGCAGCAAATTCTGGCTGAAAGATTAATACGAAATGTTTTACTGAGCAATAACTTTACTGAGGATAAATTGCATTATGTGCATAACTGTGATCTAACACAATTATATACACACACACATATATATATATATATACAGAACAGAAACATGTCTGGGAGTTTGTCTGCAATGTAAGTATAAAATCTGCTAAAATAAAGAATAATCCATCAAATCCTTGAAGTCGTGTTTGTTCATCAGATCAGAAATGTGCTGTCTGAGCCCACACTGCCTCCTGGTGGCCACATATGGAAACAGCCAAAATGTGCTCCATATGCACTTTTATTGGGAAAAAGTAGTTTTGTGATAATACAAAAAGGTCAGTAGAGAACACATTGGAATAATATGTAAAACTTGGTTTCCATGGTTAACATGAAATACAGCAGCTCTCTGTGTCATTGCGTTGTTTCCAGACTGAGGAACATCTCAGTGACACTGTTCAGTCATTATTCATGAGGACTTGCATGTGAAAGCTTTCATCACTGGACATTTAACAATATTCACATTTTGACATCTTACTTTCCTTTCACAGTGAAACAAACGTTTTCTGGATTGTTTCACTGTGAACGACAATCTAAGTTACAATCATACATTTCATTCTCTCCTTCTCTTCGTTTAGTATTTATACATTTATATTCAGCTTATCGGACAGAAACTTTGGAGCCTGGTCCATTTTTATTAATGACACTTTTCATTTCTACTTCTGGCTAGCTTCACCTCCTTTCACGGGACTCTTTACAGTTCGTGGTGTCTTTGTTTTCGTCACTTTCTCTGTCTTTTCTTTTTTACCCTCTTCTTTATTCAACGCCACAGCGTTCCCCTGCTCCTCCTCTTCGTTTTCTGACTTGGCAGCGACCTTCCTCAGCTTGTGTTTGCCTTTGAGAGGAGCTGAAAAGGTGAGTGAGGATTTGATGAACTCCAGAGGAAAGATGCCCACGTCTCCGTCGAAACGGTTTTTGGTGACCTGCAGGGATCTTCGGCCCGGACACGTCACCAGCTTCTTCTCCTGCAGAATGAGGACGTTGTCGGCCTCTTGGCTGGCCTGGTAGAGGTTAGAGGTCAAGATGCGTGTTGGATACATCGTATAATTATAATTTTCTTGAAGAAAGAAAAGATACAACTTTCTTGTCATACTTTGGCAGAACCGAAAATGGACGCTGTTTGCAGTTCTCGGTCATCCTCCTCTTTCCTCGGGTGAATGATCAGAGTGACGTGGCAGCTGCTGTTGGTGGCAAACTTCCTGAAAACCCCAATTATGTGATCCTGGACAGCAAACCTGGATTTATAACCACAAAATTTAATTTTCTTATTAATATTAGTATTCTTTTCCAGCATCATAACTAAATGTTCACTTCTTTACTCGAGGGGCGTCCAAAGTCGGTCCTCGAGGGTCGCTGTCCTGCAGGTTTTCGATGTATCCCAGTAGCTCCGCACAACGACTGATTCATTTGAGTCAGGTGTGTTGGAGCCAGGATGCATGGAAAACCAGCAGGACTGTGGTCATCGAGGACTAGAGCTGGACACACCTGCTTACTTACTTGTCTAATGAGAGGCTTTCTTGTCCCATCATGAACTGCAGGTTATCGATGACGACATGGTTGATGTCGTAGAGGTAAACAGCGTGTTGCATCGTGTCCAGCACTGTCCTGAACAACAAAGTGGGAGAAAAGTCAGACGTGAGTCTTTATCCGCTTTATCTGGGAAGAAAATCCTCTTAAAAAAAGAGGAGAATAATATGAAAATTGCTGTACTTGATGTTCTGCTGCCCGTGGAAAGTCATGAAGTAGAGCGGCAGCTCTTCAAACTTGTCGGCCCAGAAGTCGTACTGCTCCAGGTTCTCCTCCAGCCTCTGCATGGCAAACTGTGTCAGCATGATCTTAGCCAGACGCACGTTGTTGATCTCAAAGCTGCCCCATAATGTGTTGACGCCCTGCATGCAAAGGTCCAGCGCCAACTCGCTGATGAAGGTGGTCTTCCCACTTCCAGTAGGACCTGGTTAGGACATAAAAGTGTACAGAAGACATGATTACAGACAGAATGGATGTCTCCAGTCATCTTTAAACTCTTAACTCAAGACGTCAGAAAGACTTCTGGAACTTGTTTCTACGCATTTTTTCTTTTAAATTGTAGAGTTGTAACACGTTTCTGAGCACATGCAGAGATTTAAGTCTTTATTTTTATCTTTCTATTAAAAAAAAGAAAGAAGAAGGTCCTCAAACTATAAAAACTACGATTTTTTTCCCATTTCTGGCACATTTTCAGGTTTAGCTGTTGTGATGAATTTGCAGCCGTTATGAATTTGCATGACCAACTCCTACCTGTAAAAACTGTGAGTTCCCCTTTTCTGTGTCCCTTCAGGATCCTGTTGAGCTCTGAAAATCTCTTCCACTTGACTCCCGCCACTTGGTCTGTGTTGACCAGCTCGCCGTAAACATCCTCTCTGAGCTGTTTGAAGGAAACGATGGATTTGTGTGCGGCCGGGATGGAGGCTTTAATGATGCGGTTTAAATTCTTGCCTCGGGCCAGCGCCTCAGACGCACACGGGTGGTACTCCCCGGGTCGCACCAGAGCGCACCTTCTTAGTCCGAGCTTACGTGAAAAGATCTTTGACGCCTCCCAGGAGCGTATGTCCCCTCCGAGCCACAGTGTCACGCGCTTGAACTGCTCCAGGTAGGGCAGCAGGACCGGAGGGAGGCAGCTGACCCCACGAGGAAGAGCCACGCTGGGGAGTCCTGTGGCCTGGCTCACGGCCAGAGTGTCCAACTCGTGACCAGTTATCACCACCTCCGAGTCTAAACGGCTTACAAGGGGAAGGCCAAACAAGTTGTAATAGGAGCTACATTTTGGGACTGTAGCTTCATTATAGGTGACGGAGTCGTCGTCTGTCCTTTGAGCAGAGAGGAGCTTGATCCCTTTTAAGGAGGAGTCGGGTCCACCAAACCAGGGGAAAACCAGACTCTTGGTGGGCTTGAAGAGCCTTACACCAAACTTCTTGAAGGTTGCATTAGAGATCTTTGAAATCTGAAACAAAAGCGAAAACACTGATGAAGGTTATTAATCACTAAGGAGAAAATGTGAGACGCAGCAGAGGAGGGATGTCCAGTTCCAGTCCCCGAAGGCCGTTGTCCTGTAAGTTTTATCTACCACACAGGATAAAGGTCAACGGATCATTAACAAGCTTGTGCAGAACTTGACAAGCAGCTCGGGATATTTATTTAATTTGATTCAAGTGTGTTGGAGCACAGAAACATCTTAAACCTGCAGGAAAGCGGCCCTTAAAGATCGTAACTGGACGTCCTGTGGTGTGCATCTACATTTCCAGTGTTTTTACAGGTGTTTTGTATTTAAAATAAATTAACATTATTAGCTAATGTCCATATTACCTAATAAACAAGTTTTTTGTATTTAAGCCAGTTTCTTTTTAGTCAATATCATTTCATTATGTCAAACTGTCAATTTAGTTGCATTCTTGCCCCTCCGTTCCTCTGAGATTTTTACAAATATAAGATTTTCATAAAGGTGAATATTTGTGACCTTGTCTTTAGTCCATTAATTTAAATTCACCAAATTTCTAAAAAATGAAAAGTCATTTTATAAAAACTGGAATTTCTGACAAGTTTGTGAAATTTCATAAAAATGACAGATAGCTGGCTTTCTACAACAAATCTAAAATATCCGACGCATTTCACCATCGGAGCTTAAATTAATCAGTTAAAAAACAATGTAGAGATTAAAAAATCATAGATTAAAACTATAATCAGGTAAATATCAGTGTTTTTTTTCCCATTAAACTCATTGTGTGTAACAAAGTTTGCTTCAATTCCTATTTCCACCACAATCTTCTTAAATATCTAAACTTATTTATTCATTTTTATACATGATCTGTCTCACGTTAAGTCACAAAATAAATAAATTAAAAAGTTTACGCTACATTTGAGCTTGTCCTTGAAAATAAAGTCTATCTGCTCTCCTCTCATGGTAAATTTGCATTTGATTAAACACTTTGTAAAATGTTCAACTTCAGCTGGTAGGTGCCGGATCATGCTTTACAGCAGGAGCGTCCAGCTTCGGTCCTCAACGGCCACAATCCTGCAAACTTTCCAGGAATCCCTGCTGCAACACACCTGACTTAAATTAATGGGTCATCATAGGCCGTTGGAACCATTTACTTTGATTCAGGCGTGTTGAAACAGAGACACACACTGAAAACCTGCAGGCCACTTAAAATGAAACTTCATCTAAATGTAAGGAAGCAAAACACTTTAGAAAACCGGCTTTACTTTTTATCCTTTTTCTTCTCTTCTGGGAACGTGGATGTGTTCGTCTCTGACGGCTTGGTTTCTTGGTTATCCTGACTTTTACACATCGATCAGGCAGAACAGTATGACCACAGACACCTGACGTGAGTAGCACTGATTATCACCTCATCGTGGCACCTGCTAGTGGGCAGACTGTAAAAGCTGCAAATGAACCTTCTCTCTTCAAGGTTGATGCATTAGTAGCAGGAAAATGTGCAAGTGTAAAGACTTAAGGGTGAGCCAAATTGTGAAAGGCTAATTGTGCATGCTGGGGGTGAAAGTCCATAAGATGAGCTACCTTTAGTTGTACACTGAAGAAGTTAATGCTGGTTCTGGTAAAGAGGTAACAGAATACACAGTGTATGTGGGGGTGCATAGTTCACCAGTAAAAGCATCAGGCATGAAAGCATCAGAACAAGAAAACAGAGCAATAGAAGAAGGTGGCCTGGTCTGATGGGCCATCTTTTCCCTCTACATCATGTGGATGGGCAGGTGCACTGCTTATCTAGAGGTTGGGAACTCCTCAAGGGCAGCAGTTCTGAAGGTTTAAGTTGTTTCCCTGCTCCAAAACGCCTGAATCAGGTGTGCTGAAAACAAGGAAACAACTAAAACTTGCAGGACAGTGGCCCCTTGAGGACCGGGGTTCCCCATCCCTGACAGAAACGTGGCTGTTGCCTCTTTCAGTGCCTGCCTTTAAACAAAACCTGCTTCAGAAATTACTTGAGATGTTGACTATGCCTCAATTTTCCCAGGTCTCAATCCAACTAAGTATGTGTGAGATGTGATGGACAAAAAAAGTAAATTACAAAATTTGCTGCCAACATCTTGGTGCCTGATACCCCAGATCACCTTCAGAGGTCTAGTGGAGCCCATGCTTCGACAGGTCATGGCTCCTCTGGCACAATAAAGGCAATATTAAGGAGCTGCTCATAATGTATACCTGATTGGTGTGAAAGACTGGAAAGAAAAAAAAAAAAAAGCAAACCCAAAATAAAACATTTTTTTTTTAAAAAGGAATTTTTGCCCAATAATACCTGGAACATGGTTTTAATGAGCTGAGCCTCCTCTTCAGGGAGATCGGTGAAGGGAACAGCGCTGGACCAGATTCCCTGCACCTCTCTCAGCTCCCTCTCCCTCTCCTCCTGCTCCTCCACACTCTCCGGATACCCCAGCAGGACATGAGGCCTGAGGAAGTCCTCCCCATCCTTCTGCATCACCTCCACACAGTCTTGAAGGTCCTCCCAGCTCCCTTCCACCAGCGTGTCTTTACACAGGAACTGCCCGGTGGTTTTGTCGATGAACAGAGAAAAACTGTCTTTCCTTGTAGTGGAATTGATGAAGATGCTCGGGATGTGGAGGCAGCTGTAGCCATCGTGGAATGGTACATCTTTGGAGCGGAGATACTGTTTAATGTCTGTGACTGTGATGGGACTCAGAGGGAACTCTACAGTAGACTTGGCATCCTTTTTATACCCCCTTATCTTGTCTTGTGCCAGGAAGAAGCCTGCACCCTTATGTCTAGAGACGCATGCATCCTCAACAGGACTGTGAAGCAGACTCTGTCTGAAGAGTCTCAACTGTGAGGAAGAAAGGAGTCTTTGATGGAGAATTCTTGGGGCTGCCACCCGCAAAACACAGGTGGTGCCCTTCTGCAGCAAACTTCTCCACATTGGCTATTTATTCAGCACAATGGACCTAGAAAAGACAACACTTTAGTACTTGTGATGTGACATAGATACACTACATACGTAACAATGGACACAACCGTAGCATGGAAACAAGCCTGAATGTGCGTTTAAGCATGCAATTAAATTACGCGACGTTAAATAAAGCAACAAACACACACATATATAAACACATTTATATACATATATTTGAACTTCTGTCCGATCTGACCCCATTTTCTCCCATGCTTCAATGTAACCCGGGCTTTCAGTGCGCTTTCAAGACAAGTCCGTCGGAAATTAACTCCGAAGAATAAGGAACATATTTAACAAATAGAAATTTAAAAAAAAATATATATATATATATATATATTTACATATATATCACACACTATCGGCAGAAAAGTGTTTTTGAAATAATATATGTATGTATGTATGAACCCTTTATTTATATAATTTTTTTTATTTTTTATGTTGCAATGACATTTGTGTTTCTGCCCGGACCGAGACAGCGACGGACGGAAGTAGTGTGCATGCCCGTCAAAGCGTCCTCTAGCAGTTTTACACCATCTGTAGACTTTAATTTTTCTTCTTGTTGAGGTATTATTAATAGATTATAGTTATTAGTTACAGTGTTAACTGACTGTTGAACGATGACGTCCAGAGGGACGCCGAGTCGCTTCCTGAGAAGCGTTCTGCAGAACGGCGTCGGTCGGTACGTCTGTCAGCTGAAACGAGTTTCCATCATCTTCTCCAAAAAGGCACAGAGCTCCCTGGGAGTTAGGTAAAAACATCTGTTCTCAAATCTGGCGACATATTCCACTAATTTGACTTCGGCTCTTGTACAGTTCCAGCAAAATAATGGAAGCAGTTGTGTTATTTGTTGTATGTAGGGTTGAAAAATGTCCATGGAAACAGACTTGTAGTACAGCGGTTCTCAACCTTTTTGCAACACAGTACCTCTTGTAAAATGTTTTTTTTTTTCAGCCAAGAACCCCATAAACACTGCAAAGTATTTTAGTGAAGGAAATATATGAAATACAGCACTTTGTCAGTTTGGTTTATTCAACTTTAATTGTGCACATCTCTCCTATGCTTCAACCAGGACTCCATTGTTTGCGTTGTCCTCTATAAGGATATAATTATATATATATATATATATATATATATATATATATATATATATATATATATATATATATATATATATATATATATATATATATATATATATATGTGTGTGTGTATCTATATATGTATATGTGTGTGTGTATCTATATATGTATATGTGTGTATATATATGTGTATCTATATATATATATATATATATATATATATATATATATATATATATATAT
>NC_136630.1:8337427-8496386 GCF_933228915.1 Telmatherina bonti
CCTCCAGACCCAAGCCCGCCCCTGGAACTACAAGTATACCACTCTGCAAATGTGATCTATAGCATCACATTTGCCTAAATTAGCTTAACACCAGTGATGTAATTAGTTTGGTTAGATGGTATTGTAATTAGATTGGATTGGAGTATGATGGGATAGATTGGACTGTATCTTTATAAGTGCCTTTCTTAAGAATTATTATGAAATATTCTGTTTGAATTGCAAATTATTTGTACACGCTGCCCTGAATTGTAGCATCAGTGTTGTCGCTGCAGAAAAAGTTAACAGTTTTAAAACGGATGCAAGATGAAATCTGCAGATACTAAGATACTGCAGGGGGCAGCATAATACTGCATTTTTTCTGGGACTTATTTTGAGATGCAAGTGAAAAGGCACTGCGAGGTTCACATCTTTAAATGGTGTCAGTCAGCCACATGTGCGTACTTGTCCCCTTCAGACACCTTCACGCTCAGCGGTTTTCTCTTGTTCCTTCTCGTAGTGAATGGCCAGGTGAGGGAGGAGTATGTCACAAGCAAAACGGCGCCACAGATTTCAGAGATTCTAACCAAGCTGACCAACCAGTCGGGCCAGGACATCATCCGCATCCGGAAGCCCTTCCACACAGATAGTCCCAGCATCCAGGGCCAGTGGCACCCCTTCACCAATCGGCCCCCGTGCATCGGCCCCATCACACCACAGAAACGCAATCCAGATTAAGGACTGAGCAAAGTTAAAGCCATAACATGTTCATAGAAGGAGTGAACAGACTGCTTCCTGAAATGTCTGCCATCTACTTCTGGTGTTTGTAACAGTTTTTCTGTTACTGGCAGCTGTTATTTGAGCATTTTTGACCATGTTCCTGACTGCAGAAAAGCCATGTGGAGAAACATGCATATATTTATAAATACTACATTGAATAGGCTTTAAATGAAGCTGCTGTTTGGCTGCTAAGAGATGGAAAACTGATTTTAACCTTAAGGTTATTTCAAGATTTGTGTAATGAGCGCACCACACTGCAGAAGATGGATTTTTTTAAATGAAATAAAGAACAATTTATCTGGAAATGCTTTTATTCTTCAGTGTTTTAAATTCAGCAGCTCAGCAGAGGAAAGCTGGCTGCAGCTGTGCTGCTAGTATCCTCGAGTTTTACTTCTATTATTTGCATAAACCATTGAATATACATGTTTTCTGGATGTCCTTGCTGCACATGTTTACATGATCCAGAGCTTAAATGAACTTGACAGATGGTTGTGTGATGGCTTGAGGGATGACACTGTCACTGTTTTTTTTTACCTTCAGTATGAGCTGTCCTCTGAATGGGCCGCAACAGGGGAAGGAAACTTGCACTGCTTCAGCGGGCGATTTGTTCAAATTTGACGAGGCACATGCTGGTAAAACGACAGCGGCTTTTTTTTCATCATGTCTGCCTGCAGAACGCATGCAGTGTTGATCTCAGCGGTGGCCTCGACAGGAGTACACACACACGTAAAATGCAAGTCAGTGTGAATACAGATGCAGTTAAGATGTCTCATGCGAAGTTATCTTGTCGGGTGACATTGCTGCAGGAGGGGGAAATAAAAGTGGAGCTGGATGCAGAAGGAAAAGAGAGTGTTATTTACCTCTTAATTGTTCGCTTAGTTAAATCCATCACATCCTTTCTGCTCATCACTGCACAGCTTGACCCATGCAAGGACATCTTAGGGTCTAAATAAAGTTGTGGTTGCTAAGTTACCACCTTGAATGGTGCTCTGGAAATGTTAATTTGACCCTCCCTTACTTGCTGAGCTTATGTTATACCTCCACCCCGTCAGTCATGTATAAATGCAAATTAATTTTATATTGTGTGGGATCTATTCCCAGCGGGGGTCAGTGGCCTCGCCACAAGCTGAAAACAAAGGCGTTGTGGTATCTTGAGAAAAGGATTCAGTTTGAACATGCCTGACATGTTTTTTTTCATTATTTCCTCTCTGAATTCCCAAGCTGAGAATAACGCAAATTGTGTTTTATTTTCAGCAGTGCAGGAAATTTAATGAGCTGAAATAAGACATGAGGCTAAAAAGAAGTGTTTAAACCATCTTACAAGAAGCAGAGATGTCAGTTTGCTTAGAAATACAGTCAGTAAGTCCATTAACAGCATAAAGAAGACAACCAAACAGATGAAAATGGTCACAGTTTACATGAAAATAGAGGATATTACAGATTGGGTACGCATCACATCAGATTCTTTGGCCACAAATTAAGGAAAGAATGTAGATCTATGGAAAATATACAACAGGGAGATATTCTGGTAACTCAAGCCAGAGGAAATGCTTTACTGTAGGTTTGTTGACAATAAAACACTGTTTTACATAAAGCCCATAATACAGTATACAGTATCTGTTATAAATAGTCTTTGAGGGAAGCAGCAATGGCACAGGTTAAGGTGAGGCTGCCGGTATGTTCAGGGACATGCATGACTTTTTGATAAGCGAGGTTGACGCAGGAACTAAGATGCAACACATGATTAAGTGCAGAATCATGTTAAACTCATCAGACATGGAAAATGTTTTACAAATTCAGACACAAAATGCAAACCAACAACTTTTTACACAAATTGGGTTTAAATAAAATCCTCAATGGAATTGCATCTATAGTATAAATATATAGCATTAATGTACAGATATAAAAAATACCATTTACTTTGTTTTAAGCTCCTCCAGGAAAACTTGCTACTCTGACCCCTGCATTTGCAAAACCACAGGTTAGAGTGCTCCTTAAAACATGTCTAAATGATCAGCAGCCATTTATAAACTCAGCGGGGTCCTTCAGGGGAATGTGTGTGAATGTGAATATAGGAAGTAATAAATTAGACTGTCATGTAGAGGTGAGGAGATGGGGAAACCATAAAGGAGGAAGAGAAGAGAGGAATCGAGATGAGGAGCAAAACAAGAGAAATGGCTGAAAAGGATGACAAAATGTTCAGCTGCTTTGTCATGTGTTTTGTGGCCACAAGTCAGGCTAAATGACCAGCTTGAGGGAAATACTGATTTCCTTGACAGTGGTACAAATACAGCAGGCTTGTCTGCAGTAATGCTACAAATTTGCACGAAAATGGCACGTTTCTTTCTATTTAAAATAATTTCTTTTTTAAAAAGAAGAAGAAGAAGTATCATGTAAAAGTTTAGGCATCCCTGGAATCATTTTTAAGAAGTTTGCAGACCCTTCATTAACATATTAGAGGTGTGTTCAGGCAGGAAATCCTTCGCAAACAGTAAAAATTCCCCATGAATGATGCCCACAAAAGTAGTTCAATCCTATATAACAACAATGTAGCATTTGCAGGAATCAATGCCCTTTATTAGTAATATAATTAACAAACTGCAGGTAACAACTATGGTGGAGATCTAGAAAGTCAAATCAAATCCTGTGTTCGATGATTGAGCAAAGAAGACATTTCCTGTGTCCTCATCAATGGTGCATGATCACAAGTCAACAAATGAATGTCTAAAGAAGCCTGAAACGATCTGAAGAAGGTTCAGAACTCATTCAGTTTAAGACTTAGATAAATAACAGGTGTGTTTGGAGAAAAAAAAAGGTAAAAAAAAAAAGCAATTTTACAGATGTAAAGCACGGAGAATGATGGATTATGCTACATCCAGAGGCGCACTAAGAGAATGGATTTAATTCTATAAGAGCAAAGTGAAGATGACACTAAAGATGAAGACAGGTGAGCTTTTAAATACTAGTGATCCTAAAGCCACCAACATTTCATAAGTTAGCAACCATTAGACTCATTTTGATGGCACACTGACATTAATTATGCACATTTATAGAGCCTTAATTGTCCTACAGTGTCCCAAGACTGAGAAATTGAACTGAAGGGCGTCACATGACAACTGTGATTTGCTTTACAGCACAGTGTCACACACCCATCAACTGGATGTAAACACACTGATCATTCTGCATGCACACCACGGTGGATTCAGCAAAGAAACTCAGGAAAAGTTGTCGGAGGCAAACAAGGCAAAGACAGGAAGAAAGAGAGAGAGAGGAAGCGATAGGACAAGAGTCTGAATGTGACTGACTTTTACTGGCTGGAGAGAGCTCAGAGAGGAGACAGGATATAAAACAGATGCTGGATTAACCTTCATCAGAGGGTGTCGAAGTGTAAAAATCTGCCAAAGTTTAGTGGTTTGAGTGGCTTTAAAGTGCAAAATGTGGCATTAAAGTAACTATTGTGGTCTTCAATCAAACCAAAAAGAAACCAAGAACAGCACAAAAAAGGCTCAATAAAGCAAGATTTTGAATAAATCAGCAACTCATGGCACAAAAAAAAGCCCAAACATTTGCATTTCACAATGAAAAGCTCTCCAAAACAAACAGTGTAATAAGATATCTAAATAAATTTAGAGTTTCCTTTCAAAATAATATCAGGCAAAGCAGACTTTGTACCGATTAATCACTTATAGCTGCATTAAATAAAGAAAAATAACCACAACAGTGTAATCAGAGGTGCATAAAGTAGAAATAGAAAGTAGGAGTCCAGCTCTTTCCAAACAGTCACTAAACCAGGTGAATTTAAGCAGCTCAGCTCCACTGCAGGTCGATGAGCCTGTTAGTGAAAACACCCGTTTTAAATGCATCGGTCCATCCAAAAACATGACCAGACTTCTACTTTATTTTTACTTCTACTTTATACACCTATGACAGAAATACAAAATGATCTGAGGATTGGTTAATCACAGGTTGAATTGAAGGAAAATAAATAATCTGCACACATAAAAAAGTGTTTCTGAACAGCTTGAAGGAACACTGAAAAGTGTCTTACACAGTTGGTCCAATACAGCTGGCTTACATTACATGCATCCAAAAGCCAATGAAAATCTGCACAATGAAAGATTAAACTGAGTCAGGTGCGTTGGAGCAAAGATACATGGAAAACCTGCAGGATTGTGGCCCTGGAGGATCGGAGCTGGACACTCATGCTTTAAAAGCTACATCCAAAAACAGCTGAAAAACCTGCAAAAGGAAAACATGTCCTGTCTCCTTGCATCAGCATCGGTTTGCAGTGTGTTTAACCAGAACACACAGGTGAAATGATCTGTGGTGGTGTCTTCAGGCGGAGACAACAGCGGTGCACACAAACAGACCATCAGCCCCTGTCCTTTCTTCACAGAGGTGAGCCAAACGCTGCCGTTCCTGTCAGTGCTGCTCTGACTGATGCACGCTGCAAGTCACCAGAGAGGCCTGCTGCCGAGCTACAAGAGCTGACTCAGCACTTTGCTGGGAAGACAAATCTTTCCTCGCCGCTGGCTGTGACACGTTTACAAACTACTCAGAAATTCATTTCAGTCACTTCTCTGTAAGTTATACATGTGCTGTTTAATCAGAGCTGTTCACCTTGCCAGGAAAACCCTGTAGGTTCTGCAGTTCTTGTTGTTTGAGCATTGAACTGATGTCAGCTAAACACTGAGGATGCGTTCATTGGGAGGGGGGGTTTATGTGAAGGTCTTCTGATATGGCGACGTGCCACCAGCAGCTTGTTGCTGCGAAAACTGGATAAATTATTTTGCTGTTTGGGAAAACTGGCTGGAAACTTTTCTCTTGATGTTTTGGGAGAGAGCAAAATGTCAGACACAATAAGTGCTAAACCTCCAACTAGGCTTTCATTCTAAGCATACTTCAGTCTATAAACGGCAAACTCATCTGCTTGTCTTTTGCACCTACTGTGGTACTCCAACAGAAAACACATTCCCTTTCATACACTTTTATCTTTTTTCTCACAGATGCTATAAACAGAAATACTGTTGGGAAAAAATAGGCCCGCTGCAGGTGTTTCTGTCGACACAACACGTTGCTACTACGGCTGCAACAGTACGGTACAATTATTGCTATTTACATGAAAGAAATGACACAAAGAGTGCTTTAAAATAGGTGTACTGAAATGTCTCATGCATTGTCATCAAAACTGGGTTCGTAAAGTGATACTCCAGCCAGAATATGTATGCCAAAATAAGTGTTTCATTCTAAAAAATAAACACGTTCTTGGCAATAAGTAAAAGAAAAAAAAAAAAGGAAAAAAAAGTGCAGTGTGTTTTTGTCAGAAAAATGGTTCAAAATGTGACGGTTCTTCTCTTCCACCAATTCCAGTTCATTTAATTGGATTTCTTTTGGTTAAATATATTTAAAATCCTTCACTAAGTCTATAAAATGCCTCAAAATCTTCTGTACTGATCAAGTTTTGCTTTCAGAGCTTTATTCTAGCACTTCTTTCTGAGCCTCATTGAGCTTTCATCTTTCAGGGGATTAAGTTAAAAGTCGCTCTGATCCTCCATGCAAAGAAAACAATTAATCTGCAACCGAATATATTAGCAGTAATCATATTGAAGTGTTTTATTTTCACAACTGAAAGGTGATTATTTAATTTCTAAAAGGTAAAATCTCTTTCATTAGTTAAACCAAAGAAATCTTGATTCTGTGTATTGATAAGCACAAGTCAGTCCCAATCAGCTCATAATCCTCATAACGTAAATTACACCGCAACGCTGTTGTTCTGTCTTTAACCAGCTTCCTCCTCTCCACTTTCTCTTCATTTGGGTTCTCCAGGGTATCTCAGCCATCTCCTAACTCATCTGTGTCACCAGCATCGTTCAGACTCCAGAGAATACTGTTCCTATTTCTTGTCCTCATCCAGGATTCAGTCTTTTTGCCAAAAATTCACACATGACCGTGTTTTGCAGTAAGTCAAATAGAAACTCCTATGTCATTTTTAAAAATGACCACTGCAGATCATGCTAAATGTAGCACCTGAAGACACCTGTGGGTGGATTTCAGCAATAAAACTTTTTTTTTCATTATTGGGAATTATTTTATGTTTTTTTTAAATAGTTATACTACTGGTATTTTTAATTCAATACTGTTTCAGTTGTCGGTTTTTCATTCTGTAAGTCCAGCAGCAGGAGTTGCAGAAGAACCTGAGCTAAAAACCTGCTGCATTTTACTTTATATCATTAAATGAAGCCATATTTTATTCATTAGTCCGTGTTAAATAAACATGTAAATAAATAAAACTTTAAATATTACTTACAGCTTTAGGAGTTTTTACATGATTTTCCATCTGTAAAATCCTTGACATGAGTCTGGAGAGTCGGGTGACTGGAAAGATATTTGTGTGAAAGTACAGTACCGCTTCCTATTTAAAGTTGTATATAAAATTTGTTAAAGCAGTCAGTTTGGTAAAAAACAAAACCAAAGCACATTTAGAGAAAAACTGATCCATCATTTGAAGCTCAATTCAAGCAAAAATTGAACAAATCTATCATTTTTACCATCCAGGTGCTGCTATGTTAATCATTCTACCAGTACAAGTGCTTGCTCCACAAACACACACTCACACAAACGGGAGCATCTTCATACATCTGGGGCGGCTGTAGCTCCGATTCCAGGCTTCCCCTGAAATGCCGAAGTGTCCTAGGGCAAGACACTGAACCCCAAACTGCCCCCCGATGTGCCTATCGGGGTATGAGTGTGTTGAGTGAGTGTGTGTGTGAATGGGTGAATGTGACAAGTAGTGTAAAGCGCTTTGAGTGGTCTGTATGACTAGAAAAGCGCTATAGAAGTACAAGTCCATTTACCATTTCGTACACAAGGATGGACTAAGTTCCCAATGTACATTTAAATGCTGTGTAAAACAACATTTCATACAACATACAGTTGTGCTCATATTTATTCATACCCTTTTATTAAAGAAGGAAAAAAAAACAGCTGTCTGTAAAATAAGCTGAAATTGAAGTAATAATAAAATTTTATGAAAATCATGACATTTTCTAATTCTGGTTCAATTTAAATTTTTTTTTTTAAAAGCAAACAAATCAGATCATTTTTTACATATTACATCACTCATAAACTAATATTTAGTTGAACAATCCTTTAATGTTTCCGCTACAGTCAGGTGTTTTCTGTTCCTCTCAGTCAGACTTCTGCACCTGTTGACAGGTATTGTGTCCCACTGTTCAACAGAAAAGTGCTCTAATTTGTCCAGGACCAAATTGTTTGTTTGTTTTTCTTTCTTCAACTCAATTAAATGAAAAATCAGTGTCTTATATTACTAAATTATATTTTCACAAATTTTTAGTTATTATTCCTTTTTTAAGTCTCCAGTTATTTGAGTGACTGTTGTAAATTCAGCCTTTTCTTTAATGAAAGGGGATGAATACATATGAGCACAACTGTACCTTTTGGGAAGAGTATCACTTCAAGCACCAATCGAGGATATTATTACATGGTGATCATTTCTCCACATTTACGCAGTTGAAAAAATGTTCAACGATCTCCCCGTCTTTCCTTTATCTATATCTTTTTGCATTTCTGCCATCTGCCACCATCTTTCACAACCTGCAGAGATTCTACACTGAGGTAGCGTCACAAAGCTCCCAAGTGCTATTTGTGTACCAGTCTATGGGCAGATTTTTCACACTTTTCAGATTGCTGTCTGGTTAGTGTTGTCCATCACTGAGGTGAAAGTACGGGACACTTTTTGTTGCAACACGCAGGAGGCTTCACGTTTCAAGGACACAACCTGTAAGTACTTTGACACCGGGAGCATTACAGCAGTGTTTCAGTTCATCCCATAACTACGAGTCACAGTTGGGTTACAGATGGATAACTGTGAGACAAAGACTGAAGGAGGCTTCTTAGATGGAGCTCTCATCAGGCTGCAGGTCCAGCTGTGTGTGTTTCCTCTGCTCCAGAATCCTGTTGAGCTCTTCTGTGAATGAATGGTAGAGGGGTGACATGCCCTCGGCATCGGCCTGCCTCAGCAGCACGTAGCTGTTCCCATTCATCTTCCTCAGCACGCTGGGCAGGGTGGCCGACAGACCGTTGGCGTAATCCATGTTTGGGAGTGGAGGTGGCATGGGAAGAGGAGGAGCTGGCGGAGGCGTTTTAGCAGGAGACATTTCCCCATCTCCTGGAACTATCTGGAGGAAGCTGTCGCTGATGTCCCCAAAGGTTGGAACTGAGATGGACCGACGACCGTGCCGGCCGTTGCAATGACTTGAGATGGTTTTAAGCTCGAGATGGGAACTTCTTTTTCTCTCAGAGGCTCCCAGTACCTGCAAACCTTGCTGGGAGAACTTCCGGCCCTGGGCGGCCCGTCTTGTACAGAAGCTCACGTAAAGCAGCACGACGGTCAACACCAAGCAAAGCCCTCCGAGAACTGCCACCAAGGAGATGTACACAGCCTCCATGTGCCTGTAGGTCTGAAACTCCACTCCTGGAGGCAGAGGGGCAGGAGGAGAGGGCAAAGGCTCCTCAGTGGGGCTGCTGGTGGAGAAAACAGTTGGACTGGAGGCCATCGTGGGGTTAGTTGTGACTGTGGGCTCGACTGGGAAGTATGGGTCTGTGTGAACCTTAACCGTGTAAAGATAAACGAGGACGGAGACTGAGTTCTCCACGGCAAAGCAGCGATACGAGCCGCTCTGCTGGATGCGAGCTCCGATGATCAGCAGGCCGTCGGTGCCGATGCGGTAGCCCGAATTAAGGCCGTATCCCTGGAGCTCCTTGCCATTTAGCGTCCAGCGTGGAGTCGCCAGGTTAGAGCGTAGCTCGCACTGGAGTAGTACGTCGTCACCAGACATTACAGCACGCCTCCGATGTATCACTGCAAAACAAGAAGACAAGAGACATGAGAGGGTGGTAAAAAGGGAAATTAAGATCTAAAACTGAGGAACACGAACAGATGGGGAATGCATATGAAGCAGTTGGACAGAAAGATGAATATCCAATAAGATATCAGGTCACCAATTGTGCAAATTAGAAGTAAGGGCAAAGAATCTGTGTGGCTGCAGCATCACTTTCTATCACATCTTATAAGCTTCTTTAAATGTAATGAGCCCTGCAGTGCAGCAGGACCGGCTGACCTCCAGCAAGAGAGGAGCTGATTAAAATGTGTATGCTGGGACCTCGGGGATGGGTAAGGAACACACACCTAATGAAATCCCTTAATAGATGCTAAACGGTCGCGTTTTCACGGAGAGAAACATGAATATGCATCAAACTTTTTTAACCTCTTAATCTGAGTTGAAGGAAAATTCATCAAAAAGGAAAACTAAGTGTTCAAATAAAGTTTGAACCAAAAAAAAAAAAAGATGGACGCCCTTACTTAATGGATTTACTTAAAGTGTCCATGCTTTGTAACACATACCGTTTCCTGAATTCTCCTTACATCCCCTGACTCCTCTCATGACGTCCTGGGTTAGGTTGGACCTGAAAAATTTGCATTTAACCTTACATTAAAAAAGCCTCAGTGAGATTAAAAAGAAGCTCTTCCTGGTGAAATCCTGGTGGAGAAAAGCATCAGTAACAGACAAAAACATGAAACAAATTTGAGATAAACAAAAAAATATGACTTTAAAATAAAAAAAGTTCATATTAAACAACAAAATACCTTTTATAAGAGATAGATTAATTAGGCCAACATAGTCTGTAGGGCTGCAACGATATGCTTTTGTCCCGATTCAATTCCGATTTTTTGTGTGTCAATTCGATTTAAATTGTGATTCTCACAATTCTTTGACATTGCTGATTTTTGTAGACGAAAAACAAACAAACAAAAAAAAAAAATGTACAAAACTTTTTTTGCTTGTCATTTTTCCTGATTTTGATTTGGGAAAAAAAACGACACAGACCATCATTCTGCTGCTGTAATGCCCTATGAGACAAATAAAACCAATAAATATGATTAAAATTTTCATAATGGATTATATTTATTTATTTGAAAAAAAAAAATCAAATTTTTTTAACAAAAAAAATAGATTTTAAAATTGTGGATAAAAACATCCATATACTTGATTTTTTTTATTCGATCCCCCCCAATAGTCTGTATGCATAAAGTAACACACCAAGACAAAAAAAATAATTAAACTAGTGGAGTTCAGTGTTGAAATTCTTCCATCGTCGTCACTTTACACCATCAGTAGAGTCAAGTCGCCGCTCTGCTTTTAAAAGATTTAGAACGAGGGAATGATTTGTCTCAGAAATCAGGAGGGTATTGTACACCGTTAACCGCATGATGTTCCATTAATATTTCATTCTTCTTGCTGCCTTCTTTTTTTTTTTCATGTGAAGCAGCCTCCATGATGATAAAATAAACCCACAAGAGAGGCTGATTTGTCTGCTGTAGCACTTGAGATTAAGATGTCTGCAGCTCACTCATGCAGCGTAAATGAAGAGAGGCACAAACAGGTCCCGATGGAAGAGAGAGCCAAAGTATGCCAGTCTGTGTGTTCACTTTGGGTGTGTTTGTTTTGGACTGTTAACAATGTGGTTTTTCTCTGAGTGTGCTCAAATTCATTCAGACCACAACGACACGTCGTTTCACAGTTGAGCTTCCCTTCAAGAACAACTTTTAAACAAGATTTAATTTAATTGTATCTGAGTAATTTCTTAGCAAAGTGAAGGGTGGATGGCAGGTGGAGGTGGTTGAGCTTCACTTGACCATTATTTCAGGCATCTTTATACGACTCAGCAGTTCCAAGGTAGATATTGCTGATTAACTCGATTCTGCTGATTTTATGAGAAGCTACTCAGAGTCAGCAGAATATCACAATTAGCTCAAACCTGCAATAAAACAGTGATGTGTTAATTGCTTTTTAATTATTGTAATTAACCATTGTTTTACTAGGCAGATGCTTAAGACCAAATTATCTATTTTACAAGCACAGCCAGGCCATATATTCATATCAAATGCGTATAAAACATTAAAGTATGTTCTTTTGAGCTGCAAACAACATTGACTAATTGTATATAAACACCACTTATCCTGTTATGAAAATTCCTTACATATTTTTTTTCTAACAGTTTACATCTTTTTGCAGCGGAGATCCTTTAACTTGTAAACATCCATTTTACCGGCATGAAAGAAACTTAGCGGACAAGTACAGCTCACATGACAGTGAGGAATTGTGGCATCAGTGGTGGTTGTTTGTTAAACGTTTGGGGCGGTACATGTTCAAGAAGTGGGGCATGACACTCATTACATAATGCAAGGAGAGCCAATAACACACAAATCAACCTCATCAAAGATGCAGATACTAAAAACAACTCTTTTCTGACTGATGGCACAGTTTTCTGTTCAAAAACAAGACAGGAAAGTTATGTGGTAACAACATAAGTTCAATTTGTTGCCAAAAATTTAGTGCCTGGCATTTGAAATGCTTTCTCAAAGTTCACCACAAGATGTCAGTAATTGTTAAATTCTTTTAAGTTCAATTAAGTTTTAAGAGGATTCAGAAAACTTTCCAAGGTAAACATATTAACACCAACTTCGTGCCTCAGTGCACACTGACTTCTCTATTGTCTATGACAGTATGAGAACAGCTATAATTAAGCCAAACAGCTTTGTTGCTGTCTGAAAGTCCAGACCAGATTCACAAAGTTGAGGGATGATGGCAGCTCAGGCAGTCATTACCTAAACATACCCTGCCACACTGACATCTTAATTTTACTTATTAAAACAAAGCTGTTAAAAACAATTCAAGCCCCAAAACCAGTCACAGTAAATCTATTTCAATAATGTTTATTCTGAAATTTAAAAAAGAAAACGATCTATTTCGAAGCTGTGGTTTGATGCATTTATTCTTGTACAAAAAAAAAACAAAAAAAAAGAGAGAGCTTATTACATGATAGCTCACAGGAATAACATAAATTCCCTGTAAGTTCATATTAATTTATCAATAATAAGTATAATAATAATTTATCAATAATTTAATAATAATAAGTAGAGGGTAAATAAAACATCTTATTGTGAGAAAACCTCACAATATATCTAAATATGAATATATTGTATCTTTTGTGGGTTTTAGTTTTTTATACCAACAGCTTATAACTACTGTAAGTTATTATTAAGTTAATTAATTAACTTAATTATTATAACTAATTAATTATGTAAGTTTTTATTACTGATAATAAATTGAATGTAAACTATTCAAAGCTCTGTAGCTTTAGTGAATAAGGAATTTAAGTGTCTGAGTTCTTTTACAAGCAGAGTTGCACATGAATCATATCCACATGTTTGCTTCTTGGGGACTCATTTAAAATTCAAACACTCTGGTTTCAGTCGAGGCTCCTGCTGTGTCGAACAGTGCTGATGAGAAAAATCCAGGTCAGCTACATTGTCTTAGACCTGCTTTCACAGAAACTGTGTTGGAGGGGTAAATACAATGTATTAATAATTAATTAAGTTCTGATATTGCTTTCGGGCCAAATGGAGGAAATAAATACCGACCAAAAAAGTCTTGTGGTGCATACATTGTGTAAAACCTGTCAATCCATTTACACGATCATTACTCATGTTTTAAATCAAAATTGTTCTGTTTTTCAGCTCACATGACCACAGTTTGGAAACAGAGGAAGCCAGAAAACTAATTAAGTGAGGAAATATAGAAGCCTGTTACATGGAGAGAACAGGTGGAATGGTGAAGGAGGTGTGCTGACATAAAAAGGAAGATCGGCATCTGTGTCAAAGCCTGCAAATCTCAAGAGAAAATCTCTCTGACCCCCTTTTTCTTTGCACTTTTGCAAAACACTGCATCCATTTGTGTTTTTTTCCCTCTCTTTCTTGTTCACTTACCTCTGTGCCCGTGAAGATATCTCCACACACACTCTTCCATCCCAGCCGCAGAAGGGGTCTCTGGCAAATACACAGTCGTAACAGGAGGTGAACCTCTGACAGGTTGACATCGGGACCTGAACAAGTCCAGAGTGGGAGCCAACATAGATACTCCTCTGTAAAATAAAAGCAAATAATCATTACTAATGTATCTAACAAGTGTACTTGTTTATCAGCCCTTTATTACTGATGGATTTGGAGTTAAGAAAACATAAATTGACTGCTTTCTACAGATTAACTTGGCATCTAACACTTAGCCTTCTCATACAGGTCATTTATTAAACTTATATATTCTTTCATTGTTTTGCTGTATTGACTGACACCCAAACTCTTTGATTTGCAAGGCTTATTTAACACATCTAAATGACACACAGCATGATTAGATCAGAGATTTTAAAATATACTTGTATAGAGTTTTTCTCATTAAATGTTGACCTTTACAAGCACTTTTGCCATCATGTCATTTTCACCCATTCACACAGACTCACATGCAGCACTATTCTTGCTATGTTGTGGACACATTCACATCAAACTTTTTTGATCTGAATCCTCGTTTGATTGCTCGGAAAGTCTGCTTCGTTTGGGAAACGTGAATGCATCAAACAAATTCTGATCAAGATCAAAGGAGCGGACTCGGTTCTATAAATGCTGATTTTGGTCAGTGTCAAGCGGACAACAAAAAAAAAAAGTCACTTTCTGCAGTTAAGCTAGCATTGCATTGTGGGTATATATATATACATATAAAGATCACATTAAGAGTCTTCTGCCTCGTCTGTTGTTCATACTGTTCATACTGCGTCCATCATTGCAGTGTATTTCTGCAGTATACTTGCATGAAACAAAAAAAACCCAAAAGAGCAATAGTTTTGTCCCCATGTTTAATTCGCAAGTAGAGGACACTGAGTTTTCTTCTTCACTCGGGTCTTGTCCTCTCTTTTGCCAAATACTACAGCAGCGCCACCTTTGGTGAGAATAGGCATAAATTATTCCAATGGCTTGTTGCACCAAAAGTGCAGCGCAAGCGCGATCTCGGTTCGCATGGTTACATCCCCCCTACAACTGAGCCAAGTCCCCAAAGCAATATTCAAAGCTACTTTGAGTTTATTTCAAGTCCAAATCTGCATGTTTCTTTATCTATTGTTATTTCTTTTACATTGCTTTCATGTTTTAATTTTAAATTATTATTTTCTAATGTTTTATAATCTGTGTAAAGATTGAATTGTGCTATATAAATAAACTTGCCTTGTCCAACCGTGTCTCGCGGACTATCCTTATGTGAATGCACCCTAAGTGCTTCTTCCTTTCGCACACATTCATGCCCCGATAGACACATCGTAGGGTTCAGTGTCTTGTCCAAGGACACTTAGACAGGGGAAGCGTGGAATCAATAAGATATTTAAAAGTTTGCAATGTGTTTTAGGAACTCAAATATATAATTTCTTGGAAAATTCCCTATTTTCCCAAAGTTAGGTTCGGATAAAGATCTTGAGTGTTGTCTGGATAGAGTAAGCAGCAACATACAGTTATCCGAGCTTTTTCCTTTAGCTATGATACTATCTTTCTATGTCTTGATTGCTTTTCGATCATTACTTCTACAATTCTGTTAGGTCTTTCAATTACCTTTTTCCATTTAGCAGTTTTTGTTCTAGTTGTGATTACAAGACTGAAGAAACTAAATAAAGCAAATTTAATTGGCTTCACTCATGACTACTTATGTATCACATTCAGAAAAAAATTGTGCCTCTTTGCTTTCAGTTTTATCATCAAGTCTATTTGGATGTGGTGCAAGTCAGGAGTTTCCATATTCATTCATGACGAGAAATGGGAGCAAAAATCATCCTTGCATAAAATTTCACGTTGATTAAAATGCACATCTTGATAAACATGATAAACATGCTTATGCATATTTCTGATATTTATGCATACACACAGTTTTAATTATTAAAACTGCACACAGTTTCATGCATCCCTGGCCTGGACTTATTTTTGAGTACCTGTGCAGACGATATGACCATGCTCTCTATCGGTTGCGGTTTGTCAAACATCTGCATCTCCTCTATGATATGCATTTCTCCATCGATGTCTACAGCTCTGTGCAACCATCCATCATCTGCAAGAAAACACACAAAACCGTCACTGATCATAACAAACAGCCGTGAGCATGTCACCATGGTGAGTTTTTAAACATCTCATGTGATTTGTGGACTGAAAATTACCTGTTCCTAAAAACAGAACAGTGTAAATGTTTCCATCCAGCGCTGGCTCCTTGTGCACTGCTACCTTTACATAGTTGACACTTCTTTTGAACATGAGTGGCCGCATGCCTACTGGGTACACCTGGTTGGCCATCAGTGGGTGCCTTCTGGCAAAAGTCAGGACATTGTCTGGGAGGTCTCGAGATGAGTTGATGCCCTGAGACCTGTGCAGATCTGTTATACACTGCAGAGACACAAGCCACCAAGTGTGTTAAGTTACATGGAAGAAAAAATTTTGTCTGGACAGAGTTAAGAGATGAAACTCACAGATCCAGGTCTCGGCTCTGGAACTTTTCCAGTGTACTCCCTCCACTTTGAATCCTGCACCTCTAAGTACGGCCCTTCGAAAACCTTGTGTACATCTGAGAAGGCATACTGGCAGATAGCAGAGGCTTTGATATTCTTCCTGAAAGATGATCCAACACCCCAAAGACACATCCACAGGACACACTCAGGATTAATGATTCAGAGCTGAAAAAAAAACCTCAGATCTGGGGGGGGGGACTACCACCCGGATCCAATGTCAGACACATCACAGATTATCACTGTCAAGTGAAAAAGTAACAAGACTACAGAAGACTGATTTCTGTTCTCTAAAAACCTTCATGAAGGTAGTTATTGCTTTTAATGCTCACATTTTCCCCCTGGATCTTGTATATTTGTCTTGGAAAATGCAGCGAGACTGACGTCACTGCCAGGTGTGTTATCCACCCCCCCTTTATCCCAGGTGCTCCCATTATCCAAACCAGAAGAAAGTATATGTTTTCAGCACCAAATTCACCTAAATCCCCCAACCTGTGAGTCATAAATGAAACCACCCCATTTGTGGGTGCTGGTAGCTCACCTATGAAAAGAAGTAGGAATGAGAAGTCTCAAATCAGGTGACCCTTAATCTTCTGCCCTACAGATGAGATTAGTAATGTGGGGGAAAATGTTCTGCATCACATTCTTAAATCCATTGTGAGCACACCTCTGTCTTCAAAAGCATTCATGTTGAAAAGTGAGAAGAGAGAGAAACCAGAGTATTCTTCGTGTGATTCTGACGCATATTGATGACTACAACCCACACAGGTGTGGATGTTTCAAAGAAAGAAAGAGAATCTGCTGCGGTGAATGACGGGGCCAGACTGCATGATAGTAAAAAAAAATAGAAAGAAAAATGCTCTTGATCTTGTTCTAACATATGGTATTGAGACTGATAAGCTCAAAGTATTTCCTCAAAACCCTGTCTTGTCCGATCACTTCTTATTAACCTTTGAATTCACTTTATTTGATTACTCACTGACCAAAAATAAATTCTACTATAGTAGATGTTTATCAGACAATAATATTACAAAATTTAAACAATCAATTGAATCAATTTTTTCACATCTACCATGTGTTAGCATGACTGAGAGTCCCCCTTTAAGCCTTACTCCTGCTCAGATTGATCAACATGCTGATACTATAACAGCTTCAATGCGTACAACCTTGGATAATGTTGCTCCCCTAAAGAAGAAGAAATTAGGTAAGATTATGAAGGCTCCCTGGTTTAATTCCCAGCTTCGAGCTCTAAAACAGGCATCAAGGCGTTTGGAAAACAGATGGCGTTCATCAGGACTAGAGGAGTCTCGCTTAACCTGGAAAGAAAGTTTAAGCGTATACAAAAAAGCCTTACGTACGGCAAGAACAGCTTATTATTCATCATTGATAGAGGAAAACAAAAACAACCCTCGGTTTCTTTTCAGCACTGTAGCTAGGCTTACTAGGAGCCGGAGCGCTGTGGAGCCATGTATTCCTTTCTCACTTAGCTGTGATGATTTCATGTATTTTTTCAGGAATAAAATTGACACTATTAGAGATCAAATTGACAATACTCTTCCTTCTACCTATAATGTTGAGCCTGCTGTGGTCTCCGAAGCATCCTTAGAACCAGGATCTGACTTGTGTCTAAATAGTTTCTGTCCTGTCCAACCCTCTGAATTAACTAAAATAATAGCTTCATCTAAACCATCCACCTGTATCTTAGATCCTCTCCCAACGAGCCTCTTTAAGGACATTTTCCCTTTAATTAATACATCACTACTAAATCTTATCAATATGTCTGTAGTGACAGGATATGTACCACAATCATTTAAAACTGCTGTAATCAAGCCTTTACTTAAAAAGCAATCTCTGGATCCAGAGGTGATAGCAAATTATAGACCTATATCTAACCTCCCGTTTATGTCCAAAATTCTGGAGAAAATAGTTTCCGCTCAGCTACATGCCCACCTGAGCAGAAATAATTTATGCGAGGAGTTTCAGTCAGGATTTAGAGCTCATCATAGCACTGAGACAGCATTGGTGAAAGTTACTAATGACCTTCTTATGGCCTCAGACAAAGGACTTGTGTCCGTACTTATCTTGCTTGATCTTAGTGCTGCATTTGATACAGTCGATCATAACATTCTGTTACAAAGACTAGAACAGGTGATTGGAATTACAGGTACAGCGTTAAGCTGGTTTAAATCATATTTATCTGATAGACTTCAGTTTGTTCATGTAAATGACAAGTCCTCCTCCCAAACTACAGTAAGTCATGGAGTTCCTCAAGGTTCTGTACTTGGACCAATACTCTTCACGCTATATATGCTCCCTTTAGGCAAAATTATTAGACAGCATGGAATAAACTTTCATTGTTATGCAGATGATACTCAAATATACTTATCCTTTAAACCAGATGAAACAAATCAGCCCAATAGGCTACAAAATTGTCTCATAGACATAAAGACTTGGATGTCTAGAAATTTTCTCCTCTTAAACTCAGATAAGACTGAAGTAATTCTCGTTGGATCTGAAAAACTCAGAGCTAAATTTTCCGGTTTTGTAATGAACCTGGATGGCATTACTTTAGCTTCCAGTGCTACAGTGAGAAACCTTGGAGTAATATTTGACCCTGACCTGTCCTTTGGCCCACATATTAAGCAGGTTACTAAAACAGCCTTCTTTCATTTACGTAATATAGCCAAAATTAGGGACATTCTGTCTCGGAGTGATGCAGAAAAACTGGTTCACGCTTTTGTTACTTCGAGACTAGATTACTGTAACTCTCTATTACTGGGCTGTCCTAAATATGCCCTGAAAACCCTTCAGCTGATCCAGAATTCTGCAGCCAGAGTCCTGACCAGAACCAGCAGGAGAGATCATATTTCTCCAGTTTTAGCCTCTCTTCATTGGCTGCCTGTTGAATCTAGAATAGAATTTAAAATCCTTCTCCTTACATATAAAGCCCTCCACAACCAGGTACCACTATATATCAAAGACCTCATTGTTCCTTATATACCAAGCAGAGTACTTCGTTCGCAGACTGCAGGCTTACTTGTGGTTCCTAGAGTCTCAAAGAGCCGAGCAGGAGGCAGAGCCTTTGGTTATCAGGCCCCTCTCTTATGGAATAAGCTCCCAGTTAGTGTTAGGGAAGCAGACACCCTCCCCACCTTTAAGACTAGGCTGAAGACTTATCTTTTTGATAAGTCCTATAGCTAGGGATGGTTAGCATCCCTTAGTTATGCTGCTATAGGTTTAGACTGCTGAGGGACATTTCCTGATACGCTCAGCTTCTTTCTTTTTCTCTTTATCTCTTTCTTTTACCCCCCCCCCCCCCCCCCCCATAACAGTGTTGCATCATTAACATGTATGTCTCCTGTCTCAGCAGGTCTCCCTGGCCGGGAGTAGCAGTTCCTGTTGTCTGTTGTCTTTCTGTCCTCTTCCCCCCACACAGCAGAGGCAGATGGCTGCCTGTCCTGAGCCGGGTTCTGCCGGAGGTTTCCTTCCTGTTAAAAGGGAGTTTTTTCCTTCCCACTGTTGCCAGTGTGCTTGCTCAGGATGGGAGATTGAGTTGGACTCAACTCAATCTGTTGGTTTCCTTATATTGTCTGTTATGAATTGGCCTTCATTATGTTTTCCCCTCTGTCTGTAAAGCGTCTTGAGATGGCATTGCCGTGATTTGACGCTATATAAATAAAGTTGAATTGAATTGAATTGGAAAGAAATAGATATCATTGATATGGGAATGCTTTCCTCTCTATCAGTTTAAACACTACTGGGACAGTTTTATACAGCATGACTACATATCGCCATAAACACTGCCAGATTTTCCTCTAGCAGTCATCGCTCCCTCACATTTTTCTGCTTCTGACAACCCCACTTTTATTTCAAACATTAACTATTTTTTTTAATTCACCAGTTTATCTGATGAACAATTTTGCATTCATCCAGTAATATAAAATATCATAAAATAAACACTCCCAAAGCTCCAGGAAAGAAGATAAAAAGCAAATTTATTCTATTAGAAGAGAAAAGCTGCAAATGCTCACAAAAACAAGCTGAGAATGAGGGGGATACATTAATAATGAAACCATATTTTGTGCTAAAGAGCGTGGGTGTCTGGAGTCATTACTAACTTAAAAACTCACAAACAAATGCAGTGTTTTACTCTGGGCACCAGTATATTGAAAAATATCTAATTCAGTGAGATGTTTGGATATGCAAGTCTGACTCCCAGATCAGAGTCAAGATCTTCAATCTTCTTTGTCTCCACAGACCTCAGTTTATGTAATTTACTTATTTGCTTTGTAATCAAGAGCAAATTCTCAGCAGATGTTAAATAATTAGCATAAATTAAATAAATGATTAATGAGCTAGTAATGATGTATCATGTAAATGTTGACTCAAATAGGGGCTCAAAAAATATTACTGGGAGTCAAATTTAGAAACAAAATAGCTAGATGTCATTTTTTTCCCCACAAAAAAGGGACAAAAATTATGTAAAACATCTGAAATGATGTATATCTATCTATGTGTGTGTGTGTGTGTGTGTGTGTAGTCTCTTGGAAATCTTATGCAACAGCCTGAAACAGTATTTTCTCTCATAATATGCTTACTGTATATATTTTAAAAGTTTAGGGATAAAACTCTTCAATACTTTTTACTGTATTTAATGTTTTTATCGGCTTCAGAGGATGAAAAGTAAAGTAAAAATATATGAGTGACTGGGCATAACATTTAAAAAAAGGTCAGTATGAACAGCCACATTGTCTCTATTTAAAGAAGAAACTGCTGACTCAACTTTAAACAAGCTTCTGTCATATATCACTGGGATTTGCCCTTACGTATCTGTAGTTATCTTATCAGTATTGTTTGTTTATGTTTATTCACAAACAGCAGATTTCAATTAACCAATAAAACCCTTCAATATTTCTGACCAACATTACACATACTGTTTGGCAAAAAAGACTATTTCTTTGCTTGTCACAAAAAACTTGAAACTGATCTCACGGCAAATCCTGAAATAATTAAGCTAAGTTTGTTTTGTGACATAAAATGTTGCAGTTTTTAACAAAGACTTTAAAAAGTGTGTAGTTTTCATCATGTTTCATACATTGATGTAACTAAACTTCTGATTCGTCAACATAAGTGTTCCCATTTGTGTTCTAATGGGAAATGCATTTGCCGCATGTTAGTTGAATAAGATAAAAACATAATTTCTTACCATTCTAAACCAAAGACACCAAAGAAAATGCTGCTCTGAGCATTTTGGCCCTGCAGAACAAACACATCACGCAGGATATTGAGGTGTAGCTCGTATTCTGGGACTGAACACACCATTCTGGCTTTAAGGAAGGTGGTCCACTTCCTTTGCAAAGTCCTTTGGCCGCCCCAGTCAGTCTGAAAACAGAGGAAACAATGACTGAATGAGTTATTGCAAATAAAATTTCATAAACTAGTCCGTGTTATTTGTGCACAAAACATTCAATAAAAGAACAGAACAATAATAAACAGTATATACTTTCTGTCTTCTGAAAATATGGATGAAATTTAGTTTTTAGGTTAAGACTGTGTCAACTTCAATGTATTTCCAGCTGCATTTCGGCAGCAGTGGGTGGGGAGATTTTGAGGCACATCTCAGCAAAAGTAATTTAGTGCACCTCATTTAGACAAGAAGAAATAAAGAGATAGCAGTTTTTTTTTCCTTCTTTGTTTTTCCCAGTCATTGGCTTCATCTTTCTTTCCTGATGTCTTAAGAGGACATCAGCCATTCATCAAAAAGCTTTGCTGCTTTAACCTCCCACACAAAAAAGGCAAAATAGCTCAAATCAACATGACACACTTATTTTAAACATTAAGATATTCTATTAATAAGAACTCTGTTGATGAAAAGGGGGAAACATGAAGAAAGGCAGAGTTATTCTTCTTTATAAAGAAGATATCACAAAAACTCATTTTAAAATTGATAAAGCTGGGAAAATAAACATTTCACATCGAGAAGATTCTAGGTTATTATTGCATGAATAGCTTAAGGGCTACACTTGCAGATTACAATTTATGTCAATCAAAACACAGGAAGGGAGAAGAGTCAAGAATCCTGGCATTGCAATGTAAAGATATGCCTGTGGGGAAATCAACCGCAGCAGATATGATGCAGATTGTGCTGCAATCTGTACAGCAAAAGCAAAGAAAAGGTGATCCCCGAAACCGCTCTTATTTTGCTGTAGATGTAACAAAACAACAAAAGATGCTCCAAACAACAGAATGGCAGAGATTTCTGCTTCAACTTTGATGTCATTATGTCCCTTCTCTGTGAAAATAGGCCAAGATTGATGAGGAACGCTGGTGGAGAGGACAGCTGCAGATGGACAGCTCAAAAATGGCAAGTCCTCTGTGGTTTCAGGGTAGAGGCTAATGCCAGAACCTTCACTATCTGTAGATCTGCCTGCAACCAGTGTCATGTCTGGCTGCCGCAGGGCTGAGCTGGGGACCGGCTCAACATCTGCATGTGCTACTGTGGCCTAGTTCAGGCTGAGTTATTACCGCCTCCACTGTTCTGACTACTTCACATCTCTGATTAGGCGAGAAAAAAAGAGGAGAGTCGAGACCTATTTTTGCTTTAAAATTATTTCAAGTTGGCAGTTTAGAAAGTTAAGAGCCTTGATGAGGTAAAAAAAAAAATTAAGAATAATTTTAAAGTAAACCTGTGCATTAAAGTACTGAAATATGCACCAAATTAAAGAAGCAACAGTTATAAAAATGTGAGTTGACAAATTTATCTTCCACATTTTTCATTTTCGGGATAGTTTAACAATGTCGTTTAATAATACCAGGGTAGAAACTGCAGAAAAGGAAGGGAGGGATGACAATCTAAGTTTTTCTGGATAAAATTAATTGTATAACACATAAAATAAAACAGTTACAGTGACGCTACACAAAATCCTGCAGAACTTAAGCTGTGAGTCTTCATGTTAGTGTTTATCGTTTTAATTTCTGCTAAAACATAATAAGAGCTTGATGCCGCTGTTTGCATCTTGAAACAGCTTGTAGCTTAAATAATTTTTTGTGATTTCCAACAATGATAGTCTGCTGTTGCAATGCAGTTACTCTTCAGTAAGGTGGGAATTTACAACACAGCAATGTCCTATACTGACTAATAAGTAGTAAAGTGATCATATTTTAAAGATCCCACTTGTTATTTAAGCAAGTTTTCCTTTTTAAAACTGTCACTGTTCTGCTATAAGGGAAATTATCACAAAGAAACATCCTTGGAACCATCAAAATCTACTAAAACACCTATAATGTGGTAAGAAAGGAAGGCCAGTGGGATTATACTGATAACTGCCCTGCAACAAACTTTAACTAAAGCCCCCTGAAATCTAGCAAAAATTAGAATGGAAATTGATATAGAACATGTGTAGCTTGTACACTTGGTCCCTTCAGTTATTTATATTTGGACTGCAGAGAGACTTGGCTGATCCTGACAGAAACAGATTAAATTTATGTAACACAGGCCAAGTGGCCAAGCAGACCCATAAATCTGGGACCACTTTTGACCCACATCCTGGCTGTTAAATAGTAAATTATTACTTTATACCTAATTTTGGTGCTATTACTGTGAGTACTACTAGTACTACTAAGTACTACTGGTTACTGATGGATTAAATTTGTTGAACTCTTCTGAATTGGCTGTTTTAAAAGGGTTGCTTGAAATGTTTTCTGTTCATTTTAGATTCATTTCAGATTTATAAAAAAAAAGGCTTGCATAAGCTGACATATAATCACCAACTGAGTTTTTCTGTCATATTTTTTTTTTTTTTTAAATCCTTTTGTAATTTCAACACAGCAGCACTGTGAGACTTTTACCCCTTCATGCAAGAGTAAAAGAAAGGACAGAGGTCCAAAAAGGGACTAGGATTGGTTGAAGACCATGCTTCCTGGACCACATACCCTGATATAAAGTTAAATGAAGTGAGAGGGGAAAGAGAAGAGGATGACAGTAAGAAATTGATCTGGTGATTTAAAAAAAAAAAAAAAAAAGAGGGAGAGGGATTTCTATTGGAAGTGGAAGTTTCTAGACTTCTTGTTTGCCTAGCAACAGCAGTGCAGAGTCGTCGTCAGGGAAGAAGCCGTGATTAGAGACGCCCAACTGCTACTTCATTCAACGCTGAAATTACTGTAGGAGAAGAGTGGCAGCTCATTTCACCCTGCATCACTGACATAAAGCATTAAATAATCCCGCAATTTCTGCACTTTGAATGACAACTTTTTTCCTCCTTTATTCCAACCCTTTCATCCCACGACCTTGCAGGGACGTTAAATCTGTTTTTTTCTTGAATTAGCTCGCAAGCGAAATCGTTAATATGATTATGGTTATTGGTGTTTTGATTAGTTGCACTCTCTGACCTTGCAGACTCGGGCGACTCTTGACACCTTGGTCTGGCTCGGGTAGGCGATCTGCTCTTGGCTTCTCTCAGTGAAGAAGAAGTAAATCTTGTCATCATCACCAATAGAGCTGTTGACGCTTTCCTTCAGCAGTACGGAGCCCACAAAGTCTGCCTCTGTACACACAGACACACACAGACCAACATGTCCAAACACAGACCTATTAACAGCCATGAAAGTGTCTCCTTGGAAACTGAAGATGAAGCTTTTAAGTATGATTGAATCCTCACAGCTTAAACCAGTTATAGCTCCAGCGTATCTTCTGTTTGATTTTTACTTTCCAAGTGAGACATAAAATGCCTGTTTGCTTTGAATTTAAACAAATTTACTTTGTGTGTCTGAGGATTGTTGAGTATTTACCTAAAAGCCATCGGGTGGGGGCTTCTTCTGTCCTGAGAGTGGGGAAGGGGAAGTTTCTGCGGATGTCTGTTGAACTGCGAAACTCGTACTGAGAAGCTGTGAACATCTCACCATCTAATTAAAATGGAAAAAAAATGTTGGAGGACAGATTGAGACAGAAATGAATAAACACATTTGAAGTTAATCATATGCAATTCTAACATATCACACTGTGGCTAAAGTGTTAAAATTAATTCTACAAAAGGCATATTAAAACATCCTTCATAGGGCTGTGACGTTACGCTTTTGTCCCGATTCGATTCAATTAGGATTTTTTGGGTGAATATTCGATTTAAATTGCGATTCTCACAATTCTTCGATGTTGATTTTTGTTGACTAAAAAACAAAACAAATGTACAAAACTTTTTTTTGCAAGTTATTTTTTTTCCATTTTAATTAGGAATAAGACAACACCGTAGCCAAACCATCATTCTGCTGATATAAGATCGAAGAACACAAGTAAAAAGATAAATAAAAACAAAAATGTTATCGTGGAATATTTCTATTTGAAAAAATAATTGTTTTTTTTTTTAAACCAAAAAAAATCTATTTTTCTTTTAACAAAAAAAGATTTTAAAATTGTGAAGCAAAAAATCCCAATATTTGATTTTTTTTTTTTTTTTTTAATTCGATTTCCCAGCCCTGAGCCTTATATAATATTCATTATTGACTTATTTCAGACATCTTTCAGTGTTTCTTAACCTACTAGTGTCAAAGCTGACGTAACTTGCAAGCAGTGGTATAGTGGCCCCTCAAAAAGTGGGTATACTCTCAATTTTTTGCCCTTGTTTCAAAAACAGACAAAAATGGCCCCCAAACAAAAGCAGTTTCCCAGTTCAAAAATCCATCAGTGGATGTAGAACTTAATATGGTACACTTATTCAAAGTGAACTACAACTCTAGTTTCAGTCCAAATGTTTTATATTTCAACCATTTTAGCAGAAAATCTGTTAAATTAGATTGATGTGAATTATGAGCTAATGAAGTGTTCATAAATCAAGATGAGAAGTGGGGTGGAGCCAATGAGACGATTTAATTAAAGAAAGCAAACCATGATTAAATTAACATGACAAAAAGCCTGCTAAAATAATACTTTGAATATTCAAATTAATACTTTGAATAATTCAAAGTATTACTATTAGTATTAGCATCTCTTAGGTAACGCCTGTGCACAGCATACTTTTAATTTTTTTTACTTAATTCATATAAATGGACAAGACGTAATTAACCCAATGTATTCAATCATCTTTAAAGATTCCAATAAAAATATAGGGCAATACTGTAAGATTTTAAAATAGAAGCATTTTCAAAGTATACATTTTGGCCATATGGGTTCATTTTGACTTCATTTTGCTGATGTTTCTAATAAAGTAAGCAGGATGTACATTAACCACATCCAAAAAAGGGCTTCTGAGATCAAAATGAGGCCTTGAAAATCAATGCAATGTTGAAAAAAAAAACAAAAACAAAAAAAACAAACAAAAAAACTTTAGGAGTAAATAATCATTTAAAAAAAAAATAAAAATCTGGACTTTAGGACTTTGCATGTTCTCCCCGTGTATGTGTGGCTTCCTCCCACCATCCAAAGACATGCATGTTAGGTTAATTGGTCACTCTAAATTGCTCATAGGAATGAGTGTGAGTGGATGTTTGTCTCTGTGTGGCCCTGCAATGGACTGGCAAGCTGTCCAGGGTGTACCCTGCCTTTCACCCAAAGACTGCTGGGATGGCTCCAGCTTCCCCGCAACTCTTAATTGGATTAAGCGGTTAGGATAATGAATGAATGAATGAATGAATCTGGACTTTACTTAAATCCCTTTTGCAGGCTCAATCTTTTACTTTTTATCTTGCAGAACTGCACTATGCCTTCACTCACAGTCTTCACACAGTTTAGATAGTGAAATGCTTGCATGTTACAGCTTCACGCTGGTAAAACCAGTTTTTATAAAACACAGTTCATTTACAATTTCAAATCATACACACACAAAAAAAATCTATAGATATTTTAAAAATATAAGAGTAAGGATATTTTGCAACACTCAATAAAGTAAGTATAAGTATTTCTCCTTTTTTCTGCTTCATCAGTAGATCCAAATGTCAACTTGATACTATCAATTTTGTATCCTTTGTTATATTAAACATTCATTTCTGTTCAGGATATGTCTTTACTGACTTTTGCTTTGAAGACATTGCATCCTATGCTCCTGCTCTGCTTTCACTCTGCCCCCACAGTGCAGCATGAATCAACGAGATCTGAGAAACATACCAACAAGCAGTCCAGTGTATCCCTTTGCTGGGTCATACGGACACCTGTCTCTGCCCTCTTCAAAACCCGAAGAGAAGTTGAACCTCTCTGCATCCTTACAAGAGATGACACAGGACACTTAATCCATTTCCTTTCAATTCAAGGGAGACTTTTGTAGTGAAATTAAGGGTGCATTCACATCAGAATAGTCCGCAAGACTCAGTTCGATTGGGGACTAGGCTCAGGTGTAGGCAGGGCCGGATTAAAAGTGCACAGGCCCCTGGGCCCAAAGTATTCCAGGGGCCCCCTTCCCCACCGCAACACTGTAAAAATTGTGAATGATACACTGTTAAACAGCATTTCTAACATCTTTCAGCCACTGGTACCAATTACAATACACTAGACCACAGGTGTCAAACTCCAGTCCTCGAGGGCTGGTATCCTGCAGGTTTTTGTTGTCTCCATGCTCCAACACAACTCACAAGTTCATAATTAGGTTGACAAGAAGCTGCTGGGTCCAATTGATTTGAATCAGCTGTGTTGGAAGAGGAAAACAACAAAAACCTTCCGGATACCAGCCCTCGAGAACTGGAGTTTGACACCCCTGCACTAGACACTGGTGTAACTATCTGGCTTTTATGTACATTTTGTTTAATGTCCAAACTGCTGTTATATGCCCTACGTGGTCCCAATATAGGCCCCAAGTGGACGTGAGCCCCTGGGCCTGTGCCCTTAATACCCATTGGATAATCCGGCCTTGGTTGTAGGGGGGTGTATCCATTCAGACCGAGATCGCGTTCACACTGCACTTTGGTCAAACATGCTGAACCTTTACAGTGCATTTACCCACAATGCAATTCTATGTCAAATGCAGGAAGTGATTTTTTTCCTGTAGTCCGCTTCCTGTATTTGGTCCGCTTGAAACACAGTGAGACCTGCGTTTGTAGACGAGTCCTCTTCTTTGGACCGAATCAGAATTCGTTCACATTTTCCTAAACGAAGTGGACTTTCCGAGCAAAAGGACTCGGATTTGAATCAAAAAGGCTGATGTGAATGTACCCTAAACCATAGGAGCTCTTACTATATAAGCACAGAGAGGTCTGAAGGCATTGGTTCCACAGACGTACAGGTGAGTTTCATTGAATCGCTGCAAGAAGCGGATGTGGTTGTAACACTCTGTCTGCACAGAACAGAGAAAAACATGTTATTTCTGGCTGCATAACAAAGGAGAAGTGGAGTTTAGTGACTCTGGGCTTTAGGAAGGTAATCACAAGGCAGATGCAAGGATGCTTTGCTTTGTTAATGTCATGTACAATCTGTGCTTCACGTAGCTTTTTGGTTTTTATTTTGTTCTCTCAAACAATAACTAAGATAAATAGACACATCAAGACCTTTAAAAAAAAAAAACAGGAGTGAGGCTGCAGCCTTGTACCTGATTATTTCTGCCTTTGTTGAGGCACTGCTTCTTCTGCTCAGGGGAAGCTGCCCAATCAATCTGCAAACAATGGGGGGTAATAAGCATGACTCACTTAGCTCAACAAATAAAAAAGGGACAAATAGATAAATTGGCTCAATAGATAGACAGCAAGAGCAGAGATAAATGGAGGAAAACAAGTGTGTGCGTGCATGATAAACAGGAAGAGAGAAAAGAAAAGGGTAGCATACTCAATTTTCTGGCTGCATCACTACATTCTGACTCTCAGTGAGTAACCCTTGAATAAACGCCTGGTGCATTTAATCCAATATCCATAAAACTGGAGGAACACAATGGGATTTATTCAGTCTGCTTAAGGCTATTATTAGTTCGTCCTCTTTCAACACGTCTTCTAAAACTTGAGAAATTGGTTTAGATGTTTCTTTCTGTCAGTGGCATTTGCATCTTGGCACTCACTGCGAGGTTTCCAGGTGTGGAGATGTTGGAGGTGTTGAGAGCATATAAAGTTCCTCTGCCTCCCACATACAGCAGACCGGCCTCCTCCTCCAGTAGCAAGGTGCTGTAGTTCTGGGACGAACCGGTGAAACGAGCGCTCCCTAACAAACCTGTAAATATATGACCATGTTATATTCACATGGTCAAAAGATTTTGCAAAGTTAAAGTCGGTGATCAGAACAGAGAAGATCGAGTGACAATCCATGCTTCTGTTTTTCTGAGTGTGTTAAATCAGAGAAAAACACGGGGCTCTACAATTATCAGCCACAAGAAACTGATGCTGAAGTGAGATAGAGATAAATGAAGATAACTGCTTTTGCCTCGGATTTTGTTTTACGTTAGTGAAAACCAAAGCTAAACCAGAAAACATTATTCAGTCGTGTAAAAGGGTGGGTTTTATTTTCTATGCACTTTTGTACCAATTAATCATTAAAACACTTAACGCATGTCGTGTTGTTGCACCGTTCTGACTTCAGGGAGCTTTCCATTATTTCTGGAGGCAGTCTCCACCCTCTTCACCACAGGAGCTGAAGCTGACTGTAGTCCATAAAACTGCTTTTTATGAGAACTTTTTAGCTCTTTCTTCAGATTCAATAGTTTTTTACTGTGAAAGAAGCCATTTATGGAACAACTGTTAATTCCATTCATCTTTATTTGTATAGCGCCACTTCACAACGGTATTGTCACAGGGCACTTTATATACACGAATCAACATACACATCATTTTGAGCCAATTCATTCATATCCTATAATAGAAACCAACTGGTTGCATCGAGTCATGACTTCGATCCAATCCCCCATCCTGAGCTGCACGCGGCGACAGTGGGAAGGAAAAAACTCCCCTTTAACAGGAAGAAAACCTTCGGATTGGTCCTGATGATAGTGTGTTGCAGATATATTGGAAACGTTTGGTAAACATCACCCACAATTGAGGGAATCATCACTGACTTGTGAGGTTTTTCTGTGCTTACCATATTTCTGTCATGATGGTTGTTTTGTATCTTTAGCTCTGGTTTCTTGTTTTAGTTTGTAGTCATCCCTGTTTAGTTCCCTTGCATCTTGTTTCCTGTTTAGCCTTTATTCCTACTCATGAGAGTCACCTGGACTCATTAGTTAATTCATGACACCAGTGTCTTGTTTGATTTCCCTGCATTCATACCCCTTGGTTTGATGGTCCACTTTGTGTGCTTGAGTTAGAGTTGGTGTCTAAGTTCAGTTGTCTGCCTTGGTTTAACCCAATTAAACTTAATTCCCGGAAACTTCTCAGCAGTCTGCCTCCATCTGTGCACTTGGGTCCACGTCTCTACAGTACCACTCCGTGACAATTTCTGTGTTAGCATACTTTTAGTGAGCTTAAATGTTTAGAGTACACCACTCTTAAAAATTATTAGCTGAATGAAGGAAAATAAAATTCTCAAAAACATTGAAATGATTGTGGGTTATCTTTGCACGTAAATTTAATCTTTACCCCACAGGCTCTAAAAAAAAAAACTCTGTAAACAGCTAATATGTGCCATACAAGCTTCTGCCTTGACTTAACATTAACTGGAAAATTCTAATGAACATGCTTAGCGTGACTGAGTGTGAGACTCCACAACAGATCTGGGGGATGGTGGGAGTGGGCTGTTGGTGGTGATGGGTGGTAGAGAGGGTTGCTCGAGTAACCGCTGGGAGAACTAATGTAGAGGAACAAAAAGGGGATGGGGGGCACAGGAGAAGCAAGATTTTAGGGCATTCAGCAGGAATCGTGCCCCAGTACTGCCAAATCATATCAGCAGTGCTGCCACAACATCATGACTGCTGTGCTGGTGTGTGTGTGTGTGTGTGTGTGAGAGAATGAGGGTGATGGGTGAGATTTATACAAGAAGTGGGGCAAATAAGGGTTACTGCACAGCCACTGAGAGTATGTTTTAATAAAGTGAAAAATGGTGAACAGTTGTGGTTTTCTTTAAATGGTATAGACAAACTGATTATTCGTCTCTTGCAAAATACTTGGCATAGTGCACCAAAACTAAATATTTGAGGGCGCCCCAGTGCAGAACCTCCGAAATGGGGGCAGGTTGCACTGCTGCTGTGAGACAAGAGGAAAGGAGGACATTGTCTTTTTTTTCCTTTGGGTGCAGAAAATCTTCCTGAGTACAGAAGTAGGTTTACAGAGCTTTTGATTTGCACTGATTAATGTCTGAATAACTAATTCTGACACTTAGAACAATAAAACCTCACATGCACAAAGAACAGCTGTCATCAGAAAACAACAGGATAAATGAAGGTATCAATGATGTTTCACGGAGGAATATGAGTCAGCAGGGTACAGATGGGCATATTAATCTCCACGAGTCTTCACTACCTCCTCCCCCTCCTTCTCTCTCTTGTGAACCAGCTCTTCACAGCTCCCAGGAATAAGGCAACCTACATAAGCCAATCGATTCATTGTGGTGTGAGGGCCTACAGGTCTGTCACAGTTAATCTGTTCCCCTGTTTGTTGTACTTTCCATGGAGCAAGGAGGGTCCAGTACAGCTGAGAGTGCGAAAGAATGACAACTACTGTAACTGCCAAGTGGATGGTTACAACAATGCAAGCTGAAGTATTGTTTTTTTATGAATGTTTTTTATAATGTAAAATAAAAAATATGTCATGATTAATTCAAGGGAGGACCACAACGCAAAAATATACATGAGAACAACAAGCATTACAAAAAGTTCAAGTTAAAGAAGGCTGCTTTGACATACAAGCTATAGAAAATAAAGAGAAAATGGGAAGCCAAAGGACTCTAAGAAGCAGATTATATAAGGGTTGTACTGTGAAGCTTGTTCAAGTCAGCCTGGACTTTATTCTTCTAGCCAGCTTGATGACATTTAAAAAATAACTTGAAACTTCGACGCTGTTTTCACACTGTAGTTACGTTTTATCAGTGCAACAAAGACACTCTCATCAGGCCACCTTTGTTCCGCTTTTGGTCATTTACACAGACCAAATAAAGGTGAATCATGTCACAGCACATCTCAGTGTGTCTGCCCACTGATGTTGTGTGATGCTATGTGATGCTATGGGATGCTATGTGATGCTATGGGATACTATTTGAAGCTATGAGATGCTAGCTGATCCTATGTGATACTATGGAATGCTATCTGATGCTACGTGATGCTATGGGATGCTAAGGGATGCTATGTGATGCTATGGGATGCTATTTGATACTATGGGATGCTATCTGATGCTATGTGATGCTATGTAATACTATGTGATACCTGGTATTATGGATGCTATTAGTAGAGAATTTCCCCAAACCATGAATGGCAAAAGAACACAAAAAAAACAAAAATACTGAAATGAGGAACTAAATAAGGAACTAATGAAAAAACTGTCACATGAATGGATTGTTTGTTGGTACAAACAGTAATGAGTAAATAGTCCACATTCATAATGCAGGAGGTAATACTGTAATTACCTGGTAAACTAATCCGATGACCATCCAGCTACAATTTAGGAGCAAACTTATCCAAAATAAACTGTGAGCTAACACACATTCAGACACGTTCTTAAAGGCTGTGACTCACCTCCACCAGCTCACCTACAGTATAACTCATGCTTTTCCTGCTTTATTTAACAGTGCTTATGATGACAATGGGGATGACAGCGAATCTCCCAGCACGTTTGATCTTGCATGATACAAGAGGATGAAAACAGTTTGGGATTTCTAAAGCATCACATGGAAGGCGTTTACTTCCTCACATGATTGTCAGCTTGTCTAGCTGTCACATGGACACACTGGGTGATCAGAGTAGCGATCCAATACAGTGTCCAGCAGTCCATAGAGTGAATCAGATGGGGGTTTTTTTGCCAATCACTCTCCGCACTTCTAACCTTTTCATACAAGAGACAATGAGAAACTGCAGGAAGCTTCTGGCCGGTCAATAATTGGGCTTATATCATACTGGGATCCATCATGCCTGCATAACGGGAATAAAAAAAAAAGACACTTCACATTTTTTTTTAGAGTTTTGTCTCTAAGAGCGCTCTTCGCTGCTTGCCACAACCATAAAACCTTTACTTTTAAATATAAGACTGTTTGACTGTCACATATTATTTCTCACATGAGTCTGTCTTAGATGTACAACAGCTATGAGTAGCTCCTCTAACAAAGTCAAAGGTCAGGTCATGCCAGCAGGGATTCATCTGATGGGTGTGTGGGGGAGCTATTATGAGAAATGGGGTTGACTAACACAGCGGGATATTTACTACCACACAGATACACAAGCAGATCCACTAAAAAGGCATTTTACTTGAATATATTCTATTTAACAGACATATTCAAGTCTAATAAAAAATGGTATGGTGTGAAAAATGAGTTATAAAGATGATGTCATGATTTAAAAAATTATATAAACATTTTTTTGTAATAGAGAATAGAAAACATGTCAAATGTTTAAAGTAAGACAAGGGGGCATTTATTGAAAATAGTAGCTTAACTGAATTTGGTTAGAACATTTTTAATAAAAGTTAGGATGGGACAATGAAAGGCTGGAATTGGAAGTGATTGAAAAAAATGCTGGACATGTCGTCGGCATTTTGGTAACAGAACAGTTAGCGTGCATCACACCTACCAATCCTCAAGTCTCCATATGACTCGGGACCCTGTTCAAGTGAGAGTTACAACATTCATCAGGTATTAGTTTGCTTTCAGACATCATTCTCTTAAAGACACATGACATAACTTTTTGGCCTTAAAACTTCACGTTCCAGTCTTGTTCGATGACAGTGACATCTAGGGTGTGACAATATGCTTTCGTCTCGATTTGATTCCGACTTTTTGGGTACTTATTTGATTTAAATTGTGATTCTCATGATTCCTCGATATTGCTGAATTTTGTGGAGTTAAAGGGACATTGTGTAACATTTACATCTGCCTGACGTCGGAATCGTCGCTACAATTCTAACACATGCGCGTAACAACGGTAGCCACTGTGTATCAAAAAGCCTCGGCAACATCGACAATGTCATCAGACCGTTCATGTAGTGTTCACTCAGGGGAAGAGGTTTGTGGTTTCATAAATATTGCAAAATACATCCTTCATAATCATTAGTGTGAGTTTGAACTGGCTAAAAAATGATAAAAGAAGAAGAAAAAAAACACATGTAGCAGCTACAATGTTAATTTTAAGCTAACAACAACCGTTACCAAAATGATCATATTGCTCTAAAACAGTAGTGATTCTTATAAACTGTGTACCATTTACTCAGGCTATATTATCTATTTTCACTTTAATGTGTGTACATTAAAGGCAGAGTATGTACGATTTCAAGAAGATTCTTTCCACCACCAGGTGGCAAACACCAGGTCGTGTGCAAAACCACAAAACTGCTACCTCCACAAACGACCACAGGTTGCCAGTAATGAGCAAAACTACCCCCTCACCCCTCCTCCTTGCCAGCTCCAATGAGGGCAGGAATCGCTTGTGAGCTGTAGCTCAGAGCCGCTCTGCAATAAATGGCCTTAAACTATCTAATTATGATTGTAGTTATTTTTATAGTTAATTTATTTTGAAAATATTGAAAATCTTACATACTCTACCTTTAAAAGAGCTCAGGTGATTCAACACAGACAAAAAATAAAAAAATGTACATAACGTTTTAGTAATTTTTCATCCATAAAAACAATAAAAATGACAAAAATTTATATTGGATTATCTTTATTTATTTGGGGGGGAAAAAAAATCTATTTTAAAATTGTGAAGCAAAAAACCCCCGATATTCAATTTTTTAATTAGATTTTCCCACCCCTAGTGACATATATCAAGTGCATTTAGAAGATGCTGCTACCCAGTAGTGTCCCAAGGCTGAAAAACTGCAACATACAACTTTATCATCCAGGACGCGATGTGACGTTGCAGCAGAGTTTCGCTTCACGCTAGAAAACACACTGGCTGTTTTGAACACACAATGTTGCTGATTCAGCAAAGAAACTCAAGAAGATTAAAAGTGAGAGCGACAAAACAAGAGTCACCTTAAGATTGTCTTTTGCTGACTGGAGAGAGTTAACAGGTCAGGTGGCATGCAAGATGGATGCTAAATTAGTCATTGATAGGGGACGGGTCCTAACACAGGTTAGAAACCATAAGCATAGAAGACCTCACACTGTAGGGTAGCAAGAATCATAAATCAGAATGAATGGGACATTTCTCTCCAAGCAGCTTGTCCCCTTAGTTGTCATGTTGACAGGTTGTTGCTAAAAGAAGAGAAGATGCCACACAATGATGAGCATGACCCTGTCCCAACTGTTTTTAGACATTTTGCTGCAATCAAAGACATGGTAAGTTAATTATGTTTTATGAATTAGTAAAACTATCTTTAAAAATTTAGATTTTTTTCATTTTATTGTGTACAAAACTGTGATTCATGAGCCTTGCAAATTTTAAAAAATAAATGTAAAACATGCATGCACATGTAAAAATGCATTAAAAAAAAACTCATGTTCTCTGGGATCACGTTTACAGCGAGATATGCACCCAAGGCATTTTAAAGAGCCCGCTACTCGTGCGTCATCCACGAGTGAGCAAAAGCCTTGGTTCCTATCTTATAAAAATAGTTGCTGTGTGATATAACAAGGAAAGCACTGACGAGAAGGACTGCAGTGGCACAAAATGAGCCTGACCTCAAGGCAGCTGAAGCAGAGCGACCTTGGTCTCAGATCTGGCATGATGGTGTGTAGTTTTATTCCTTTCGACCTTTAGTGAAAAGACACCCACGTGCATGTTCAGCTTGAATCACAAAAGCTGTTAACCAGTGAGCCACAATTACAGCTTTAGATGTGAAGACTTAGAAGAATAAAGGCCTTTACACATCTACTCTGAATATTTCGTCCGACTAATTCGCAAGGTAATATTTTTATCAAGACAATGTTGAATCAATGTGAACATTGCCATCAGTGACAAAATTAAGTTCAGTGATTGTTGCCAGTTTCATTTTTTCAAACTAAGGTTGATTTTTCTTAATATTCCCATCCAGTAAATATATAATTGACCAATTGGTTTTTCATAGAGAGAAAAGTTGATAATTCACCACTGAGTTATTTGCAATTTCGTGTTGTTTATTCACATCGGCTCCGGTGTGTAAAGACCTTTAAGTTGGTCTTTCTTAAGCTGAAACTACAACAAACTGATAGAATATAATGAGCACTCATAAAATACACATTCACTTCCAGGTCAACACACCAGTTTTTTATTAAAGAGTTGGTAAAAGTTAGGTAAAAAAAAACAAATGTTACTATAATTCTATAAACAAATCTTTTCAAATTTGTGATGCTACCATTAAAATAATCAGTTGGAGTAAAATTCAGTTAAATTCAGCTTTATTTGTATAGAGCCACTTCACAACAATGTCATCTCAAGGCCCTTTGCAAAGACTTCACAGACACATAAGTAACCAGGCTTTGGCTTATTAATGAGCCAAAATTAAAATCTTATTTCTTAACAGAGTGGTGTATAGGCATGAAGATCAAACTAGCAATAGATTTGCCAAAAATCAGACTAGTGTCCCCTGATGTGATAAGTTAGTCTCTACAAGACACACATACACACACACAGTACCTTGCACTTTGCAGTGGAACCAATGAGGAAAGTCAACAAAGCACTGAGGTGAGCCCGAAGCCTCTTAGTCCACTGGTTGGTTTCTATTTACTTTTGCACAAATATGCTTGTATGTCTGTTAGTGCAGTTGTTGTAAATTCTGAAAGTACAATTGTTCAATGAAGAGAAAATGCCTAAACAGTTCTTCCTTTTGATAACCTGTCAAGTTTTGCTCACACTTATGTACTTCACATATCTTTCAATCACCTCCTAAAAAGCAGTGAAAAACATGTAGTTTATGCAAAAATGACTTCCTATCAAAACTGAGCTGTCACAGGTGGAGAAGCCAGACTGTGCATACTCGCGATGAGACATGACTGTAATCCTCCATGTTGGGTCCTAGAGGATAGTAAATCCACTGTATGCCTGTGTCTGTGCAACAGTCATCGGCGTGTGTGACTTCCTGTGTGACTCACTGATCACTGGACTCACAATGGTTTAACATGTGACACACAACATGCAAACACACGTGCTTCAAGACAGATTGGGGAGAAAACGCTTTAAGGAAAGGCTGAATTAATTTCTTTGGACAGTGTAAGAACTGTCACTTCTTGTCAAATCCATTCATATTACGTAAGCGAGTCTTCGTTTCTTTACCAGCCCTAAGAAGCAATGAACACAACTCGGTGTCATGTAGTTAAATATACACAACTGTCCTTGGATAGGAACACAAGCAGAGGTGGAAAATATGAAGTGCTGTGTGTTATGTAATTTGCTGAATCCATTATTTTCTGTCACCACAGTCTGGATTTCTGAGCTTTTTTGACAGTCAAGATACTTCCACTAAAAGTACTAAGTAAGTACTGTTACTACTATAACAACAACGCTTCATATATAAAAACACGCTGCATATAGGAAAACAACTTAAAGCAAAAAAGAAAAAAAGGAAATACTGCATTTTCACTCTCACAACGAATGTGCTCTGATATTGTCAGAGTTTCTACTGCTTATGTCAATGATTTAAATCAGCAGACCTTTTCATAATATTGTGCAAGATTAAGGCTAAATAAAAAAAAATGTGAAGGCTATGTTGATGTAGTTTCTTTTCCTGCCCTCACATTGTTCAAACTTCCACCAGTACCTCTGTTATTCTCACCAACGTCTCTGAAAACTGGTGTCGACAGGTGTTCTGCCAAAAAATCCATCCCTATAGTGAAAAGAGCCCCATCTCAAAGAGCGCAGTAACAGCATCTCGTCTGTAGATGTCGTGTTTTTATTATTACCTTTAAGAAATTACCAAACTCCTGTACTATCCTGCTGATATAAAGAAAATAAATAGCCTGTCTTAGAGAGAATGTTGTGTAATTAAAGAACAGCTGCAGGTGGTAGCTGAAGTATTTAAAATGACAATTTAACTTTGGGTCTGTTCAGTTTTTGGCCAAGGATATTTTCTATTCCTGTTTTTACTGTTTTAAAAGTTAAAAGGATTTTTTTCAGACATTAATAGTGTTTTACTTTACAATATTAATCTTCTTTACTAATATTTGATTTAATCATCCCTTAAAATCCATTTAAATGAAGAAAATTTGGCTTTTTGGGGCAAATTATATTATATGATTAAAATGCAATTAACTGAGATCATTTAATTACAAAGCCTCTAATAATTAGATAACATTTTTCTAATCGAGTCACATCCATACATACACACATACATACATACATACAGACAGTGCCGTATGGGAGTTAAACATATTGAACTATTATAATATTATATAGGATACCTTGTCTTAAATGCCAAAAAATGGTGCCAAAGTGGTATGAAATCACTGTCACATAGCCTTGCTAGTTAAACCAAAACTAACACCCTCAGGCACATTTATTGTGTTATCAGTGAAATTTTAGTCTAAATTGCAGCCAATGTTGTTGTTAAGGCTCTTCTCTTCCTATGTTGCTTACTAATGTTAAAGAAAACACTTAAACTGCAACAAAAGATCACATTATTGCAACCACAATGATAATAGTAACTCCAAGACCTCAGAGCAGCACCTGACAGCTTACAGTGAATTAACATTTTACAACTACATTAGTCCAGGTCCGCTGGCAGAAGCTGGTGAAGCCAAAGTAAACATCCTATATGAAAGTAGATGAGTATAAAACAAGTAATGCATGGCTCCTCGCTGTTTTATTCTCACAAGATAAACTGTCTTTAGTTCTGGAGTAGGTTAGGTGTGAAGAATAAGTTGCTATGAACAGCACTGAGAAATTAACCACTATTATAGCCTTGAGAAAGAATGGTTGATCCTGTAGCGCTCCTAAATTAACCCCACACTCTGCTTAACTGTTCAGGTCTGATCATATGTAAGACACAATAGTAAAACAAAAGCTTTTTTTTTTTGTTTTTACTGATTACAGTTCTCCTGCGATGGACTGGCGAGCTGTCCAGGGTGTACCCTGCCTGTCGCCCAAAGCCGGCTGGGATAGGCTCCAGCTTCCCCGCGACCCTGAATTGGAATAAGCGGTTCAGAAATTAATGAATGAATGATTACAGTCCTCTGCTGATTTAAGTAGGGCAAAACACAGCAATGAGCCCAATTCAACAGAAAAAAAGACATTAAAGATGTTAAAGTGTTAAAGGGGACTGAGGTTGCAGGTGATAAGTTTCCCAGAGTTTATCAGAAAAATAATCCTTGAAACATTACATTGAAATGTTAACCATAATGAGAACATTAGTGTGATTTCTTAACTTTAGACACAGCTGTATGCTTAGAAGGTAAATTTCTTAAAGTCTTCACCTAAAAGCATGAAGCCATGATGTTTGATTTTCCTTACATATATCTGAGCTCCAAATGATACAGAATGTCCTTTTTCCTCCCACCTATGCAGGCCATCAGTAAAGCACATGGTAAATTAACTAGTGCCCCCTCATCCTGGCTCAGAAACTCAACAGAAGTCCTCCCACAGAATCTCCCATCAATGTGGACACCCACATATCATCTTTATGACAGCGTGCATCTCAATGTCCTCCCGAGTGACATGTTTCTCAACGGGAAGAGTGACAGGGGATGCATATGTGAGCAGATTTTTTTTTTGTAAATGCATGCCCAAACAGTGTAACACATGCACGGCACACATAGTCAGATTAAATACTCTGAGTCTGATGAAGTGCATGCTGACACACGTGCACATCCTGCACTCTTACATGACTCTTACATCCTGCACTCCCCTAATGACTAAAAAGTAGGTCAAGGACAACTTTCTATGAGGACAAAGAGAAAAATAAAATGTCAGATGATAGACTAGTTCTGGCTGCAGGACAGAAAAATGCCCACAGTAAGCAGAGTACATGCAATGTATAACCCCAACCACAACTATGTATTGCCTCTGATGCACAAATAAACGTGCAAACTTGACAAAAAGATAGTAAGGTTTTACATTTCGAAGGGGTCGTTATGAGGTATTAAAACGAGTTCAGCTCAATCGCAAATGAACAATAATGTACAACATGTTACACAATTATTATCTGTTTAAAAAAGAAGAAGCTGAAATGCAGAAGTAGTGTATGCAAAACTATGTAGATGGCATGTTTCATAGCGTGTTGAACCACCTTCATCGGTTAAACCTTCAGTCTCTCGCGTCATTGTGGAAAAGCTTTGACTCACTCTTCTCTAAAGCTGACTGAGGTTTAAGGAAATTTGTTTCCTCTCAGTTTTCTTAAACTCCCACTAAAGCCTATTGGTTTTTATTCAACCATTCAAACACCTAAATCTATTCCTCTTTCAGCCATTCTGTTGTCAATTTGTACTTAGGATCACTGGGCCTCGTTCATCAGGGGTTCTTATGAACAAACTCATTCTTAAATCCTACTTACTTAGTTTTTACAAAAATTGTGGCATTTACTAAAACCTTATATGTTCTTATAAGAACAAATCCTACGAAACACTCAGGAGGACTCTTACGAACATCTGAGTGCCAAGACGTTTAAACAAAATCAACGTTAGGGATGTTTTCTGCTGTTTATTTTATTAAAATACAATAATAAAGTTACAGAATGTTTTTTTGGTCAGATTTTAAAATAACATTTTGTTATTTTAAGATCACTAACAAGACTTTGGGGATTGCATCCTTATATACATACAATGACTCTGAGAATACTCTTGAAAATCCCAAGACACAGCACTCCCAGTCAGATGTTTGTGAGCAACAATGTCAGCTCTTGTGCTGCTGTTGTCAGACATTGTACTTATGCATTCCTTCGTTCTGACACTGTCGAATGATATTGTACAAGCTCTGGTCTGTCCTAGGATAAGCTCTGTCAGGTTTACATCTAATATCTGGAAAAACTGGCACTCCTGCCTATATTTATAATTCTTCTGTTATTGTAGCAACTGTTTTTTGGGTTTTTTTCTCCATTCGATAAGATTTTATTTTAGTTTTTCTATTTCTATGGACTTGGATTCTGTGTCCTTAATAAAGCTTGAATTGAATTGAATATTATAATTCTTTCACAGGAAAATTTAACTTTTTTATCCATTTAATTTATTCAAGAACAAGTTTCAGTCAAGATAGATTGTTGGTCTTCATGGGTTCAATGGACTGCACACAGGCCAGATTCATTCTTTTAACCCCAACATCACTCCATAAACGTCAAAGTCACCTTTAACTCCCAGATCAACCTGCAGAATGTAGTATTTAATAATTAAAATTCACTTTGTTTGTATTCATGACACTTAAAAAAAAAACAAAAAAAAAAAACATTGGTTTTTTTTTTTTTATATTTCCTTCAGAACAACTTACTCAGAGTTCTTTAAATATATATGGGGCCAAATCTGTTGAGTACCTTGGTATCAACTGAGTGCATTGTTTTTATAGCTTTGATAAACAGCTACAGCTACAATAGCTGCACCACTTTGTGCATGCATGCATACATTTCTTAAATGTGCAAAATTTGCCATAACTTCTTTTTCCTCAATGTTTTTCTACATCTCCATCTTACAAAGCCCAATGCTGACCTTGAGGAAGGATTTTTCTCTTTCCACCATGTAGCAATATTAGTTTCAGGTTGGAACAAGACAATGCACTGCAGAGTAACAACTGGCTCCCTTTCCGTCGTGTTCTCATCTCTCCAAATGTTTGTAATTCACAACATCAAGCTGCACATCCTCCCATCTCCAAAATATCATCTAACAATGAAGAGCTTCCAACAGCCCTTGTTTTGTCGTACGGGGCTGCAATTGAGCCAGCCTGTTCACTTTCTCTAATAAGACTTATCCTCAACGGGGAGAAGTGGAGAGAGGTGGAGTAGAGGTAAGAGCACCACCATCCAGTCCCATCTAACAGCTGCATTGGTAGTCTCTGCCGCAGTGACGGGGAGTAAAGAGAGAGGAGGGGAAAGGTGAGGCGTAGGTTGTGAGTGGAGTGAGGAAGAAGGTGCAGATGATGTGTGTAAGTACCCACTCTTTACTATAACACACTTAATCAGCAGTATTTTCTGCACTAACTCTAATCAGGTCTGCGGTGCTCAGGTCCTCTTTTTATGAAGGCCTCTTGTCTATTGTTTCATTAGGAGTGTTTGCTGAGCCGTGTGATCTAGGACAGGGCATGAGAGAGGCGATTTATAACTCTGAGCCTGAAGGAGCTGTCTTCAGGGCCAACTTCAAAAACTGTGCCACTTCTTTAACAGGGACGGGAGGAGGTAGTTGCAGCTGCTGCAACAAATAAGGACAGTAAGGTAAGTTTTTGAGGGCTTGCGCACGTGTGTGTGTGTGTGTGTGTGTGTGAATAAATGCATCTAGATTTTTTTGGGTTTTGGAAATATTGACATTCTGGATCCCCCTTCAGACTAACTGATACAAGATTTTAACATATGTCATCATGCCAAGTCTTTGAATAGGGTTTACCCAAATTAAATTGAAAGTAAGATTTTATTTTTATTCTAAGTTATTTGCTACAATACCTCATGCCATTTTCCTCCTAAATCACTCCAGTTTAGCTCTTCTTTCCTGAAAACCCCCTTTCAGAAAGGCCATGTTTGCTCTGACTGATCAGCTGATTGGTCTAAAAGATAAGTAAAAAAATTTTCTATTTTTTAGCATACTCAAATAGCAATTAAACATGCTCTGTAGAGTATTCATGGAAAGAAGGCTAGGACTGCCAGAAAGGTGTTTCAGGCAGTGTTTTCTGTAGATAAAGAGTGTCTTTCCTCATGTTTCTTGGAGTTGTAAGTTTGCAGATTGTTTGTATTCCCAAGAAAGGAAATTTAACATTATTTTGGAATTTAATATTCTGTAAATATGAATTCTACTTTTGACTAGTTTCCTAGTTTGTGATTCTTGCTGTGTAACTGAAGACATAAGGGCAAGAACAGGCATAGTTTGAGAACATGATGACTTTCAGCCACATTCTATGATTTTAAGCATAAAGCACCATGCATAAGTAAGGATTAAACAACAAGGAGGCATGGATTACATGATTATGATGCACAACATGGAGTCTAGAACACCACAATGCGTAGCCTAAAAAAATTATTAAAGCAGTGTGGGATCATCTTGACACAGAACAGAAGAAAAGTCAACAAAGGTCCAAAGAAAAAGTTCTGGAAAGTTCTTCAAATATTATTCCTGGATACAAGAAAGCTTGTCTCAGGGGGGTTCAGGTTGTAGTGAAAAATAAAAAAAAATGTTATATTAGATATACTCTTTCAAGTTTGTTAGAATTTTGCAAACTGCTTTATCCTTTTATACACAAGTATGTCAACATGTTTCAACAAATTGCTGACCCAAATTTTTTGTGTTCCTGGCTACATGAACCTTGAAGAAAGGGCATGTGCTGAAGGCTTTCTGTATGGCTTTTCTGTATATCTGTGGACATGTATTCACGGTCCAAACTGATGATGGAGAAAGCTTCAGAATGTAAGTCACACTGATTGCAAAACATATGTCACAATGTCCATCGCTTGCAGAAACTCCTAAGGCTTCCTTATTTCATCATTTTGGTAAATCAATGACCAAACTGCAGTAATATAGTCTTTTCACAACATTTGTAAATATTTGTCCCTTTTAGTTCTTGTAGTTCCTTTTCCTCATGCATTCACTTTGCCTATAAAGACACACTGCAGAACTTTTGCCATTCTCCCCGTCACGAGTCCCCTATCAACGGCTAACTCGTCATCCATCTTGCATCTTACCTGACCTGTTAGCTCTCTCCCGCCAGCAAAAGATGATCTTACAATTACTCGTTTTGTCTCTTTCTCTCTTTTAATCTTCTTAAAAGAGAAGATTAATCAGCTAAATTGCGTGTTCAAAACAGCCAGTTCCTTATTATACCGTGAGTTTTAAGGTCAGAAAGTTACGTAATGTGTCTTCAACACATGATACCATGCTGTGTCTCACAATATAAAACCTTCCAACACAAATCTTCTCACCTTTGGAGAAAACAGTGGTTCTGGGAGTGACATCCAGTTCCAAGGATGGACTGAAGGGAAAGGCCCACAGCTGTGACAGCCCGGTGAAGAGCATGATGAGCAGCAGCATCACCAGGAAGGGCTGAATCGATGGATGGTCTCCCATATTTAACACACTGACCTCGGTCTAAGCTTTGCTTGCACTAAGGTTGTTAGACACATAAAAAGTAAGTGTGCAAAGTGTGTGTCTTCAGGTCCAGCAGCAACTCTGTGTAATTAAAAGGAAAAAAAGAGTTTGTTTAAGAAATCATCCAAATGATCAAATAAGTTGTGAAGAGATGGAACAGAAATTGAGTTATTTTGTAAAATAAAATAGAACATTTCCAGAAAAAATACTTCATCACCTCAGAGGGCTTCAAGCACTTCAAGGTTTACTTAAGAAAAAGTATTAACAGCATCTTGAAATACCAGAAGTACTTATTATGTAATGTAAGCACTCACGACTGGTTGAATTTTTTTGATCTGTAAAGTTAAAAGTATAAGTGTTAACATTAAAAGGATGCAGTGCATTAATGTGCATCTTAGTCATCTTTTTGTACCATTGGTGAAAAAGATGATAAATAACAACCTAAAGGGTCATGACTGCTTCTGCGAATAAAAATAGATCTTAAATTATGCCTTTAGGTTTCAAGACATCAACAATTAGCTCTAATGAAGCGATATCAGGCATAAAATTCTTTTTCCAAGGTGGCAACACAAACACAAAATTACTTGCTGACATGCATCGTCGCTCTCTGATTACAAACAATTATCCAAGGAGAAGGACTATGGTGCTGCTACATAAAAAGCCATTTGAAAGGAACTAGTAGTTTAAATAATGTGTCCCTGTGATGTGATATTCCAACACAAAACTTCAACTCTTAATTAGCTGCATGCACAGTGGAAGCAGCATGATGGATAATCAAGAGATTAGGCCCTGTGCCATCAGCACAATCTCCGCTTGGCTGCCTGTTTTCAGGCGCTGTCACTGATCAAAGGGTCAACAATGTGAATCTTACTCTGCTGCGCAGTGACACTGGCAAATTCCCAGCTCAGTCTCCACGGCTGCTGGTGCTAATCTCTCGCAGCGTGAAGCACAATGAGGTCAGTGACCGCTCTGTGAGCAGCTTGAGTCCTAAACTCTGAAACTAACTGGTAAAATGACATGTGGCAGCTAATGTAGGGAAGAATTCTGGTGCAGGAATACCCTCATTGTGGGTTTAACCAAGCCTACAGTGTAGTGACATATTAAAGGAAAAACCTAAATGAAGTGTCTAAATGACATTTTCAGACGTTTCACCTTGGCCTTGATTTGACCAGATAATGGAACTCTAATAAGGGGATGGAGCACCATCCTGTCAGAAGATATTCCCTCATTTGGTGTTTTAATGATGGCAGAACTTTGGCATGTGGGTCAAAAACCTCCTTTTCAATTAGGATGAGATTAGCTGACTGTAGAGCTTATTCACATCCTTTTTATACTCATTAAATCATTCACTCATACCTTGTGGATGGAAGTATTGTTATCCTTAAAGATAACTCCCATCTGGACAGAAATATGCCATCAAATAATAAAAGTGATGACTCAGAAACACTTGCATTGACTGTGTACCCAAAATATGTCAGCAAAACGGCACAACATAACAGAGCCCGACCAGAAATGTGGTTTTTGTATTTGAATTCGATGTTGCATCCAATGTTTTTCTTCAGAAAACATGCGATTGCCATGATACAAACTAGAAAAGAGCTCTGAGAGCACAAACCTCTGCCAAAGGCCACAGTTCTCCCCATGAAAATTCAAAGGCCCCCTATTTTTGCATATTCTGGATCATAGTGTCCGGAATAATTCCTTTACCTGGATCAGTCTTCAATATATTCTACAACCTGTTGGAAGTTTGTCCTGTATTTTTTTTCCAAAGTGCTCCGACCATTTTCGTTGGAGTTATGTGCACAAATGTTGAAAATGGCCCAATCTCACCACCAAAGTTAAATCGGTTCTTCCTTTTTACATTTATAACAACTTCTGAAAATTTCATGTAAATCCGTCCATAACTTTTTGAGGTATCTTGAACACAACAAACAAACAAACAGGTAAACGCTGGTAAAAAAAAACTGTAGACTGTGTATAAAGAGATGGACGTAGCCTCCGTGACGTCACCCATAGGTAAACTGAAGCTCGGTGGGCGGTTCCTACCATCACCCTCTCGGTAGATGGCGTACGTGTAGTCTCGCCCGGAAAATATAAATATGGGCAAAGAGGTGGAGCTGAGAGGGGGGCTGTGAGCGTCATGGTGGATGATTGACATCAAGCGAACTCCGAGCTTTCTGTAGCTAAAAGCTAACCGAACTAACCTGGAGCTAATAGGAGCTAATCAGCTAAAGCTAAGTCACATTGTTAACCGGCTAAGCGGGAGAAGTGGGAGATCGGTACATGTCAATCAAAAGGACACGCCCCTAAATATGCTGAACTTCGAGACTAAATTACTTGTAAACGGGCGAGATAGAAAAAAGGCTCAGTCCATCTTTCATATACGGTATATGGTAAAAACATAACCTTCTTGGCGAAAGTAATAAACCCAAAATAAACTGAAAGGTGTTTAGCTAGAGTGAGGCAGACAACTGAGCAAATGAAAAGAGATATATGTGTCTAAAACCTTGAATTATGGTGATTTGTTTCAACTAAATTTAATGACCAGAACATAAAATGTGGTCATGTCCACAGACATCTAAAAGCAAGTCTACCTTATTTCTTGTTTATTGTTCATGGGGTTGGCTCTAAGTTCCAGTTTAAGTGGTGACCTCTCTGTATTTCAGAATCGCAGTACATCTTACAAGCAGTGACGATGAAATTAAACCTATAAGACCAAATATGTTGCCATTAAACCGCAGACAAGTGGTATTCATGTACGTAGATCATACTTTGAACTGTTTCATGCTTTTCTTAGGTTTGACTCCAGTTTACTATCATTATCATTTTCCCCACTGTAAACACAGACTAATCACTTTCATATAATCAGAATTTTGCAATGATTGTAATCTATGGAGTTGTTGAGCAACAACTAAATCTTTTTAAATGGTGAAATAAATATTATGAACACAAAATATACCTTTAACAATTCTTGGAACCCTTCATCAATACTTGGTTGTGACACAGGCTGACCTATTTATTTTTGTAAAAAGGAGCATAAATTATGCTTTAGATGAAGTATTTCATGCACTTTCTGGAGAATATTTACTGCATCTCTGTAGTTTAAATTCCAGAGTATACTTTGTAAAAATACTCCAGTCACCTTTTGTTTAACCCAGTTATCTGTTCCGAGAGGGGAAAGGAGAAGACCTGAGGGAAAACATGCCTTTTTTATTTATTATTTTTACCATAATTCAACCAAACCTCGTGTTTACTTTTAGTTCATTCCAGGCATCTTTGCTGCCTTGTTTCACACCTGGTGCCTGTTGATTGCCATCACCTGTTTTTCATTTGTCATGACTTTCCTCAGTATTTACAGTATTCCCTCTGGTTTCCATTAATCTGCATCAGAACCCTCTTGCTGCTTTTTATCCCGTACCTTCTCTGTTCTAGCTCTGCCTGGTGTTATACGTGTGTTTTGGGACTTTGTAGCTTTTCTGTGAAGTCTTTTCTTAGAGTTTCTCTTTTTCTGTTTGTTTGTTTCACATCTGCCTGACTCATGCCACTGTTTGGCTCCTTCAACAACTAGAAACTGAGATAAATGTAAGTTGTTTTTACCAGAAAACTCGCCTCCAAAATTACAAAAAATGATAGAACATTCAGACGTGTTAAATGTGGCAAAGCAATCATCCATTCATTCAATGAGGGTTGAACACTTGAGCAAATCCAAACGTTTGCTTCAGATTTCATGTTCAGTGGAGGACATAAACATCCAGTCACAATACTTGTCTGATTTTTTTTCAGTTTCCATTCCTGAAAGTCTATTTTCTAGTTAGATAACTAAGTAAAGATGAAAGATAAAAGACTGGGATCTAGCAAACTATTTTTTCTTTCTCTCCAACCTCATACTTCCAGTTTATATTTCTAAACTCCTCAAATCCCATCTTCACTGGCAAAAATTTCTGCAGTCTTCACACAACTGTGTCTAGAGGCAAGCAAACTTTCTCACACCTCCATAAAACCTGCAAACAAACTTTGACTACAAAAATAGAACGGGTTTCCTTCAATATTGCCCATGAATAGAGAAATTTAGATTGCAAGTTGACTCTTGTGGGATGACTGCTTCAAAATATACCTCATGAACACGAGTTAGACTCAACTGGCAAAAAGGGATCAATGGTGGTGGGAAGACATTGCTCGTGGTTTTGTTGTCTGCTGTTCTCACGTAACACACAACAAGCACCAGTGTCTGAGCGCATCTGCATGGATACTATGTGTACTGTTGGCGGTGGTGTTGACAACATTGTATTGTCAGTCTTATGAAAGCCTGAGAACTCCAGACGGGAAAGGAAAGGTAAACACATCTAACTCAACAGTCACACAAACAATATGCATGATGTGAGACTGAGACTTGAACAAAACAGCAGGCAGTGGCCTAGACTCTTCTTCCTCTGTTTCTTCCTGATTATTGATCCACAGAGCTGATGGTGACTCTTTATGTTCATCTAACAGTATGAAATAGTCATCCTGGGTGTAAAATGTTTTCAAAGTGCATCTGCCAGGCAGGGCAGTACGGTTTGCACCTTGATACATTTTATTACTGTTCTGCTTTTATTGGATTATATACAATCTGATTGACTGTATTAATACTTTTTAAAATCCTGCATCAGTGTCATAGAGCTAAACCACAAATAGGATTACTCACACAATAAGCGAAGGAGTGGGTTCACTATGTGGGCAAGCTTGACTGTGGTTTTGATATAAATATAAATAATTGGCTGCTGTTCACATTGAAAAGAAATAAAAGCAGTGGAAGCCTTTCTGCATAGAACATGCAATACATTCACAAAAAAAGAAAATGTAATGATGACTTCTTAGGGTTAAAATCATAAAGAGAGTTTTTAACATTCAAAGAGGCTTTCCCTGCTGCTTGCACTAGTTTTTACATCATCCTCTGTTTCTCAAAACTGAAGATGAAGCACGTCTTAAACATTCATAATTCAGATCTGTAAACATTTGGATGAATTAATGCTCATTTTGATTTGCCTATCAGCTGAGTAATCAAAGAAAGTTCATTTTAACTATTTCATGCATGAATTAACAAAAAATGCAACAGTTTTTAAATGCAGTATTTTACCTCTACAGATATATGCAATTATATTTTTTTGTTTATTAGTGATATTTAGAATTGATCATAACTTATGATTTATTTTAATGTATTCTATAAAATTTTTATAAAACAATATATAATCATAATTATTAATTATTTAAATCTTGTATAAAATATAGCTATATCCTTTTCTTTTCTTATTTATTACAAAGGCAAACTTGTATAATTACATTATGTTTAATTATATCATACAACTATTTATTCTCCAGTGAATGGAAACCTATTGTATGAGTCACTAACGTCCCCTGAAGGGGTTTATTTACTAAAATACCACCCTAATTCATGTATATGAAAGAAAAAAGCCTGTAAATAGATGTCACTACATGGCCACTATGCATGAAAGGGTTAAGGCAAAGTAAAGAAAATGCATCTAAGGTACAATCTCATATGGTCATTTTTACTTGCCTATGCTTAAATTCAACTAATTCACAGATTTCCCACTTCAAATTATAACATTTATATACACCTATTTACTAAAAAGGAGCTGCTCTCAATGCCCATCAGAGTCAGATGAGTCACTTCACAAATTGGTGAAATTTTCTACCTCAGTGTGGCTTATTAATGGTTTACTAATAAATTAATCACCCTCTTTTTATTAGATGTTATAAGCTCGTTATGAGAAACTTTTAGGCTGACACTTTCTGAATTTTAACATTTGTCTCGAATTAATAAATGTACATTTGTGGGGTGATATTAATTATCATAAGGTTACTATATGAGTTAGTCGTATTAACAGCTTTAGTGTAATATAACATTCATTTATTGTCTATACTCCCATTGTTGTCTTCATTCATTCTTTTCTGCTACTTTAGACTGTCTCTGCTTTGCATTTCAAAGAGAATGTTTACATTTTATACATTTAATTAATTATAAATGTGTGATAATCGAGTGAAATGGTATATTAAAAGTGATAAAATCATATCATATTCTTCATTTATGATAGTAGAAAATTTTCCAGTAATACTTTTATCGATATTTCATAGACTGAATATGTTATGGTACACATGTTTACGCCTTATTATGGGTTTAAATAAAGAATATATAGGAAAAAATATTATTGTTAGCATATGTTATCTACTTTTCACTCGGTAACTTAGAACTGTCCTGACAAGGACACGGCGTTATAGGCTGCATAAACTGAAATAGGTTACAACTAACTGCAGTGAATATGGCAAGCTCACTTAGAGATAAATGTTACAAGCTGCCGCTCGCGCCGTGGACGGTGGGACATCTACCTCACGCGCACCTGTCCGACCTGAACTGCAGCAGCAGCAGCAGCAGCAGACAGGGGGTAAAAAACAGCACAGCTCACAGTTCAGTCACCTTCGCCTGAAAAGCCACGTTTTAATACACGAATAACAGGAAAAGTGGAAAAACCAAAGACGTAGTTTAAAACCGAAAAACGTCTTCATGTAGAAAAGCGACTCACCTGCTTTTATGTCTTTATATTGTCTTCTAATATCCTCTGTAGCGTCCTGTTTGCTACCAAACCCCGAACTGCTCTGCTTCTGCTGCAGTTAGCCAATGCTGAAACACTACCAAGTCCCCCTCCTCCCTCCACAACACACACTCTACCTCCTTTACACACACACACACACACACACACACACACACGCACACAGTTTGACAGCTTATATCACAATATTTTCCTCGTGCAACCTGAGCTTTATGTTGTTGTTTATAATACACGTCTGTTGACATTTTGTTACCTTTTCAAGATAATGTAATCCATTATAGATAGATAGATAGATAGATAGATAGACAGATAGATAGATAGATAGATAGATAGATAGATAGATAGATAGATAGATAGATAGATAGATGTCTTTAACCCTTTAATTACAGAATAGTCTCACTTACTTTAATCTGAAGTAATAATTTGGCTTTTTTCCTTTAACGTAAGAAACAAGCAAATAAACAAAAATTATTTTCATATTGCAACGTGATATCTTAGAGTTATTGATCTACTAAAAGTATCCAAAATTATACAAGTAAAATATTGAATACAACAGAGTTGTACCATTTTGTGATGCAATAGGTTGCAGAAACTGTATGTATCAAACATGATATCTGCATCATTAAAGAAATAACTTGTTAGGAAAATACAAATTTGGCCTAAGCATTAATTTATGAAAATGTGAACACGTGTACAAAGAAATACAAGATTTTAAAGTCAATACAATGAGCTTAAAAATCAGTATGTGGTATAGAGCTGTGGATCAAAGTTTCATCATAATAAAATATTTCACAGATTTAAACTTTACCGGTTTAACTAATCAATATGATTTCATTTGATATAATAAATCACTTTTATTTATATCAATCCACAAAGAACAACTAATATATAACAAATGTGACTTATTTTATGGAGCTCTATCAGACATCAGGCATTTAAATAAAAAGAAATCTGTTCTTTTAGCAACAATACACTGTGCCACATTCTGTATATTTAGGGGTATTTTTTACATAATGTTAAATAAAATGGAAAAATTCAATTCTTTTGTCAATGTAAAACAGGTTGTAGTAGAAAAGTGACTCGTATTGAGCCAATGCAGTTTCACGTGTTCTGTTTTAAGTTTCAATATGATTACTGTGTTTGTGTTTGATAAGCATTTTCAGTTTTGATTGCTGCTATTTACTCATTGATCAGTAAATTCACGCATTGTTTCCAGGAATAATTTTCCAGGATCCTTGAAAAACTTTCCTTAAGTCTTCTTTAGATATCTGTTGCTTTAATAATGCAGAGGTCTAGGCTCTGGGGAGGATTCATCCCTCCACAGCTTCTTGACAGCCATCATCCCAGCAAACTATTTCTGAAAAGGCTTCAGTGAACAGTAGATTAATCAGCTGAAGGTCTAGAAGCGTCCCTCAGATCCAGCTGAGTGTTATTTTGCTTGAATGATTCATAGGTCAGTATCATGTGGCTCAACAAACTGCACATTTACCTAAAAATGTTCTGGCAGGACTGGACATAAAGTGGTTGAAAAAGCATCAATGTCAAAAGAAAAATCATGAATGACCTTCAAAAAGAAGCCTAAAAAACTATTGTGCGATACTGCATTAGGAGATTACATGAGAATCTGGCTCCTAAAAGCAAAACATGAAGAAATAGGGGGGAACATGTACAAGTCATTCTGTATGTCTTTATAATTGAAAGAACTAATGATTATGTTCCTCATGGGCGGGCTGATCTCTGTTTTTAGCACATATGAAATGCAATAATGATGCTTTATACAAAACAGAAGTAATTTTTAAAATAAATGAAGTAAGCAAATGAAAATGAATTAATAATTTCTATTTTCATACTTACCTAAATTTATTTGTAATTATATAGAAATCTTAGTTGTGCCTGAAAAAGTATGGCGTCTTCACACCCGGTCTATAAGCCTGATCTGTTGGTGACCTCTGCTGGAGAAAGCATTGACAGACCAAAAATGAATATTTTTGACAGGTTTTTTTTTTCCTGCTTAGTCTCCATAAAATGTAATATCACGGAGATACTTTAAAAGCAATGCCCCCATGGGGGATGCTGTCCATGCTGTACTGGTCTATAACTATAATCTAGAGTTTATAGTCTCATAATACCAAAAGAAATGCATGTAAAAATGTACTGGAAAAGTAGTTAATACAGCCAATTAATATGTTTTGGAGGAAAAAGCCATCTCAAATAGCAGGGGGAGAGCAATTTTACCCTTTCACGGATTTATCCAAAGAAAGTTAAATATATTATGTTCATCCCCCTTTTTTTTTTTTTTTTTTTTGCTTTTAACTCCTAAATCAGACATTTCGGCGTCCTATGCTCAAGCAAATATTATGACTGTTGTATGTTATCAATGCAATAATTCTTACTTAATAATGAACAATTCATCAATTATTAATCATTAATCAATAATTCTTAATAACTTTACTTCTTGGTTATTTGTCGTCCCAAACAAAATGAACCAGTTGAACCAGCGATACTTGCAGTACCTCAGTTTGACAGTAGGTGTCGCTGCAGCCCTTATCTGTTTGTCTTCAACGCTTGGAAACCCATTCACAAATCCACGCCACAGTCGTCACTGGTGTAAGTAACCCGTGTGGTTATCGTGACGTGTTCCGTCTGGGTCTAAGACACAGCTGCCGACACGACGTATCGGCTTCCTGTCGGTGTTTTCTGTCTGTATAACTTCTTTTTCTGTCGGCACGCAACACGTATTGACTAATTTGTGAGTATACTTTTATCTAGCTTTAAATTAACCATGAGATAAGATGACTGATAACGTTAATCGGTTAGCCAATGCTAGCATTTACTATAGCAAGCTAGCGCTAGCCATTAGCAGTTTGTACAACAAACCAATAATCTATAGTCATACGAGATAGCTTATCGACTGAGAAGCTAACTTCATGAAGTGTGTGATGCTAGTTTTAATAGCCGAACATGTGAAAACTTCTCATTCTCAGCTCATAAAAAGGCTTGTTAGTGTGCTAAGTAGCTAATAATTGTGGTAAGTTTATTATTTATTTCTCCTGCTTTTTGAGAAGTCATGTTGTTGTCAGTCTAAGTTCAGTGTTGGATAGAAATATTCACCATTCTTGAATCTTTGGTTTTTATTGCCCAGCAGCTTTTGCAGTGTGGTGTAATAATGCTCCTGTTTATTTCCTTGAAATTTGTGGACTAAAGGAAGTGTTTTTGTTTGTTTGTTTTTTTCTAACGCATCTAAGTCATCTTTTGCAGGTTTGTCATCATTATTCAGTTGCATAATTTAGAAGCTGTGAATTAAATCATTATATTTGTATTGCTATTATTGTTGTAGTTGTGAGATCAGACGTTGTCCTCATGTCTTTCAGGCCCTGGGAAACCTAGCAGGTACATCCTTGTGTCCCAGCCAAGAAATCATCCCACAGGGGGAAAACTCTAAATATGTTGTGCCTGAGGAGGCATGAATTGGATTTATATAGGTGCCGTCTCGCCTTGTTGCTTTGTGCCAAATAAACACTTCTGATTTTGATATGATACATGCAGCTTGGAGATGTGATATGGCCCCAGTTGGCTGAGAGTCGCTGTGGATCTTGGATCTGATAGGAAAATCTTCTTCTTTTTTTTTTGTTATATTTTGAGAATGTTTCCTTTCATCAGCTTTGCTATCTTGTTATGATCAAGATGTAAAACTGCAACTTTGCAGTTATGCTTCAATCACAAGCCAACCTGTTGATGAAGACTGACAGAAAATGTCTGATATCACATCACCTTAAGGCTGTAATTTCAGAAATGATAGGTTTTCTACTCTCAGGATCTGGAAGAATGTTTATAATTTGTGGCAAGTTTAAACATGTAGTCAAATGTGGTGTGTGAGAGATAATTGTGTGTGTGTGAATTCTTGTCCTGATATAGCATGTGCAAATGTGCTTGGGATTTCAACAGGGAAGTGAAACAGCACAAATGATTCACAAAACTTAGCTTGATTTGCATTCACAATGGGGAAAGAATTTGTGCTCAGTTTGATTGAAAAGACAGTAATTCACGGGATGGTTGGTTTTTAAACTAGTCTTTGTGTTTAAAAGTGGATACTGCACCCTTAGCTTTACAGAAGGTCTAAATTACGTGGTGTCTTACATTGTGTTGCACGTCAAAATTACTGTCACAGCTTAATGTTAAATATGACACATATGTGGATAAAGCTCAGCAAAAATACTTTGTCTGAGAACACAATTATGACTTTTCTATAGTACATTTACGGTGAGCTACTGTCACTTTTTATGGCAACAGTTCAGCAGAATGATCATAAAAATGGGTGATAAATTACAGGTTTATGTACATGAATCAGCTCGGTTTGTGTCAGTGGAGAAAAGAAGAGTTAGTTACCCAGCAGCTAACTTAACTTTAATGAGTACTGTCCATTTACTTTAAAAGCAGCACTCTTTAAGTCAGTTTCAGCTTTGTGGTGAGGCAGTTCCAGGAAGGTTAGTGTTATTGTTGGCTCTCTGTACTGGTGTTTTAACTACTAAGAATATACATCAGTTTCCCCTAAATCTCAAAAATGTTAAGCAGTACATGAATGCATTATCTTTTGTCCACTATACTGAAAATAAATGAATTTATCATCTTGCATTATGATTTTTCAGGCCAAAATGAGGTGGAGACCCCCCGTCAGCTAGACCAAGAGATGATTGCAGCTTGGTAGAAAGAAAGGACAGATTTGAGAGATTGAGAGAGAAGAATGGGAAGGAGCGTTGGGGGCTGCTGGCAAAGTGTTTTCTCCACTGCAGTACTGTACGGCTCGTTGGCTCTGTTTACCTCCATCCTCCACAATGTGTTTCTACTTTACTATGTGGAGACATTTGTGTCCATCTATAAGATTGATAAAATCTCCTTCTGGGTGGGGGAGGTGAGTAAAGAGCAAACCTGTGTCTGTCTGTGTATATAATAAACATTTATTATGTATGTAGGGGTTTGCTGAATTATGTGAAACATTTGTTTTCATCATATGAAATAAGTATAAACACAAATGACTAAGGCACAATCAGACTGCATGTATCTTAATTCTTATATAGTTTCTATCATGTCATCAATAAGTAATTGTTTTCTTTATTTTATTCACCATTTATGTCTTGTAATCCACCTTATATTCTGCTCCACAGACAGTATTCCTTCTCTGGAACAGTCTGAATGACCCTCTCTTCGGTTGGCTGAGTGACCGTGCCTTCCTCAGCTCTCCTCAGTAAGTGTTTGCATCTGCTAATAGCCAGATAAAGTAAAGACTTGCTAACATGATGTGCTGTTCTGACTTCACTCCTTTACTTCTTGTTTTGCCTTTATCTGACAATCTTGGATGTAAGAGTAACTTGTTGTGTAACAAGACGGTCTATATGTGGTAAGAGTTGGAGAGTCTAATTCCAACTCTGTTATAGTTTCATACCATATCTGTATGAATAATTGGGATGTGATTACCTTGCTACAAAATTCAGATTTCTACACTCTGTTTTAACATCCAACACGCACACCAGGATGTCAACCGTAAAATGTTATGTCAGCTGCAGTAATGTCAACAAGACTAGTTGGCCACGTCATCGATGTTTGTTAAGCATGAGGCAGCCTTTAGTGTTTTATTTCTGTATGATTAAACAAAAAAATTATATGACTCTCTTTCCACGAAGCTAGAACAAAACAGCACATGCGTGGATGAAGGTTCACTGCGTGCTGGAGGAAGTTTATATGACATTCATCTGACATACATGTTCTCCATATCTGCTTTCTCCCGCTGTTGATGGTACAGCAGCACGATGCATTGTGAAAACAGTGCATTTGGTGCAGAAGCTGTAAACAAGTGAGGATTGTGTGGAGCAGCACTACAACACAGTTCGTCACTGATGTCGTTGTGTTCGTCACATTGACATCATATCTTCCAGCTGTGCCGTTACACTGTCCTGATAAAATACAGGCAGTTTCAAACCTATCCACAGTGGTACCTGGTTTCAGAAATGATCAGTCTTGTGGAGTCTGATCCATGGTTTTGTGTCGATCACAATACAATTCGGCGCCATGTGGATGGAACCTAAAGGCATCACAGCTGTAGTGTTTGACTTTGTTACCTAGATGCCCCAACAGGGATTCACTGGGTAGCTTTGTGTTTCATTGTGCTTGTATTTGCTGATTCTGAATATGCACACCCCTGCGATAGACTGGCAACCTGTCAAGGGTGTACCCAGCCTCTCGCTCCAAGATGGCTGGGATAGGCTCCAGCTTCCCTGTGACCCTTAATCAAACTAAGCGGTTCAGAAAATGAATGAATGAATGAATGTGCATGCCTACCCATCTGTTTGTAGGAAGGGAATATGCTGAACTACCAATGAACCTGTGTCTCTGAGATGTTTATTTTTTCTCCCTCCCCTCCATGTAGGACAGGCTCACAGATCACATCTCCAGAGGTGGTGCTGAAGCGTCTGAAGGCCCTCTCCACAAATGGCCCTCTCTTCGCTCTGTCTTTCCTGGCATTCTGGGTGGCGTGGGCAAGGCCCGGCTTGCAGTTCCTGCTCTGCCTGTGCCTGTACGACGGCTTTCTCACCATGGTGGACCTCCACCACAGCGCCCTGCTGGCGGACCTCGCCGTGTCTGCAACCGATCGCACGCGTCTCAACTTTTACTGCTCGGTGTTCAGCGCATTGGGCTCCTTCTCAGTTTTTTTGTCTTATTCGTTCTGGGACAAGGAGGATTTTTACTCCTTCCGTCTCTTCTGCGTAACTCTGGCTGCCTTCTCCATCCTCGGCTTTTTCTTTGTGTCTCGGTTGCTACAGCGACGCTTCAAGAAGGAAATCCGTCCAAAGCAAGATGAGCTGTCAGCACTTAAAGAGTAAGAAGTTTTATAAATTTAGAAAGCAGTTTGAGTTTCTTGTCATTGTTGCTCCTCTGACTTTTGTTGTGCTGTTCTAGGCTGAGTGTTGGTCATGCTCCACTTACCAACCCAGAAAAACCTGTCACTATCGGACAGTATCTCAAGCAGCTCTCCAAACAAAGAAACTTCATGTGGTTCGTGTCGATGAACCTTATACAGGTAAGATTCTAAAGAAGTAAAAAAGTAAGTTAACTTAATGCTTAAAATTGATTTTATCCTTGTTTTTAAAGCAGTCTGATATTGTGACCTGAACATATTAAAACTAATTTTAAAAATGCAACTAATTTTTAGGCTTTCTTTTTGCTCAGTTTAAAAACAGGATTATTTTGTTGTCACATATGAAAACTGTGGTCAATATATTGAAAAAAACTTGTAAATTTAATATTATCACTTAGTTTATATTGTTTTGTCTGTGTCCATTACAGGTGTTTCACTGCCACTTCAACAGCAACTTTTTCCCTCTTTTCCTTGAACATCTCTTATCTGACAATATCTCCGCTTCAACCGGTTCAATCTTACTTGGTAAGATCCCATTATGGTGGTAAATACACACATCTTATCATGTTTGCTGCACAGAAAAAGAGCAGGGAAAATGATATTGTGAAAAACATTGCAGAATTGATTTAAGGTTATGGCACACTGTGCTGACAGCGAACATCTGTTGTCCTTCTGTGCCCTCGACTGTCAGCAAGACAAATGCTGATTGGTTGTTGCATAGGGACGGAGCTCAAACACACACTTACACTTGGCATTAATTTTTTTTTTTTTTTTTTTTTTTTAATTTGGTGAACAGAATGTGTTTAGTCTAAAATGAAACCAGGTTTTAGGTTAGTTTGAATGCAATTAAAATCAGCTGGAATTACTTTGGCTCATATGCAAACTCAGCTTTGTTTGCAATTTTTTTTTTTTTTTTTTTTTTTTTTGTGGCCTTTTCTGTTTATTATTAGACCATATACAAACCCAGTTACAAAAAAATGGGAAACTGTATAAAATGGTCATAAATAAAAGCAGAATTCAATGATTTGCAAAAGTCATAAACCTATATTTATTCCCAGTAGATAATAAACAAGATATCAGAGACATTTTACCATTTGATGGAAAATGTAAAGCTTTATCATTGCATGGTGGATTTTTACCACGTATTTGTGGATTGCACAGTGAACTGTGTCCCTGAGCGCATTCTGTAATTTCCAGTAGAGAATCGTGTCTGCAGCCTCCTGAGAGCCTGAAGATTACAAGCATGCAGTTTTTAATTTTGATTTTGTTCCTCTGCACACAGAGATTCCTCCTGATTCTCTTAAGATTTTGATTTTTATACACTTTAGGTGTTAGTTGTTTTCAACGTCTTCACAATTTTACAAATGGTAGCATTTTCTGAAATTTTTCTACAATTTTTACCTGTTCGCTGCAGATTGATGAGCCTCTGCCCAGCTTGTCTTCTGAGCTTTCTGCCTCTGAAATGCTCACTTTGTTTTTTCTATTTCAACTTTTTAAAAAAAAATGTTTTGCTGCCATCCGATTCAAAATTGTCTCATTTTCCATTAAATGCAAAAAATTCTCAATTCCAACATAATTCGTTTTATTGATAATATAGGTTTATAATAGCAAATCATTACTTTCTCTTTTTATTTACATTTCACAAACTTCACACACTGCACATAGATTACTGCCATCCCACTGCATTGCTTTTGCAGGCAGATGTAAATAATGCAGACTGGCTGGAAGTTTGATTCAAATGGTGCGATCAGGTTAAATTTTGCTCAAATGCAGATGTTATGAGGCGACTCGGCATTCACAACTTTCATTGCAGCTGATTAACATCAGTTTGTTGTGTCAGGGCCTCAAGCTACAGTTTAGTATGTTGATATCAGGATGCTCAATATTTTACCCTGAGTTTTATGTAGAAAACATTAAATAACTTCTTATTCCTCGCATAGGAAGCACATTTTAATAGCTGACAGGAATTATTGTCATTATGTGTCATTTAGCATCAGATGAAATTGCAGCTCAAACAAACAAAGTCCCATTTTTACACTTACTTGCGCTGTTTCTGGCATCCCACTCATCTTTTCTCAAAATGTTTATTTTTCTGTTTGTTTATAGTCTGCTCTTTTTGTTTCTTTTGTTTTGTTTGCTTCTGCTTCCACACAGGAATCTCTTACATTGCCCCCCACCTGAACAACTTGTATTTCCTGACACTGTGCCAGCGTTATGGGGTTTACCAGGTTATCCGTTGGCTGTTTATGCTCAAACTGGGACTTAGTGTGGTTATGCTGCTTGCAGGGGCTGACCACATTTATCTGCTGTGCATCTTCATCGCTAGGTATGGCCATCGGCACTTGCATCGGGGATCCAATGTCTGACACTTTGTGCTGTTTCTTTTGCTTTTTCAGTTTGTTGGTTTTTTTTTCTTTAAGATTTATCATTTTAAAAGTTGTTTATGCAAACACAGAGTAGTATTTTAGTAGAACCACAATGTGTAAGTCAAACACAACAAGGGCTTTTGCTATTACAATCTATTTTGAGATGAATTTAACTAATTTTGTGTTGTGTTAACTTTTGAGATCTTTCATTAGTTTAGGTTTCTGTCTCTGAAAATGAGCCAAAAGAGGGGGGAAAAAAAGATGTTAAAGTAATCTTCATTATCATCAGTTGGTCACAGTTGTGGTTAACTGTGTTCTCTCCAGGCTGTTTTGTTAGAACAGCACAGGAACCGACAGGGTTAAAACTGTTGCTGCATTTCACACGCCGTGGTTTTTTTTGCAGTTACAGACACACCAGCGCAGTGTGTAAAATGTTTAATCATTTCTCTCCTTTGCTACTCTTAACAAAAAAGCTTTGTAACTTTTTTGGGAGTTTGAAGGAAACTAACGTGTTTGTTTTGCATTCTAGTAATCGCGTGTTCACAGAGGGCACCTGCAAGCTGCTGAAATTGGTGATTTCTGATCTGGTTGATGAGGACTTTGTGGTAAACAGACGTCAGCAGGCTGCCTCTGCTCTCCTCTTTGGGATGGTTGCCTTGTTAACCAAACCTGGCCAGACTTTCGCCCCACTCATCGGCACCTGGCTGCTTTGTGCTTACACAGGTACCAACACCAAAGTCCTCTTTACCACTTGCGAAGCAGAGCATCTGTCTGAGATGTTACCCATTGAAATGAGTGAAGTTGACGGCAACAACTCAGTTAAAAAATGCTCAAGATGGATTAATGACTACCATCTGTTAGACAGATTGCTGCTTACTCTGTGCCGCTGTGACATTTTTACTTCTGTTAGCAATAATAAACTAATTATTTCAGAAAGTTTTGATTATTTGAAACTGTGTTCCATCATAACACGCAGGATGCGGTATAATGTCTGTCAAAAAGGCTAATTCTGCTAATTCTCCGTCCAAGGTTACGATATATTTGAGAGGGAATCCGTGAAGAACTCTGTTTCTGCATCTGACATTGCCTTTAACCCTGAGACTCCTCCTCTGCGCCTGGGCTGCTTCTACATGTTGGTGTTCGTGCCTATCACCTGTGCCCTGCTCCAGCTGGCCGCCTGGTCTCGCTTCACACTTCACGGCCGAAAGCTGCAGGGGATCAAGACCCTAAGGCAGGGGGCCCAGCATGGCCACCTTATCGATGTCAAGGCCATTTAAACTGAGGAGAGCTGCACAAAGCTGCACTTTTAAATGATCACTTTTGATGATGTCTTAAAGAAGCAGAAAGCTGCTTGGACTTCACTCTGCAGCTTCTGACAATAATGAACGTTTACGTAACATATGGCTTTGTGTATGGTGAAAAATGCACATTGGGCTGGAAAAATCCCACTTAAAAAGGACATGAAACATTTTTTTTAATGGAATCTGCCTTATTTTTATATTAAATTTGAAATTATATTTATATTTGCAATGTTGACCAAAACCTGATAAAACCCAATCAATCAGTGTTTGTGGACCAAGAAAACAGCATTTCATGCTGTGGATCAAACATACGGTGCCCTCTTAATAACTGTAAAACCTGACTGTAGTGTGGAGAACAGTCTGAATCTCATTGCTGCTAAACATTTGTAACACCAGCCTGTAATATCGACGCAGAAGTGCAGAGTTACAACCGAACTGAGCTCTGCTGTCTTAACATTTTGGACAACACAAAGACTGAGTGCCATTAATACTGCATGAATCTTATGTTTCAGTGCTAATTATTTCACTCTTGTAATTTCCAGAATACCCTGCCAGTTTAATGTTAACTATTTTGTACTTAGTCCAGTATTGAACATGATTTTGCACAGAACTGCCATTTGTCTATTGTACATCTTGTATTTGGATTTTCAGATTCTTTGTGGAACTGTGGTGAAAAATGTATGTGGGAAATGAAGGTAACTACTATCAGCTCATTTTTAGTACTCTGAATATTTCAAAGAATGTAAAATACTTCTATAAATAAACCTTATCTATAAAGTAAAACTGTTGTACTGTGACACTTATCATGGCGTGGGGTATCTATACTCTACTGCAGATTATTACAAAATACTTTAACATTTGAAGGTACCCTATGTTTTCATGACTGAGATGTGAGCTTGTTGTGTTGTCTTTGTGGAGCTTCTGAAAGTTTATTTTCTGAAATGTGTCAGTATTGCTCACAGCTGCTTTTTAGGACATATATTTTCATTTGGGGCATGCAAAAAGGCAATTTTACTGAGCAAAAGAAAGTGGTACTGACTGATTTAGATATAATTATAAACATCGTTTGGTGTTCACAAAAAAAGGGGAAAAGAAGGCTGTAACCAGAATTTAATGAATGTTCAGTAAAGTTCATCCATTTTAGAGAAACATGCAGGGATTGTAAGTCACAGTTTTAAAAAAAACAAAAAAAGAAAAACTCTTGCAATTAAAAATTAATACCCAAGATAAAGAAGCGAGTTTGGGGCCTGCTGTTTATTACTGTTGTAAACCTGAAAGTTTGATCACTTAATTTGACCTGTTTTGGATCACCTTAACTTGTATCATTATGCGTTTTCATTTGTATTCATAGTGTAGGACTAACTTCAATGTTGGCATGTATAAAAAATAACAGAAACATTGTTAAACGGAATAAAGCCGTCAAAGTACTCCGAGCTAACTTAAGAGATTTTAAAGTACTTTAAATGCGTTTACAATTTACCAGGAAAAGTAAATTTAGGGTTAAATTAGCATTAAAAGAAGATTTCAGACGTGTTGGTTGCCAGGAGACAAACTGGTGAAATCTCGCCGCTTTCAGCGTACGTGTCTACCGCGCATGCGCACACTTATCTTCGATGTATATTTTTTTAATTATAATTTTTCATGCGGGATTTCACGTTTTAGTCTGTCATTCATCCCGCAAAACGCCGTTTTGTATTTTCTCCATTAGCAGCAAAACTAGCGTAACTCTCTAAACGTGGAATGTGTCCGCGACACGATCTAATATTACCCATCATGCACCGCACGCACTACACAAACGGGTTGTTAAAGTAATTTATTTAAATGTAAATATTTTTCCACACTCAGTTATCCATGCTATAATCTTAGGTTAAATTCTTTATATATGCGACATATATAATTTTGGAGTCGTTGTGGGTGCTTTTTGCCACCGTCATTCTAAAGTGTATGTCGGAGAAAGACCTCCCGAGGACTTCCATATCGTAGACAATACACTCATGTTTCTCTTCAGATCGTATAAATCTTTCGCCTTTTACTAAAGATTTCCGTGGAGAGGAACAATATGAGTTTCAACTAATTTTTTGATGCCCTGCCTCGTGCGGGGCTTCCACTGTTGTAAAAAACAAACATAAAGTGCGCTCTTAAGCGTTAATGTCATGCTTAACTCACAAAATATAGTGAAGTTTGACAGCATTCGTGACAAAACTGCGTCATGTTTGCTGAAATGTTAGCTATTTTCACAAGAGCTCCTGCAGATATTTTAGAAATTCTGCCATGCATCACAAATTAATCATCCTCCATAAAGCTATAACTCATTAATCCAAATAATTTAAATATGTATTCACAATTTCCATCTGCTTAAGTTACAATACATTTCAATGTTATGATCAAATAAGTTTTAATTTCAGGAGATCACCGTATATTTCAAAACACGTTCTCCTAAATAGAGTAATTTTATGTTTCTGTGCAACTATTTTACACGAAAATCCAGCAGAGGCACGGTTTTCCTCATAGGAGAGGACTAAAATACAGTCAGCAAATAGAAATTTTTCTCTTATGTTTAGTCTTATATTTTTTTTTGCATTGAGAAGGCTGTCAGTGTCATTTTAGCCAGCTGTAAATACTCTGCTGGGACCTTCTTTAGCCAAAACAAATATCCACATCCCTATAAAAACAACAAAAAGTGAACTTTGCCTCTTTAAATTTATGGTGTTTACTATTTTGTTATGTCACATTGAGTCACCAGCATGCCACTTCATCCCAGTCAGCAAGTTGCCTTAAAAAAATGGTCAAGAATATACTGGGAAGTATGGTTAAAGTCAGACTTCCCACTTCTTGTGGTTTCAGAGCTATAATGTGTCACAGTTTGCCTCTTTCGGTAAAGGCACACAGGCAAGCAGAACAGGAAATAAGAGCGAGGCAGTCAAGCAGAAACAATACATGTGAGCAACAGGCTAAGCTCTACAAGGTTGGCTGCTGACATCCAACTCCGCTTCAGTGGTTCTTTGACAGACATTTAATGACGGTGGGACCTGTAAAGCAAAATCAGGCAAGTAGAGAACTTATCACTTGAGCTTTGGGGTGCAAAATTAAAACATGAAGTTCCATTTTAACATGTTTTCAGCCTTGTTTTGTACAGTTTAAGACAATCTAAGTGTTGTCAGGTATCAGTCAGGCCTCTCTGTGTCACACATGATTCAAAATGCTGCAGTAAGACTCATCACTGGGTCAAAAGACTTGTTTCATTTTGTATTGATTTTAAAATATTTCGAAAGAATCTGCTGCACTTATTGATCTGGTACGCGCCTTCCTTGGCATTGACATCCACAGATGCTCACAGCTTGTGACAAAGAAAGACGAGGCTTTTTTTCTGATGGATCCTTCTGCTCACTGAACTCACCCTTGTCTCCTTTTGTTAGACACCTTTATTTAAAAAGAAAACAGTATAAAAACAGAACTTTATTATTCTTATTACTATTTATTTAAGTCTATTTTCCCTAGAATGAGTGTAATTAAGTTTTTAGCTTCTCTAACTCACTCCATTATGTTTAGCATGAGACTAAAATGCTAAACAACAAATCTAACTTTAAAACAAATCACAGTGCTCAGTAAAGTCTATTTCTTACATAAATTCTTATGTCTTCTACAACTTTTTAAGTTCATTAGGGGGCAACAAAACACTGAAGTAGTCGGGGGTTGCCGAAGAAGACATTGCCTGAAAAGGTAAACTGAGATTGCCGGGTGACGTTGGACTTGCAATGAGCTTAGGATGGTGCAGGTTTCCTGTTTTGTGGCTAAGCAATCTTCACTCTGCAGTTTTGTGTCTGAGCTTTAGCTTGAGGCTGCTTTGCAGCAACTGGCAAGCAGCTTCCTGTCTGTTTATGTGCACAAAAACAAAGGGGATTATCTCCGCCAACTTTGTGTGTGTGCGTAAGCGTGTGTAACCAATCCAGTGAATAAACTTTATTTTTGTAAATGATGTCAGTCACTAACACTGGTGGTTGGGTCAATGGGACACAGACACAAAGGTCCAAAAAGGTGAAGGGGAGCTTGTACCAGATCTTCAGTTTAAAACTACTTTTAGCAGACACAAAGTAACTTAATGTGTTATATCGTTACAGGATTACTGCTAATTCCAATCAAAAAAAGGTGTTGTATATATGCAATATCATATCATATTTGCTTTGAAACTGATAAATGACTTTTATTGTTCCTCAAAGAAATTGTAAAGTAGTAGATTTATCCCTTTTTTTTGAAAAGGAAATGATAATATCATAATATCAAATGTACTGGCAACCCGTCCACAGTGTACCCTGCCTCTTGCCTGGGCTCCAGCCCCCCATGATAATGAACTGGACTAAGCAGCACAGAGAAAGGTTTAATAATAAATTAAGCCTGATTGCTGATGAGGATGGCTGCTGGTAGTGATGAGCTCCTGTGTCTTTCTGTCTTGCAACTTGGTTAAGTTTAATACCTAACGTTGTTTGATCATTTGCATTTGCAAAATATGTTCAGCGACTTGTGCAGTTTCCTTCTCCAACATTTCCAGAGTTTTCCTCCGTCCAGAACCAGCCTTCTTGATTATTTGGTTCAGTTTCTTTCCGTCTCTGATTCTGACGCTGTACTGATGGCTGCAAAATGGTTTGAACAGACTTAAAGAAGTTATGCTACACTTTGATGCAGACATTGAATGTTCTTAGCTTCCTTAATAAGTAGAGTCTGCTCTGTTCCAGCTTGTAGACGCTTTTCCAGTTTGATTCTAGTCTGTTGTCCAGCTCAGCGCCGTGGTATTTGTATTCCTCCCCCACCTCTACGTCTTCTTCCAGGATGTAAACGGTGCTCTGTTTACTTTTGTTTCCTCTAAAATCCATGTTCATTTCTTTTGTTTTGTTCAAGATGAGGTCTTTGTTTTCACTCATAAATTGATGGTCCAGGTCTCTGTACTCAGCTTGGATACACTTACTTATATGCTAGCATCTGCATTTTGCCCCTTTCTATAAAGAGCCTGGAATGTTTTTTTCATAGATGGCATGTAGAGGCTTAAACTCACCATTTCCCTAAAAACAGCTGAAGTGGAAACTATGTACATACATACATATATATATATGTATATATATATATATATATATATATATATATATATATATATATATATATATATATATATATATATATATATATATATATATATATGTATGTATGTATGTAAATGTATGTATGTATATATGTATTTATATATGTATTTATATATTTATACATACACACTATATATATTAATGTGTGTTGCCCTAGTGGTGTTTGTGTGAAAAAAGTGACAAGCTACCCACCTTTTTTGCTTGAATGATACAATCTTGTATGAATGCAATTAATGCACCTTTTATACCTGATAATGACACCCTCACCCTTCTCCATTTAACCTACTGATTGTAGAAACTTCTACAAAAATATCGTACCTGGCTCCTGATGTTCTGAATATGATGAAGCTTGTCAATGAAAACAAGTGTAAATAAATGCCTTTGTGTTTGTAGCTTTAACATGAAGCTTTTAAAATATGTATAGATTAGATATTCAAGAAGAGATTCCAAATTGTATCCCCTTTATTTTAGAAAAGGTGATCAGTTTTTTTCAGTAACTTTACAGAACAACAAAACATAAATAAACTAAATGAGTAATTTCCAATATAAAAACATCTTAGGGCAGAAATTGGGTGTTTGTGTGGGAGGCTTGTTGCCCAATCATTTATCCAAAACATTGAAAAGAGGTAACTTATTGACAAAGAACTGTAAGCCACTGTCTGACATTTCTAAGGAATGTTTATGTGAAAGCCACATCAACATCAGATTTCCTCTTTTTCCAGGTTCAGCATGCCATTTCTACGCCCACAGTAACGGAGCGGCCACACGGGTGCACCACAGCATGGAGCTTGTCTCAGTGGAGTATGAATTCGAGTACAAAGCAAAGGATGGTCGCCTTGTATCCATCAAGCCAAATGAGAATTACATCCTGGTGTCTAAAACTAACGACCACTGGTGGCATGTTCGCAAAGACCTGCACAGCAAACCTTTCTATGTCCCCGCACACTATGTGAAGGAGCTCTCAGCACCTCCCAAAGACTGTCCTGGTCCCAGTAAACTGAGTTTAGATGAGATTCTGACTAAAAGTAAGATGGCAAAGAGAACCCCATATGATACAACAGTCGTGCTCCGTGAAGTAGCTGGGGACTCTTCAAGGGAGACATACCGCTTCTCCACTTTTGGTTTCTGTGACAACGCCCCAGATGTGAAGCTAAGTGAGCCTCTGAAAGACATTCCACGCACCAGCAGCTTTGCACACACCTTGAATGGCACAAAGACACAAAACTCAATGAGAAGTCTTCCACTGACTTCGTCACCTCCGAATACTGAAGGCCTGCAACTGTACGCAGAAGCTCATCCAAAGCCAAAGACCAGGGAAAAACAGCGGGAGGCAAAAAGCTCATGGCAGGACAGTGAAACTGAGAAACCACAGACTGGTGTGGATGATACAGATGTGGATTTTCCTTTTCCCCCTCCACCCTTACACTGCATGATTCCAGAGATAAACATCACCGAAATCGAAACATCTGCTGAGGTAACAGATGCTGAGGCTTCATCACTGCGGCGGCTGAGTTTAAATCAACCTGCAGCAGCTTCTTCTGTAGATGAACAGGTAATGCTTTAATCCAAGTTTACACACACGCACACACACACTGTACTGTAACACGTTGTACATCTCTTAATTAGAAAACAGCAGAATCTGATGGTTAAAGCACTTAAAAAGACACTTTAACTTTAGCCAGGGATGTTTTCTATTTCATTTTTACTGTTTTAAAATTAAATGTATCTTTACAGACATTAATCGGACATGAATTTATAACATTAATCTCCTTTTCTATTATTGTATTATATCAACCTTTTAAAATCAATTTAAAGGGAAAAATTCAGTTGTTTTTTTAACAGTGTTGCTATTTAATTAAATGCAAATAATCCATATTAATTAATTACAAAGCCTGTCATAATTTATTTTAAAATGTAATAATGTAATAAAAATATAATATAATATGAGCTTTGTTATGCAAATTATGTCACTTAGATGGCGCTTTTGCACCATGAACATAGCAGTGTTAGACTGCTTCCTCTGTTTTAGAGTCAAAACATTATCAGCTACTGTCTTAGTAATGAAACAAACAAACCAACCTTGTGGTTAACAGGACATTTCTCCATTCTGGCTCAAGTTTAGTCGTACGATACTTAAAAGTCCAACTTGTAGTTAAACTGCTGTACTTGAACGTAGTGAAGTAATTTTAAAACACAAATATTTATAGGAAATTTGCAAACCGGTTATGGATGCCAGAAGCTTCCAAAAAAAATGTAAACCGGACACAAAAAAGAAAATAAGATTGAACTCAGATAACATGTTGCATAAACAATTCATAGGGTTTTTTTTTCTTCTCAATTGTAACTTTTTAGAAATGAAACATTTAATAATTTGATCTCCAAACTTTCAAAACAACAAACTGAAGAGTCGTAGATATTTCTTAGTTTTTCAGACTTAGGATACCTCAAACATGAAGTTGTTGTCTCAGAAAAATGTTTTTCAGTGCTGTAATTTAATTTAAACTTAATTTTTCACTAATAAAAGCCTGAAAATTTCACTTCCTGCTCTTTGAGAAGCTGAAAAAGAACCAGGTGGCATCTAAACTTCAGTTTCATTATTGAAACATCAATCTAAAGAGAATCATCAACTCTAATTAAACTTGGAGGGTTTTAAAAAAAAAAAAAAAAATTATTACTATTATGTTTACTTTGGGTTTGTTTGATTTTTAACATGTGAAAATGGAGCTTTATTTGGTAGTTGCATGAAGGGGGTCCTTGGGGAAAAATAGTTTGCTCTAGAGCTCAGGCGTCAAACTCCAGTGCTTCTCAAGCAGGTTTTTGTTGTTTCCAGGCTCCAACACGCCTGGCTGAAATATATGAATATGTTGACAAGCATCTGTTGGATCCATTTTATTTGAATTAGGTGTGTTGGTGCAGGGAAACAACAAAAACCTGCCAGATACTGGCCATCGAGGACTGGAGTTTTACACACCTGCTCTAGAGCAACTATTTTCTCCTGAGGACCCCTTTCATGCAACTGCCACATAAAGCTGCAGACACCTCTCCCACTCCGTGTTGAAACCATAATTATTTACTTTAATTAGCCGCCTCTCAGTAATAATGACATATTCTGACTGACTTCTTTCCTTTAATAAAAACCAAAGTTAATTATCAACTTATAGCCTTGTTTATTTATTTTCTTTCAAAATAATGATGAATCCTCGACTCTGTGGCATTTCTCAGACATGTCTCATTAACGAAATGGTGCAAAAGTTGTGTTTCCAGGCTCCCAAAACACTGTTTGCATGTAAATGAAACTTAACTCGCCTGTGTGCACACAGTCACACAGGCTCAAAACGTAAGATTAAGGTCTAAAATCACATCACAGTTCAATTCTAGCAATCACAGCAAAACAAATCTTTGTATGTTTTCATGAGTGATGGAAACATTGGAAAGCTTAAAACCAAAAGTCCATGATGCCATAAAATAAAACATGCTACTGAAAGCATTTGAAAGTATTTGAACAAAGGGGCCAAAAGAGGAGGCTTCATTTCCCAAGTGATCATCACTGTCTTACTAATTAGCTGATTTTAGGATTAATATGCAGAATTTATTTAATTCAGTTGATCTTTTTTCTCTATTACCTCTGTTTTCTATCAGTATTGACAAGCAAAAGGAGAATTTTTCCCATCAGATCACATTCCTGTCCCAGCATGGTGTACTTTCGCCTTTTCCAAATAAACTATTACCATTTTAGGCTGTTTTTAGAGTCAGAAATGACTCTAAAAGACCGGTGCTAGACCGAGATATTTCCAACCTGATGAGTTAGAGCTTATTATTTTCTAAGTGTGTTCCAACAAGTCTTTAACACACCAATCAGAAGGAATCCAAATAATTACACAGTTATGACTAGTGTGGAAAATTAACTAACTAAAATGAGTTTATATGTCCTTTAGGAATGATACTTCATGCATCACAGGTTTGTTTGGGGTCTCAGATGTGCATGTCCTCTGACTTTAAGGGAACTTTGATACTTGAAGCTGGAAGTCCTCTGTGGCATGATTGTCTGTGAGAGACATCAGCTTCAGCGTATAACAATATGATTTTACCCACTCTGTAAGTTTTTTCCTCTTCTTATTTCCTTCCACAGGCCAGCAGGCTGAGCGATACCCACACCACTCCCACAAAGTCTGCATGAATAGATAATAGTTTTTACCTATAGACAAATAGCAATGGTCTGATTAGAAAACACAGCTTTGTTTGCATTTGTCACTGATGGTTCTTGGCATTGTTTTTGCATATAAAAGCACATAATGCTATATAAATGTCACATATAGAGACAGAAGAGACTGGATATCTGGTCTCTTCTGTCCAGAAAAGACCAGATATCCCTACAAACCACATGGTATGTTGGGGTTTTTTAAGAAACCCCAACATACCATCTAAAAAAAGAAAGAAAAACAAAAGAAGTCCCTTTTTCTGCAGTCTTGAGTTGTAAAAAGCCTGAGTTTGCTGGCGTGGCCCCTGGTGGAATCCTCTTGCAAAAACCAAAGTACAAAGACAAGGATGTGGGTTATTGTCCATGAATGAATCAGCTACCAGTGAAAAAAATGTTTAAAAAAAGGTTTCAGTCCTTGATATGATTAGTTTCTACTTTTTAAATAGCTGACTTTGAAGCCAGCGTGTGTGACTGGTGTTAAACTTTAAGCCACTTGCTTATCAGCTTCATCCATCTTATATAAATAGTTTACTGTCATATCTGCTCTGAATCTACTGCCAGTCATGAGGACTGAGGTTGTCCATGTTTTTCTGTTCAGACCCTGGCAATGTGTTAATCTTTTTCTTTTTTTTTTTTTCTCACGCTCAGTCGTGATTTTTAAAATCTGTCAGCAGGCTTTGCTTTTCTTTTTCAGCTACCTCTACACACTGATGTGGTGTGGTTGAAATGAGCAGAATAAAGACTGAACCTCTTGCTGGTTTTGACACTTTTTGCAGTGAAGGTCTGTCTGTGCCAGCTCATTAGCATATGAATGACTGCTCGTTCCCTTCGTGCCATTTCAATGGGCAGAAAAAAAAGGAGAGGTGTTCCTTGAACGCCTCTCCAGAAGCATCTGATTCGGTCTGTGAAAGTCTTTGGAGACGCAGAAACGCCAGGAATAGGTGTGTATAGGTTATAATTGTTTGGTTGAACCTTTTCCTTGTCGCTAGTTTAGTGTTGTTCCAGCTTGGTGGGAAGTTTTGCGGGAGTTTTGCGGTGCGCCATTTGGATTGGTGGAAACAGGAGGAGTTTCTAAAAAAAACATGCTGTACTGTCAAAGTTGCTCAGAACAGGTTACAAACAGGTTGTGTGAGCTGGGTGGCCTCTGCAGAGGATAGGAAGGAGTTAAATCTGAAAAAGTGGCAGCCACTCCCAAAGCTCCCTCTGCTACTGTACCTGGTTTCCCCGGCACCAGTGACGGTACTGGGAACCACTATGAACCGCATCGCAGGGGAGAAGCGATCAAACATCAGCTGATATAACTCCCATCTAGCCTTTTATTCGTTTTTAATGTAGTTTAGGGAGTAAAAACTACAGAAACCGTCGTTTCAGGTAAGTTTCATGGTAATTGTCCGTGTTTTACACCTGTTGCAAAGAGTGACGTCAGTCAGCTGCTGAAGGAGAAAGTGATCTAATTTAATCTGTGTATTCTTGCACTTTTGCGTCACTTTATGTCTGGATACCTGATCAGTTTTGTGGGTGAATTTGTGCTTATTATAACGCTGTAATTATTAGAAAGCTGGTTTCTTCTCTCAGTTACTCAGAACAAGCTGGATTTTAGACTCACTTTTGTGTCATCTGCGCTTCTTTTCCTCCTTTGGAAACATGAATGAACCTTCTTACTTGTAACAGGACCATTAATGTGCCAGGACCCCTCAAGTGCATTAATTCTAACCCCACAATGGAGGGCCATCTCCATGGTGATGCGAGGGGGTCTGGCCTGACTCCCAACACGCAGGGCTTTGGGGGGTGTTAGTGCCAGCTCTGCCGTGCACTTGGCGTGTGTGTGTATGTGTAATATGCAGGACTTGCAATTAGCCCAAATGTAGGTCGCTTAATATGGAGGGTGTGTATGCTGCTATGTGGGCTGAAATGGGTTATTAAGTTGGGTGAGTGGATACAAATCCAGTATGAAATTGGGATTCAGAGAGTTGTTTTTATGGTCAGTGTTTTGTTTTTATTGTTGCTGCTGCAGATAAAGTTACAGAGTTTATCAGAAACTTTCCAATTCTGGTGAGAACTGATTGGAAGGAAAAATCTTTCATGGGATCCATGAAAGTATTGAACGCATATCACATAACGCTTTGTCACTTCAAGATAACATAATTGCCAACTTTAGGTCCAGTGTTCAATTGACTTTTTTTTTCCTGTTGTAAACTACAAAGCACATTTTCTTCTATGAAGGAAATGTGGAAGCCATAGTGTCTTTAAGCACGTAGAGCGAGTGATATGTGTTGTTGAGTGAAACAGACTAAATCAAATTCCAAGAAACTGCTCCAACAGGTAGTGTGAGTATCTCATCAGACCTCCGTGTACTGAACATGTTTCCATAAAATAACTAAAACCAGGTGCAGATTGCTTCCTCATGAGGGATTGTCTTTTGTTCTCTCATTATAATGCATCAAATCTTTTGCAAAAGACCCACGCCGTCTCAGTTTAATGGTTTGACACCAGTTTGTGCAGCCTGCTGGTTTAACAGCTGGAAATGTGTCAAGTGAGAGATTATTTAATTATTTTCCAAGGGTTTAAGAATAACCCTGTTAAGATTGATCTTGGTTAGTTAAACTACATTTTGACCTTTGTTTTCTTTAAAGTTTGTGCCTGTTTTAGTCTGATGTCCTCTTTTAAGACACGTTCCACCCATATTCTGTAGATCAACATCAGGAGGTGTACACTAGTGAGCATGTGCACAAAGAATCAAGTTGTGCACCAGGTTTGTCCATCTGTCACAAAGGTAGTAGTGTCACAATCCATGGTTGAAAATTGTGCGATTAGGATCAAGACAGTGGCCCACGAATATTTAAAGGTGTTAGGCTGAACAGGACGTACTTTCTAATCCCAACCGCACGTTTTTAATATCTAAACATAACCGCGTTACATTAATTCCAACCGTGTAACCATTCGCTGCTTAGAGTGTAGTAAAACAGTAGAGATTTGCAGAGAGGGAAGAAGAAAAACATATATTTTGCATGAACGCCACCGCCCCTTGCAACACTTAAAAGGCAGAGGCTCGATAGTATGTCACATGTCTACATTGAGATGTGGACATTGCAAATGAATGACGAAAGTGTGATGAGTCAAGCTCATGAGAAAATAGAAACATCAGCTGTGTGTATGAAGAGGATTTAGAAAAGTATGGTCAATTTATACAATTTTGGAGCCATTTTTGAGAAACTGTATCATTATGGGCCAACGTAGTTAAACTGATGATAACCAACGTTTATGTTCACACTAAGCCTTGAGCACATCTTCTGATAAACACATTCACATTCTTCTGTAGTATGTAGATTAGATATGTAAAGCACTGCAGTTTCCCCATGTCATTCTTAAAGAATGTGCCGTTCATTTTATTTCATTTAATCTGATTGCCTGGTTTCAGATGTTTACTTTTAGTTTGTCTATAAACTCTTTATGTTTACAACAAAAATACAAACCAAAACCTAACAGAACACCTGTTTAATCAGCATAAGTCGTTATATTATGTTCTGTTCTATGGTCATTTAGGAGACGCTTTTCTCCAAAGCGACTCACATTTGAGAGTGAGACCAACACAAGCAAGAAATCAGACAGCAGGGGACATTATAGATAGATATCTACGCAGACAAATGTCCCCTTGTTGTAGATCATGTTGTAAATCACTTGTAACTGATCACATCAGGTGTTTTTTGGCATCTGGCTCAAAATAGCATTGATGGCAACATAACACTCGGGTGCATGTGCTAAATTTCCCAGAGGCTGCTGCATTTTGGTACTAAAGAAGTGAAAAAAACTCATGTTGAGACTTTGCATTGACAACATTTTGGTGCCACATATTGAAAAGCTTGATCAATTGAACCCATCCACAGCTCAGTAGGCAGTTAACTCTCAGTTCACTTGTGCAGCTTCGCATCCACAATCCTAATCAAAAACAATAAAATTAGCCTAATTATTTCAGTATGTTGTGCTTATTGGAAACTGGTCGGATAAAGTGTAATCCCTTCTTGTTGACCCAGTTTAATTGTTGGTCTGCTCAAATAGGCAGGGAAGGATTCAGTCAGCTTATTTTAGGAAGTGTTAATGGTTTGGAAAAATACTGCTTTTGTTGTAAAAATGGCATATTTTACATATTTTAGCAAATGTTGGTTAGCCTTGTTTATTTAGTCGAATACTGTTCAAAGATGAAAAAAAAGAGCAGCTGTGGTGATTGCTCCTTGCTTTGCTCATTACATGACTTTTAGCATGTGAGAAATAAAACATGAACATGCAAGCCGGGCTAAATGCATCACTTTCATTGGATGGTGTCTTTAAATGCTAATCGGTATAAATAGTTTTGTTTTTTCCAACTTACTTGCTATTTTTTGAAGATTTAAACACTTGTTGAAATGAGAGGGAGTAAAGGAGGGAGAGGAACGCGTCTCACAAAGATGGTAATAAATCTGATGATTATTAGAGATAGGAATGTAAAGTATTTCTCTGACGTTTAATTACAATCAAAACTATTTTAACCTTGTTTGTTTTTACATCTGAGTCTTTATTTAGTCTTGGCTTTGGATGCTTTAAGAAAGTTATCTAAACTTTTAAAGAAAAATTGATGTCGTCCTCAGTTGCATTAGTCATATAACCTGGAATGTCATTACTATGTGTAACATTTCCTTTAAAGCTGTAATGTTGAGCTTGATTACAGTGATTCAGTGGTTCAGGACATTCAGCTGCGCTTCAGAGATTTTTACTGTCAACTACAGAAGCTGAAGCTGCAGCTGATGTCCTGAATCTATAGGCAAACTGTTTGTTTCTTTGCATATTGGCTTGTGTTTACGAGCACCTAAAAATAACAAGGTGGAATATTTTGCAAAAAAAGTTGCAAAACTAAAAGCATTGCAGCAACTGGTGCTACAACCTTTTTTTCCCCCCTCCCACACACTTTTCCTACAATGCATGAGTGGGAGAAATCTGTCATGAACAGGCAATATCAGCGAGTTTTGCACATCGACATGCAGACCTGGCCTGGAGAGCAGAGATAAGAACGGGATAAGCTGATAGGAGTCCACACTGGGCATTTCTGGAGTCATCCCGGATTCCACACCATGATGAGTGTGATGTAAGAGGGAGACGAGCCAATTTGATTCAATAGCTCAACTGTGTGCTTTGTGGCGTGATTTGGGCCCCAATTTGGTTCTCCATTGTTTGATTGGATGAGTGCTAATGTGGTTAAGCAATCAGGCAGATTGCTGCTTCATGCATTGCTGAGGTCAGAGAGTTGACTGTTGTGCGCTGCAGGATTTTCACCCTCACTGTGCTCAGAAACATTTAGTAATTAGCAAAGCTGCATGCATATTCCAAGACATATAACATAAACTCCTCCAGAATGATTAATAGTGCAGACTTTAATATGTTGCTGAGAGAGATTTTAGTAGTAAAATGAGTCTTTGAGGAAAGAAAGTTTTAGTTTTGAAAGCGACTAAATGTGTTTTGTCCTTTAACCTCGAACCTTATTTGTGATAAACCCTGTCCTAGAAACCTCAATAAAACGGCCACAAACTGCAGCTTGTGTAATGATGTAGAAGGAAGTGTTGATTTAACAATTGAGCCAAATAAAAACTGCACTTCCTGTTTTATGCAGTGACCCTTGTGGATGCTGAAGCTCCTCCCTTTTTCCATAGCAGGACATTATTGCTTCCTTTTTATTGGCTGTGACCTACCAGACAAAGGTTAAATACTGTACACTACACAAAATCTGCTTGATCTTTTCAACGTTTATGTATTTCATCAAAAGCTTTGTCTCCATTACTGTTATTTCCTTGTTTTAATCTCTTGCTTACACAGACAGGAAGTGGGTTGAAATGGCCTGCACAGATCATGTTGTTCCTCCTGTCGAACACTTTTCCTCTGTCTTGTTGTCACTGTTTCTTTCTTTTTTAGGCTCATGCAGACAGTTACCCTCTACCCTCCTAGCCTGCATACAGAAACTCATGCTTAGGCACACACGAACACAGAAACTGACACACACACACACACACACACACACACACACACACATCTCACCCAGTCCTCACACAGTCCCTTCCTGCTGCTATTGTAACAGAGCTCACAGTTCTCCTTTCTATCTGGACTGCAACTGTCACAGCTGCTGCAAGAGAGGGATTCGTGTGTGAAGAGGGAGTGGACGAATGTGCGCTCCTTTCCGTTTTGTCGCAAGTTGCCTGAATGAGGTGGAACGTTTGAGTTAGATGTTTTGCTCTGCGTTCGTACTTGTGGATATATGTGCATCCTGTAAATAGAAGAGCATAGACATGGTGGACATGTACTCCAGGGTTTGGTCAGGTCATCAGGCCAAGCGGAGCTTGACTCTGCCGGTTGCAGCTCAGGTAGGTTCTGATGTTCCCAAAAAAAAACAAGCTTTTTCACAAGATCTTGATAAAATTCTAATCGTGTGTGGTGTCAGTGTTCTTTATGCTTTCACATCTGTGTTGCTTCCTGTTTCACAGAAACGCATCTCCTCTGCGTGTTTTGTTTTCCTGTACACGGTGAAGCGGCGTGAAGCGCCATGTCCTCTTGGATGTTACAGATGATCTTTAACGTTTCTAGTTGTTTTTTTTAAAAGCATTTTGGTGTTAAATTTGTTAAAAGGCTTTGTAATTGTCCCAACATGGCTTTCAAGTGTTTGTTGTTTTTTCACATCAGCAACTATCAGTCTGTTGTGTTGAATACAAACAGGTGTCATGTTAAAGACACTGAAAGGGCTTTAATGTAACACATAATGCACTGTAGATGCTACAGACTACATGAATTGGGAGGGAGAAGCATCGAACAACTAGTTCAGATAATATGTCTATTTAAAATTAGAAAAAACTATTTTTTTCTGATTTATTTATTTGGATTTTTTTATCATATATAATGAATAAAAGTGTATATTTTTACCTGATTTTTCTGTTAATTTGTCTGGTAAAAATGAAGTTCAGCTTTTCTGTTTGCAAGGAAGTAAATTAGAAAAAAAATGGAGCTACGCTTGAGCTGACATCCGTGTGCTTCACAACACCAGATGAACACACTGCAGGCTACAGCAGTAACCAGAGCTCTTCCACTCAGTGCCATGCCTTTATGTTTACACAGAGTTCAGTTTTATTGCATGACGTTGGTTTTTATTGGTCGGGGAGTCATCCCTGCTTTGCTATTTCAGATCCCTGACACAGCTCTTTTATTTCCTGTCTGCTGCTGTGTTGTTGGAAATCAATCTGCTTTGGGGTCAGTTGCGTCCTCATTGATCGCCTGATGATTATATTTATATCAATAACAAAGCAACAATGGGCATTTGATTGGACCGAATAGCTGGATGAAAACACAGGCGCTATACATTTTTTATTCAGCCATTGAGTTTCTAAGGTTGTTTGAAGTGGAAGAAATTTTAACAATAAGAATTAATAGCAAAGTTTAAAATAATCTTATCATCAGCATCAAATTTAGGGACAATATAGTACTACTGTACTGTTACTATAATAATATATTAATAAAATATATTATAATACTACTGTACTATCATACTATTACTCTATAATATACTATTACTATAATATTTTATTATTACTATATATTTTACTACTACTGTACTCTTATGCTATTAGTATATATTATACTATTACTAAATTATTATATTTTTAATAAATATTATTGTATTACTATACTATTATACTATTACTATGCAAATATACAATGCAATAATTTTGAACTTCCCTTCAGAGATTAATAAAGTTCCATCTATCTATCTATCTATCTATCTATCTATCTATCTATCTATCTATCTATCTATCTATCTATCTATCTATCTATCTATCTATCTATCTATCCATCTATCCATCCATCCATCCATCTATCTATCTATCTATCTATCTATCTATCTATCTATCTATCTATCTATCTATCTATCTATCTATCTATCTATCTATCTATCTATCTATCTATCTATCTATCTATCTATCTATCTATCTATCCATCTATCCATCCATCCATCCATCTATCCATCCATCCATCTATCTATCTATCTATCTATCCATCTATCCATCTATCTATCTATCTATCTATCTATCTATCTATCTATCTATCTATCTATCTATCTATCTATCTATTGTTCCAGGATTTTCTGCCACCATTGTTCCAGTGGCAGAAAATCCTGTTCAGTGGCAGCTTCAACGCTACAATGAACTGATTATTTGCCAAATTAACACCACAAAACTGTTTCTATTTTCCTCTCAGATCCCTCATTTGATAAGTTAAATGAAACTAGAATTTGTAATTTTTTTAAATTTTTTTATTAATAAATTTAAAAAAAGTAATCAAAGCTATATTTGGGTCTGAAATATGGAACAGTGAAGTACGAGTGCAGCTATACTTTGTGCATCTGCATATTTGGTTCCGTAACATGCTTCCCCCTTTAGCACTGCATTTATTTCAGTGATGAGCAGATACAACGCAAGACACACACAAGGCTTGGTAAATATAGACCCAGACGCAAGCGGTGTGACAAGAGGTAGTTAAATTTACTGCCAGCGGTCACTTGTTTTGTATGTGACACCATGATGATGGTGAAGGACAGGCTAAGCAGGGCGATAATTCCCCGTCGTTTTACAAAGAGGAATAAGCTCAGCCATGGAGGACAGGTGAGAAAACATGATTTTAGTCATGACAAAGGTTGTTTAAGCTCAGTTTGGGACTCCGTTTCAGCTGTACTCTGGACAGAGCCAGTGATTCAGAACAGTCAGTGTCCCTTTCATCGGTATTCTTTAAACAAATTAGTTGTGGTGATGGGGTCTGTTTTGCATGCCATGTTCCTGCTGCCCATCGAGTGGATCCGTCCAATGCTCTGTTTACTGAAAGCTTCCCGTTGATGAATTGAAATAAAAAATGCTGAAAAGCGCCTATTTATTGCAGGATGGGTAGCTGTTTTGCACTTGTGACCAAAGTTCACTATTGTGGTAAAGTTTAACCCACTTTTCTGTTCTTTGCAGTTGGCTTGTGGATATTTATAGCTGTTTTATTCTAAACTCAAAGAAAAAGATGTGAGATGATTTGAAACGCATGTGAACTACTATGTGAGAAAGGTCTGAATTGTTTTCAGATTAAAAATTATGTATGGATGCTTACATACAGGAGAAATATAACTAGACTTTGATCACTGGCGTGAAAGGAACGCCCAGGGGTGGTTTGTTGTTTTCCGTCTGTAGACGACTTCCTGTGCTTTGTTTATTCTGAGTACAGTTGTGTGATAGGGCTAAAAGTTGGTACTTGTGTTCACAACCTCACCAAAGTGTCATTTAAAAGCTCATCTTTACTTATAAATTCACCTGAAAAACTTCCTGTCACCAAGGCCGGATTATCCAATAGGCATTATGGGCACAGGCTCAGGAGCCCACGTCCACTTAGGGCTCATGTGGGTCCCACGTTGGGCAAAGACCAGCAGTTTGGACATGAAACAAAATGTACATAAAAACCAGATGGTTACACCACAGTGTCTAGTGTATTGCTATTGGTAACACTGGCTGAGAGATGTTAGAAATGTCATTTCACAGTGTAACATTTACAATTTTCGCAATGTTGGCGTGGGTAGGGTGACCAGATCTTCTCTCAACAAATGTGGGAAAAAGACTGAAAATGTGGGACAATGTGAGATTCCACTCTGCCATGACAAAGTTAAAAAAAAAACAAAACAACAACTTTATTTTCTGCTCCTTGGTAATAAAATTACTAACCAAACATAACAAATTTGTTATTATAAAGCCTCCCTCTGAGTAGCGCGTTTTTTGTGACTCGGATTTTGTGAAAAATGACTTTGACAAACCCTCTCACAGTCTCCTCGAACAGGTTTAACCTAGGAATAAATGCTTTCTTTTCTTCTTTGCTGCGGTCGTCTCCTTGTCCTCCATGATCAATCGGTGTATTTATTTATTTATTTTTGTCAGTGGGTGCACCGGTGCATCCTAGATGTGCATTAAGTCCCGCCTCCTAGTTTGATTGACATGAGTGTAACTCAAATCAGCAGGAGGTGTGATGCGACAGCCGTCAAATATTTTGCCACACACATTTAGTAAAAGCCAGTTTTGTTTTGTTGTTTTTTTCCTTCACAAAAATGAAGACTGATTGTAAAAATGCGGGACAGCGACTCGTTTTGTGGGACGTGTGAAAAGTAATAGAAATGCGGGACTATCCCACACAAAGCGTGACATCTGGCCACCCCTGGCGTGGGGAAGGGGGCCCCTGGAACACTCTGGGCCCAGGGGCCTGTGCGCTTTTAATCCGGCCCTGCCTGTCACATTTACTGAATTTATAAAGCAGACGCAGCCATGGATGAGCTTCATCAGATTGACTTTTTTGTCTTTCCTCAGGTGCAGAATGAGAGCGCCCGGAGTGCAGTGTACGTCAATGTAGAGCAGCTTCGTCGGAGCATCTGCGAGTCTCCATCACCCTGTTCACCTTCCTATCTTGACCAGGACGAATGGGAGGTGCATGTTGACCAAGAAAGTGGACAGGAATACTATTATCACCCCACCACGGGGCACACCACCTGGGATAACCCCTTTTTAGACTCCCCTACAGACCCTGACCAGCTTTCTGTAAAGGAGCCCTGCTCCCCCACGCCTTCTCCATCTCCTATCCGTTCTTTGTCCACCTCCTCGCCCACTGGGTGGACGTCAGACTGGGAGCAGTTAGTGGATGAGACCAGTGGTCGTCCCTACTTCTATAACCCAATGTCTGGGGAGACGTCCTGGGAACCTCCAGAGCAGCAGAGCCCATATCCCCCTCCGATGGAGCCTATGAGTGTACACAGGTTTCACGAGGATAGGCCGGTAAGGACAGCCTGGCTGCTCCACTTAGCTTCTCTCTGTCTCCTGTTTTAGCTTCACCCAGGGGAAAGCTGTAAATACAGTCTGCTTTTAATGGAATTAAATCTCCTGCACCTACATAGCAGACAGGACTCATTTCATTAGGAAAGCTTGCAGCTCCAGTGCAGAGTGTCTCCAACAGCAGCCGTCCAGTAGCATCCCTCTATTTAAAAGAACAGAGACGTCTGTCCTCATTTAGATTCACTGATAATAGTTGATGCTATCTGTTTTTTTAAACATTTAAATACCTCAAAGTCTTCGTGGAAAGTAAGAGATGTCTGTAAATTTACATGATCCGTATTTAAATACATCACACAATCAGATCATTATTGTTGATCGCAACATATTCAGCAAGCGACCTCATTTTTAACCTTGGCTGACTTCATCTGAGCTGCAGAAACAGCATCAAATGTCCAAGAAAAAAGAAACACTTTGAGGTCATGGGAACATTGTGGCTTATTTTTAAAAGTCATCTTTGAAAATGTCAACGAGCTCTAAGATGAGGATGACAGAGGAAGATGATTCAGCTTCCTCGTACAGTGATACTGCACGTTGCAACATTACAGCATAAAGCTCAAACGTCAGGAACAGGATAGTAAAAGGTTTAACTTTTACTGACTTTATCAATTATGATTAAGATAGTAAACAGACATGCAAATGATTAGATTTTTTCCAATTTTATAACCTCGAGAAGTCTTAGAAAATCTAAGTTTTTTGCCCAAAGTTTGACTTCCTCCTTTAATAATTTGAAGAAGATACTGGAGCATGCAAGTCGCCACTACTCTACCAGGTTTTAGGTTTTATGTTATTTGGTTGCAGTTTTTGTCTAATCTGGCTGATCAATGTTTTAATCTGCACTGTTTCATGCATGTCCTCACACCCAGCCTCCATTACCAGAGGAGGACTATCCCTATGAGGATTACCCTGCTGCTGAACAGCCAGAGGCCCACGAGGAGCACGTTACAACTGGACCTCCCACTCTCCCGAAAGAATACACCCTCGACCATGTCTGCCGGACCATCATTCCTCGGGCCAATCTAGACCGCAGCACCCCGCCTGGTTGGAACCTCACTGTGGAACCCAACGGGACATGGGTGTTCACCAGCGAAAACTCTCCAGGACAGGTACGACTCATCCACAAAGGTCCCGTCAGTCATAGATTCAATCAAACTGCAAAAGATTTGAGTGGAGTTTGAGTGGAGCTTAAAGAAGCACTTTGTTTGATACCTCCAGCTTAAGATGGGGTTAAAATCATAGACCGGATATGATCATATATGCCTTTGTGGAAGTGCATAAACTACAGTTCCCCCTTCATCCACTAGGGGCTGCAAAACAGAGTGAATCTCCATAGACTCCCATGTTAAAAAGGCCAACTTCACAGCAGAAATAAACATGTTTACAGCCTGGTACAAACATCCATATTCGGTTTAATAGGTCAGGTTTACCTTCATTACAACTGTGGGGGGAGTGAATTTTTTTTCTAACTCACCCGTTTAAAAGTAATTTAATCTAAAAATTCGGCATATTTAGGGGCGTGTCCTTTTGATTGACAGGTACCCAATCTCCCGCTTCAAGTCAAAAAAATGTGGAACAACCGCGGTTTTTGACGGTTAATAATGTGACTTAGATTTAGCCTGCTTACCTCCGTTAGCTGGTTAGCTCCTGTTATCTCCGGGTTAGCTCAGTTAGCTTTTAGCTACAGAAAGCTCGGAGTTCGCTTGAAGTCAATCATCCACCATGACGCCCTCTCAGCTCCACCTCTTTGCCCATATTTGTATTTTCCGGGGGAGATGACACGCATGCCCCTGCCAAGATGGCGATGGTAGGAACCGCCCAATTCAGCTTCAATTCAGCTCTTCAGAAACGGCTTATGTCTGATGTCTGATGTCACGGAGGCTCCGCCCATCTTTTTATCTACAGTCTATGGTTAAAATACTTGCAATCCATTGCATTTGTTGTGGAAATGAATGTTTTATTCAGTGTTTAGATTTTTATTTTTAGGAACAGGTTTGCAGAATACTAACTTTTTCTTCAGCCTTGTTAAAACATTAGTGACAGTGAGATATCTTAACCAACGCCATTTCTGTGTTGCAGTGGATCAAGTCTGTGGATGAACGGGGCCAGACCTACTACTACCTGCGAGACGGTTCCAAGTCTGAGTGGAACCTGCCTGACGTAAGGATCCCTCACTTCTTCACAGGCATTGACATGTAGACGAAATTTAAGAGTTGCCAAACGGCTTCAGATGAAACAGACACTGATTCAGTTTCTACTTCATAAACTGCAGTTGGTTGTTTTTGACTATTCAGGCTTCCGTAGCTCCAAGTCAGTCCAGAGTGGAGAATGGAGTTGAGACAGAAAATGTGTCCGTCATTAAAAACTGGAGACACACCATGGGACCTGCTCAGCTCAGCGCCACCCAGGATGATGGGGTATATATATATATATATACACACACACACACAGTTTCAAACACACAGCAACACAAACTCAGACCTGCATGCACATGTGTGACACATCTAGGGTGTGTCAGGCAGTTTAAATATAAAGTTTTAGTCATGCAGCAAGAAAGAAAGCCTGTGTTTATCAGCCTACACTGAATAGTTTTAACCCTTGTTTAGCAAGGCAAATTGGCTGCATTGCTTTCTGATTGGCAGAGACAGCCTGAGGACGGAGACAAAGAGGGAGTGAGAGGGAGGGGTGACATTTGCACCAACACCTGGGAGTTCCTGGACACAAATAAGGGCTTGTGCTTGTCTTTACTACACTACAGTGTTAGCAGTCAGGGGTTAAACCTCTAGGGCAAAGCAACAGCTCCCTTTGGTGTGAAGAGTTCTTTTGAAATGAGGTTAAACTTTGACAAAATAGGCCAAGATCAAATATGCAGACACTCCTTAAAGCCTTAATGCTTGTGGGAAAAAGTTACACCATTATGTCACAAGATGCACACAATACAGGACAGTAAATAGCAACGAAATGGGGAGAATTTAGTTCAATAACAGTACAAACTCTAGATATTTAAAGTGGTAAATGCACTAAAGATGCTCATCTTCAACTTTCTATTTGCTGTTTTCTTTCAGAGGTTTGTCCCAACTCACAGGAGGAACACGTCAGACTACAGCAGCGACAGCTCCAGCACAGGGAACTCTCCAGAGACACAGCACAACGTGAGACTCCCTCTTAGTTCAGTCCTGTGATCGTGAAACTATGCTTTCTGTGAAGCTCAGTGATCTTCCATGTTGTCTGAACAATCTTCTGTTTTCTCTCTCTAAAAGGCTGTTGGGTTTAGACCCTGGAGAAACCCTTATTATCTGACCTCCAGGTGGCTGCGCTATAATGTGGGTTGTTAGTTTGAGCGTTCACCTGAGCTTGCTCCATAGATAGCTGCACCTATCTATGACAGGTGAAAGGTGTGATTTTTTTCATCACTCAAAGACCATTTGTTGCTCTTGGTTCATTTAAGTCACCCCGTCATTCATAAGTGATGCGACGCATCCCCCTGTTGTGCCATTATTGTCACGTAAATGTTCATTTCTGTAGCTTAACTGACCCGAAGATGATTGATTGATTGATTGATTGATTGATTCATTCATTCATTATCCTAATCGTTCAATCCAATGAAGGGTCGCGGGGAAGCTGGAGCCTATCCCAGCAGTCTTTGGGTGAAAGACAGGGTACACCCTGGACAGCTTGTCAGTCCATCGCAGGGCCGAAGATGATTCATTTATAGAAATTCAAAATTGATATCACTTAATTAACCCTTTAAGCCCTGTGCCCGCTTCCCTTAAATATTGCATATCTAGAATGAAATGAGTACATCTTTGCAACCACAAGGTCTAGTTGAATACTTATCAGGTCTTAGCTAAGGGAAGACTTGTGAAATTTATGTATTTTTGGGGAATAAGTTAAAAAAAGGAACGTTGCACAAATAAAGGTTTCAGGCTCATTTAAAAAACACTTGCAGCATGATTGTGAAAATCCCTTCGGAAGGATGCAGCTGTAGCTCTGAACCAGGGGCCTCGGGGGCTGCAGTCCTGCAAGGAGTTTCCTGCTGCAACACACCTGACACAGATCAGTGGGTTTTTTGCAGATTTGTGCAGAGTTTGATGCCAAGCTCGGCACAAGTCTGGAACTAAAGACTGGTACGTTTCAGGTGTGTTGCAGCAGGGAAACTCCTGACACTTGCAGGACTGCAGCACTCGAGGACCGGAGTTTCCCACCCCTGCTCTAAACCATTATCCAATCATATCAAATATTGGAATATTATCCCTGCAAAAGGCCAAAGTAGAGTTGTTTAACACTACTGTGTAACTACTAAAACTGCTAGATGTATTCATTGTGACCACTACATTTAAAGTACCGTACAATTCATACTTATTATAATTATACAGCTTGGATTATATTCATTATAGTTAAATTATGTTTAAAAAAATTACCTTTAAAGCAACAGTTATAGCCTCATTTTTCCCAAAGATGTACAAAATCTCAACATCAATTTGCGTAGCCTAAATATTTGTAATAAATGAAAATGAACAAAGGTGGAGTAGTGCAACGTGCCACAGAACACAAAGACAACATAGTAAGTTATGTGAAGGCAAGAATATTTGTATTCTCGTCTACAGTGTTTACTATAAGGTAATATAACAATAATATAATAAAATAATAATAATACAACTATTTACAAGTCCATGCAAACAATCACGCCTCATGCAGATCCCGCCTTCTCCCCTCCTTTGCAGAATGTGCTGCAGTTGTTTGAGTTTTTATGTTTTTGTCTCCACTCTTCTCGGCACCTGGTACCTCGTCTTTTAAGTAGTCTGCTGCACCCTCGGGTTGTGCTTCGGTACATGTTGTTCCACCTGCCTTGCTGGCTGTTTCCCTTCATAAATTCTGATTGAAAACTTGCATTTTTTTCCTGCAAGTTCCATTATGTTGTTAAAAACATCTCTGAGGCATTTCTGTGTTTCACCGTGTGCAGAATGCTTTCGTGTAATCTGATCCAGAACATCAGGAAACTAAAAATAAAACAGCGGAAAAATCCCGTGTGGTTATCATGATCAGTCTTTTCCATACTAAATATGAAAACTAGCTTGAAAATGCACATAGTTTTAGGAGAAATCCTAGGGACCAGCAAGGCTTTATGATTTTGTTTTGACAATGCTTTTGAAAATGCAAATTTCCGTTCAGTTCTCGGCCGTTCTGGTGAAGTCCCCAAAAGAGCCATTTGGAGCAGTTTGGCACAGTTTGGCACAGTTTGGCACAGTTTGGCGTCATCTGTTAGGAAAGAAGTACCTCAGATATTAAAAGGTCAAAGTATGCCGATATTCATATCTGTTAAGGCCTTAAACGAATCCCATGAAAATCCCATGTCAGACTGTTGAACTGGGTGAACTAATCCCACATGACTGGTTTCTACTACAAGATACGGTATACATTCATAATTACTGTGTTCTCTTCAAAAAGAAAAACAATATACACACAGTAACATGTCGATATATACGCAACTTGAATATTTATTACTGTGAATAGCGAAGCAAATTCTGTCTCTAAACTCACTGAACCACCTTGTACTCAGGTGTGCTTTCATATGGTGGCTTTTGCTCTGGAAGTAGAGAGGTTTTCTTTCAGACACAATCCCCTACAGCCTTAAATAAGATATTAAACCTCACATTTAGTCCAAGATATTACACATCGCTAGTCTCTTTGAATAAAAGTGTCTTGTACAGATTGTCACCAAAGCCTCTCCTGCAGTTTGCCTCGTATTGTTACAGGATGATCAGGTTGCAGATGTGGGATCATGCATCTGTGTTTGTTTCAGAGCATGCAAGCGTCTAAACGTTTCTTCAGTGGAAAACACACCTTCTTAGGCTGAAGAGATGCCCTCTAACCGAAGGACGTGATCTGACATGACTCAAATTGGCCAATTTTGTCTGCAAGAAAGGTGTTAAAAACCTGCACTTCAGCTTTCACTTTCAGTTTTGGCCATTTGTTTAGATCAGAGTTCCTGCTTTCTACATCAGTACCTCAATTTCATGTATAATTGGTTCATGCTTTGTACAGTGTGAGGTTGCTTTCAGATGATGTTGGCATTTACCTGAGTATGTTGTTATTTCACAGTGAGATGTTAGTTGTATGAAAGGCATGTGGAACACAAACCCAAAGCATGATCCATCCACTTCCATGCTGCAGAACAGGAGAAGCCTTCTTTTCACTAAAGTCCTCCCCTTTCTTTATTCCAATCATACTTTTAAATTAAAAACTGCTTTAGCTTCACATGTGCACAGGATTTGTTCACAAAGCATACAAGGCTTGTTAAGATATTCACTTGCAAATATCTGAGACATAGTTTTCTGGTGAGGATGCAGGAAAGTTCTTGTACGTCACAATCGTGCAGATATGGCTGGACAGTAGAACAAAATGCTGCAACACAGACCGATTAGCAGTTTTGCTGGTCTTTTTAAAAAAAAAAAAATTTATTAATATGTAGTCAGAGTTTTGTCAGATTTTGAGGTGTTTCTGTCAGGAGTGCTAAAACCATAGACTGTATAAAAGATGGACACAACCTGACATCACTCGTAGGTTTCTATAGAAATAGTCTATGATTGAAACTCATTGGACGTTTCCCACAGTCGACATCTTGACAGCATCAAGCATGTCATTTCTCTTGGAAAGTACTATATTTAAAGTGTCTCTATGATGCACATTTCAGTCTAATTTATTTTAATATGCAAGTTCAGAAGGGCAAGAAATAATCAAGCATTTTTTCCAAAACCCCTTCATTTATTTTGTATTGATCCGCTCAGATCAGTTTCTGCCAGAAACAAGCGAACAGAGAAAGCTCCGCCCCATGTCCCGCCTGCAGGCTGCGTCTGATTGGTCAACTGCTAGGAGTAGTTATACTGAGCAGTGAAGGAGGGCGTGGCTTTCTTCTTGTGAACGTGCACAACCTAGAGAGGATGACTGATCACTGATTCCCTTCCCCGGGACGTCACTAATATTTTGAAGTAGAAAAAACTCTGAAACCAATCCTTTCAGTTGCCATGGAAACCAAACGTAGAGCATCCTGAAAAACTCAAACATGCGTTTAGGTGATAAAAAAAAACAAACAGCGCCGCTCATATGTCTGATGAGTATTTAACACTATAACACTGTAGAAAGCTCAGAAAACTACAAATAGCATCACAGAGTTAAGTTCATGTCTTTTAGAGATCAGGTTTTATTTTTCTCACCTTTTCACATTCCCCAAAATTTTATAAATATTTACGTCCCACTGTATGACATGAGTTTTCCTAGATTTGCATACATCTGTTTGGAGTTGAGATCATCACAGGGTTGAATTAGGGAGAATATTTCACCAGCTTTGTCCTTTTAGATGAGATGTTAGGATCGATTTTATGGTGAAATCATACATTTGTCTATCAAGAGGATTCAAATCCAAAGTGATTGGAAATAAAAATCCAGGTTCAGGCACTCAACGTGGTCAGAAATAAAAGGTCTTTTGTCATGATGTGGGGTTTTGTGTTTCTCCTTAGTTCTGGTTTCCTGTTTTGGTTTGTAGTTTGCCTTGTTTAGTTCTCTGGTGTCTAGGTTCCATGTTCATTCATTTCACCTGTGTTCAGTTAATTCATCTATGTCTCGTTTGGTTCAGTGTATTTATACTCCTCACTTGTTGGTTTTCTTTGCTGGATCATTTTGTTGTGCTAGTTCCCTGAGTTTGTCTTCCAAGTTCCATTGTTAAAATAAATAAGTCTTCAATGTACATCCCAGTTCCCGACTCCTGCATTTGGGTCCACACCTTCGCCGCCGTCCTGACATCTTTACTAAAAATGTGCAAGAATCATTAAAATCCAACGTGTATCGGCTTATGCCTTCTTCAGGGTGTATAATGATATTAATCAAAAATAACTTTTTTAAGCTGCCCAGAATCTGTTAAGTCTCTGCTGAACCTTTGATATGTGATTAAATCTTTGACATTACAGGATGCAATCATCTAAATGATTGTGGAAATAATTTGCAAAAAGGCTTCAATTTTAAACTGAAAACATAATTTGTATGCATCACTTTCATCAAGGTGTTTTTATGATTTCGACCAGAGGTTTGTGTCCATCTCATGATGCACCTTCAGATATAACACTATCAGATGGATGGAGCCCTCAAATAATACAAGTGTTGCCTTTGTTTTAATTTCAGGTGCAGAACTTGGAAAAAGCCGGAATCCTAAATAAAACAAAAGTGTCTGAGAACGGAAAGAAAGTGAGGTAAAGCAGAAGGATTCTTGGATATTTTTTTTTACATATAGGTTTTACACTGATCATTATCTTCAAACCACTGTGCTTTTCTCTGTATAAGACATGATTTTTCTCCCTTTGTCAGGAAAAACTGGACTCCGACATGGACGGTTCTTCATGGAGGAGTCCTGATTTTTCACAAGGACCCAAAGTCCACAGCAGTTGGTGCTGCGGTACGTTTTACACATAATATTTACGGCAGGACTCGTGCGTTTGCACGTGAAGCCACACGCTGAAAACCTGCAATTTGATCTTTATGACAGGGTTGAGAGAAGTTTAAAAGATGAGTGCAGAATAAATCACTTCAACTCGTCGTGCCAGTGCCTTCACTTTGTTACGAAGGACCTCACACACACACAGATCAGGGTTGAGCAGGGGTTTAAATAACAACTGCAGACAACTATGAGAATCTCACATTGGAGGCTATGGAAGGATTTAGCCTGCAAACCCAGATAACAGCCAGAAAGGAGACAAGAGGAAGTTTCTGGCATAGCTGAGCTCATACGAGGTCCGATGCTGTGTGAGAGTGGAGCAGGCGTATAAGAAGCTGGGTCGAGAAGTAAATGCAGTCATTAATCAGGAGAGTTACTGCAGAGAAACCTCCTAGAGTGTGTGTATGTCCGTAGCAGTCAGGTGCAGGTGTAACACGCTTGTTCATCAAACCTCCCTTGTATCATGTTTCATACTCAAGAGATGAAATAAAAGTCCAAACTGCAGCACGTTGCTGGCTGTTGTGTCACTTCTACGACGAGCGACAGCTCAGACAAGCCCTCGGGCTACGGGCTGGCCGGGACAGCCAAAGCTTTTGTTCCACGTCTCCTGGAATGTGGTGCGGTCGGTTTCGTAAACAGCTGGATGTTTTTTTTTTCTTCTATTCCATCTTGCAGAACAAGACCAATCAGATTGTTCCTGAGTTCTCAGTGGATCTGAAAGGAGCGATGATTGGCTGGGCCTCGAAGGACAAATCCAGTAAAAAGAATGTACTAGAGGTGTGCTGGTTTGTTGACATGCAGCGCAACGTCAAGCAAACTTTTATCTCGAGCAAACAGCACTTGTGACGCTGTGAATGTACAACTGAAACATAATTTCTCACATTTAGATGTTGCATGAATGATCAAAAGATATTTTATTAACTGCCCTAAAACAGATTTTTGTTCTGCTTTAGTTAAAAGCGAAAAATGGTGTGGAGTTTCTCATGCAGTATGACACAGAAAGCATCATCACTGACTGGCACAAAGTCCTAGTGGACACCATACGACAACTTGTAAGTCCACATGTACAAATCAGTTAAAAAAAAGTCTGAAAAATGTAATTATTTTACTTTTGCATATAAAAATAATTTCTTTTCATGAAATTCATGAAAAGGCTGATTTTGTGTTTCTATGATTCATTATAAAGCTACAAGCAGTAAATGACTTTGCAAAAATCATGTTTGTGGCCAAAAACATCCTACATGCCATCAGGAGGCATAACTTAAATGTACTTTTTCAACAATACTGGCCGTTATATCTTCATTATCTGAAATAAAGATATTCACCGGAGAAAATTCATATAACAAGGTTCGTTGTTTTGGCTGAAGTGACACGGTGACAAAAACTGCACCCAGTAAAAACCCCTGCTCTGCAGCCGGTATTTGGTTTGTCCCTTCTCATGCAGTGACATGTGGAGTCTTTGATAAATTACTTTTTTTCTCAGATAAAGATAAAAAAATAAGTTATTATTCCTATGCAGACTGATACTTATGAAAGCATAGTTTCTGACATTTTATTCCGTATCGATCATTAGGTCATCCTGATTGTTACACTACTCTTTGCAAAGTGCACAAACTTTGATTTGATTCTGTTTTTTGTTGTTGTTCATTAGGAGTACCAGGACCACCATTCAGAGGAGGAAGACGACAATGTCTATGAAAAAATCGTAGAGCGAGACGACAAGTCTGGAGGCAACTTAGAGAGACGAAAATGTGAGTCGAGCAAACTCCCCTCTCAGGGGAAACAAAGTTGTGTCTGATTTAACTGTACCGCCAAAGGCGTAATCATTTTGGCCTAGTTAGAGACATCAGGCCCATTCAGAGCTTCGATTACAACCATCTTAAATATCTGTCGTCTCTCTTCAGCCTCCAAACCGACTGTCACACACTCCTCCAGCTCTGTAGGCGAAACAGACCCGAAAAAGGTTCGAACCAAGCTGATGAAGCTCCTCATGAAACGCCCCACGCTGCAGTCAGTCAAAGAAAAGGGCTACATTAGGGGTAAGTTCAAATATAGATTCAGGAAAAAGTGGTTCTTAAAAAGCTTTTATTCCCACAAAAACTCTGACGATTTTTGAAGACAGGAAAAGGAAACCATCCCAATGAGTCACAGCAGCTCCACAGCTGCAGCTCTTGCTAGATTTTTTCTTGTCTGCAATGGTCCAGATCTTGCAAAAGTGGTCCACATACGTAAAACTATTCATGAATGGCAAAAAAAATCAATGATGTATGCAGGGAGTGAAGGCTGGTTTGGATCTTATTTTCAAGTAAAAGACTGGAAAAACTATTGTAAGTCCAATATGGTGCCCCAGCACACAGTTGTAGGCTAGTCAGGATGCTTTAGCCACTCCCTGCAAACATTTTAATGGACACATGAGCATAAAAGCAGGACCACAGAGCAGTGAAAGCAGGATGCCTGGCCTGATGTTAGCTAGGTCCAACAGCTGGTGCAAATATCTCAACATCTGGTTGGATCTCGGTCCTTTTCAGCACAAATCAAAGACCTTCAGACAAAAGTCAAAGCTAGATTAGTTTTTCTTTTCTGGCATAAAGCTTCATTTACTGCCTAACAGACCAGTCAAGATGACTTTTATCTGATATAAATATATATGAATGATATGAATATATCTTGTACTACATAAAAAAAAACTTAATAAAGGAGTAACATATTAAAACTACACTATACGCATAAATTCCACCACATTGACACTTCTGGATGATGGTGACATCATCTACAAACGGCATCCTGCTCTTTCTTTACACTCAGCTGTTTCATCACTGGTTTCACTTTGTCTACAAGGCAATCCTACGCATGACAGCACAGTATTTGTCATCTTGTCTTTATGTTTCCTGCAATGCATATCAAACTAGGTCCAGCTGAATATGTCAAGTTTAACACATCGGTTGTTTTTGGCCACAAATTCTTTTTTTTTTTTTTTTTTTTTTTGGTTTTTTTGGTGCAGAAAATGTTTACAAAATTCACATCTTTGACATCTTTTATCACTTTTAGGTTTAAACCTCCATATATCAGAACTGATCCTTGCTGCTGTTAATTATCCTTGATCACACTTTCATCCTGTTATCCTGTCATCCTGTTGTTGTGTCCTTGTTTAGCAGACACAACAACCAGTTTGACGTGTTGACTTGGATGCCAAGTTTTCCGGATTTCACATCAGCTAAGCAGCTGTGGCATGAGCCGAACAAACAAATACAAACCATGGAGCCCCTACCTCACAAGTTCCAGGATTTAAAGTGTCCAAAGTCGGTCCTCAAGGGACACTGTCCTGCAGGTTTTCCATGTAGTCCTGTTCCAACACACCTGGCTTCCATTAAATGGACCCAACAGCCAATGAAGTTCTGCACAGTGACTGATTCCTTTGAGAAGCAGGGATACATGGGAAACCTGCAGGATTATGGTCCTCGAGGACTGGAGCTGGACACCTGTGATTTAAAGGATCTGCTACTTGTTGTTTGTTGCCACAGCATCCTGAAAAGGGTCTCAAAACTGTTTTAAAAAGGCAAATCTGTTCAGTATTTGGCTGCTGATCAGTATGAATTAAATGACAGGAAGAACTAAACTTCACTCATCTGTCCATCACTACTTGTTCCCTTTTCTGTCTCATTTTATAAGTATAAAAGCTCATTAATATATAATGTAATCATCTATTATACTACTGCTAATAATGATGATCTTCTTTCCTGCAGAAAATGTGTTTGGATGTCATCTTGCTGACTTATGTGCGCAGGAAAAGACCACAGTTCCCAGTTTTGTGGAGAAATGTATTAAAGCAGTGGAGAAGAGAGGTGAGCTGAGTCAACAGGTTTTCCTGTCCTTGTGTTGCAACATGGAAGCTGATCTGGAAGTTCTGATGTGTTGATGTACAGGTTTAGACATTGATGGATTGTACAGAGTCAGCGGAAACCTCGCTGTCATACAGAAGCTGCGCTACAAGGCTGATCACGGTAAGGTTATTCGTTTGGCTGCAGTCTGTCGTTTTAGACAGCAGCGCCACCTGCTGTGCTTTGATGTCATGTGCGCCTGTTGTGGTCAAACAGAGGAGCTGGACCTCGAGGATGGTCAGTGGGAAGACGTTCACGTCATCACTGGAGCGCTGAAGTTATTTTTCCGGGAGCTTCCTGAGCCTCTTTTCCCCTACAGCCACTTTAACAACTTTATCTCTGCCATCAGTAAGGAACTTTTTGACACCCTGAATCGAACAGCGGACATTTCTTTGTGTTAATAATGCAATGTAGAAAATTTTGCTTCATAATATTATTTTCTTGTCAATGATTTCTCTTGTGTTTTTCTAGGAATTACTGATTACAACTCAAAACTCTCTTACATTTATGACCTGGTCAAATCACTTCCTCCTCCGAACCGCGACACAATGAAGCTGCTTTTTGGGCATTTACACAGGTTTGTACCTTCTTTTTCTTTCCACTAATTAGTGTTTTAGATGAAGAACAACCTTTTAAGAGTCCTTGTGTAGAATTATACGACTTCAGAGAAAAAAAGGCAACATTTCCAGGTTTTTCCAACCTTTCATAGCTTTGTTGCTCTCTTTGCAAAAACATATAACGAAGCTAAGAATAAAGTATTGGAAATCTTTGGGGCATATTTTAGTGTTGGCATCCGCACAACCTGCAGGATCAGGCTTCTCATTTATGTGTTTAGATGAAATAACTATTAGTATGTTGCCAGGCAGCCCTGTTAGTGCAGAGCTGGATGTAATTCAGGGACCTCTCAGAGGCTGGAAAACTAAAAAGAAGCTTTGGTTCTGTAGTAGAATATCCAAACTGCATCATATATATCTGATGAAGAAGAAATCCTTATTTCTCATTCTGATTTACAGGGTCATCCAGTACGGCGAAGACAATCGCATGACTGTACAGAACGTGGCGATTGTGTTCGGGCCAACTCTGCTTCGGCCAGAGATGGAGTCAGCAAACATCGCCATGCACATGGTCTTTCAGAATCAGATAGTGGAGTTTGTCTTAAATGAATATGAACAAATTTTCCACTTCAGCTAAAGCAGTCACACAACTGAAGTACAAGCTTAGGCAAACGTCTGAATGTGCTCAAGCCATCTTTGCATGTGCATAAGCAGCTTCAGTGCAACAACTAAAATTAAACTCTTCTTGTAAGAAATAAGTCAAAAGGGCCTTCAAGTCTAACCCGATTAGATAAGTCGTCCAGCTGAGGACATTGGAATCATGTTTAGTCTGTTTTGTCTGGATCTTCACCATCAGAGACTCATGTTGTTAAAACTCAGTATTGCGGGGTTGGATGTCAAGTCGCACAATGGCAAACAGGTGTGGTTTGGTTTTCTGTCGCAAAAACTTACTGAGCTTATTTCTTCGTTGATGGAAGGACTGCGTCAAATCACTTTTACTCTTTGAGACACTAGGTGTCTGTTTCTCACAAGCCACTTTCTCAACTTTTAATCCTCTTGGTTGTTTTTGCTTTTTATTTCAGTTTGTCTAACTTCTGTATAGAAGCTAATTCTGTATAAGTGCATTAATATTGCCTTAAAACAAATGACAAGTAATCGCTTTTAACTTTATGTTCAAGCTTATGAAGAGTTTTAAACGTTTTTTATTTGCAATTACAGAATATCACTTATTGTAATAACTGAGATTATCTTGTTTTCTTTCCAGCCTTTATTTTACCTATGAATGTTACTGTAAAATAGAAATGTATAAAGTATGAATAATAATACTGCGCAGTAGACGGTGACATAGAAAACTTGTGCAGATGATAGGCTATTTTTTATGCATTTGTGAAACACCATTTTTCAGTCATGCTGTTCTTAAAGAAGCTGTACAATAACACAGTATAATTGCAAACTAGTAATTCATTTTTTTCACAGTTTGAAGAAATATCAGTCTATGAATCGGCAAAGTGGAAATAAGAAGAAATGTGTGAATTGTAAATAGTAATAGATGGCATATTTATGCTGTGAGTTAGCGAAAAATTCTTTGTTAATAAAAATAACTTTGTTTAAAAAAAACAAGCAGGTCTGGACATCAGTGTGTGGCTAAGATCTATTACATGTACAGTGAACATTATAGATTTATGAGACACCAGGGTCGAGTCTGGAGTATTTTAGATGAGGGAAATCAAGGCTAGGGTGCAGACTGGGAAAGGGGTGCATGTAAATGATGAGTAAAATATTTCAAAAGAAAGAAATGCTGCATTTCCATTACAGTTTTTCTCCAAATAAAAGTAATATTTGTAAAAATTTGACCAAATTGAATTGAGATTTGCATGTGTTTCCACTACAGTGCATGAGCCAAAGTTTATGTTCTTTACATAAGCTGGATAATCTTGTCTGAAGGATGAGATTTTAGCCAAGAAGCATTATTTTGGAGTTTTCCATTTGCTGCAGAGGATTTTCCAGGACTTTGTGAAGCCCTTCTCTTGCTAAGCTTTGAAATTAATTTACGGAGTTGTGGTGATTTTATGACTTTTCTCTTTCATAAAAAGTAAACTGAAAAAACAAACATATATCACAAATATAAGCTGCTTATTTAAAGGCTTTTTTATAGCGTGTGTCACATTTTATATCTAGGTTTCTGATATTTCTTATGAAGTTTTATAAAGTCAAATCAAACTTAATTGGACTTAATTACTCAGTAGTACTAACTGCATTTACTTGTTCTTCATTCTTATGTTATTAGTGAACTCATGAAAGGAAGTGAAGTGTCACCAGAAAGATGCACAAAAAAGATAAAAGAACCATGAAGCATGACATATATATATATATATATATATATATATATATATATATATAGTTACTATACCTTTTACATTGGTGTTTGAATGTAAGCATTCGTATTGTGCAGTCTTCTCTGCACAATTCGCCCCAAAGTCCTGAGAGTTGTCTTTAGAACAACATTACCCTTTCATTATTTTTTCTTAATTCCAACTTTAAAAGACTTAAAGCTCTGGAAAAATCAAAGAATAAATCACTAGAGTACTGCCTGACTTATTCAGATGAGACTGGGCTTACTTAGATGATAGCGTCTTCAACCAACAAGCCGATTACAATAATCAAACTTAAAGACACTTAATCATTAAGGTGAGCCAATTTGCATTTTGCTTTTGTTAACCATTTTTGTGGTTTAACTGCAGAAAAAAAAAAAAAAAAAATTGTTGTTTTTTTTTTAAATTTAAGAATAAAAATCTAATACTTAAGTAGATAATGCACATTTTAGCTTCCAGTAATTGCAAATTCATGAAGACACATTTTGATAATGGTTCATTTTTTATTTTAAATGTTTTAGTCCATGGTAATTTTTCAGTTGTATTGTGAATTGCATTCATATTAAATAAAAGACAATTCCACGCAAATTATTACATTAAAACATCAATAAAATTTTTTCCTAGTTTTCTTGTTTGATAAAAAGTAATATTTTATTTTATTTTATTTTATTTTATTTTATTTTATTTTATTTTATTTATTTTATTTTATTTTATTTTATTTTATTTTTAAGTCCGTGTAGCTTGTCGGAACAATTTGAATGGTCGGACACGCTTCCGGAACCTGTCAGCCCTGAACACCACAACTGCAATGAGTTTTGAGTGGCCCTGGCAGTACAATTTCCCACCGTTTTTCACGTGAGTCAAATGTTTTTATCGTTCTTTAAGAAACAAAAGCTAAGTATGTTTATTGACTGTCAATATTTCTTCATAATTGACCCGAAGTGCGCAGATTTGCAGGCTAGCATCACGTTAGCGAGCTAATCGGCTAGTCTACACAGATTGCTAAGGAAGTGAATTTACTCTCAAAGGTTTTCTGGAAGATTTATGTGAAATAACTCCTCTTGACTTGCGTCAAAGACTAATTGAAGTTCAGAGGTTTGCGAATATCATATAATAATAACATTTAGATAAGGTGTTGTTAGTGTTTTAAGGGGGATTTGTTTTTATATGATCGTTAAATGTAGTTTTCACCTCAGTTTTCTCAGCACTCCTGTTCATTTTGTTTGCAGGTTTCGTCAGATTTTATCAAGAAAAAACCTTTAGTCTTGATAACAAATTAAACAATGAGTCAGTAATTAAATAGAGACGAGATACTGAGAAAAACATTTCGTAAAGTGTAGCCTGGAGATCACATGGCTCCCTGGAAAAGTTGCAGGCTTTTGATACTTTTCTCAGAAATGTTTATTTATAATAGTAAAGACTGTCATAAGTCTGGACTAATGTGTCATAAGTGACACAACGATAAGTTTATGTATGCTGCACTTACACCTCCACACATCCTCATATGTTCACATGGTACTAAAAGTAGATTAAGATGATCCAATTAAAATTATTCATTTTGTTATTCAGGACGTCTTTGATGGCAAAAGTTAGAGTAATTTTTATTCCATAAATATGTAATATTCCCATTCAAAAAGCACAGCTGCTAAATTTAGCTAAACTGTCAGGGATAATGATAAAATATTTTATTATTTTAATCTAATTATCCTCACATCAGAGTGAGAAAAATAATAATTTGGGGACTTAAACTTTGGTTACAGTTAACATGGGGAAGCACATTCTCTTCCTGCAGTACTGGTAGCACAATTTTGTCTTATAATAAGTATTGTAAAGAGAAAGTACTTGTGTTATTTATAAAATGCACCTGTACAGCAAAGGCAACAGCTTCTATTATGAGATAATATATTACAGGGATAAGTGTAAACTTGATAAGTGTATCAAACTTGCTTTACTTAATATATATATTTAAAAAAAGTAAAAACTAACAAATTTGTTCAAAGGGATTATATGACAGAAAGTCTTTGTATGCATTAACACTCCATTTGTCAACTTCAAATACTGTTTGAATGTTTGTTTACTTTAAAAATGCAGAGAACTCACAGATTTTCTCATGTTTTTGGAACCATCCTTTACATCTTTTGCTTTGTCATGTTGTGGACAGACTACAGCCCAATGTTGACACAAGACAAAAGCAGTTGGCAGCCTGGTGTTCCCTGGCTCTGTCCTACTGCCGGCATCACAAACTCTACACCCTGGATGTCATGGAGGCACAGGAAAGCCCCGTGTTCAACAACAAGAAGATAGAACGTATCCTAAAAAGTCCGACTGGGAAGTCAATGCCAGACTTTTACTCCTTTTTTTTCAACAGTTCTAACAATATATGATTGAAAATGCAAAACATTTTTTATGTCTTCAGGCTAAAATAGTTAAATATAGATACATATATATAGATGAATATATATCTATACATAAGTATAGATACTTGATTGGTATATGTAAATCCACAAACAGGATATTAATGTTGACACAAATGACTGACTTTATATTTTACAAGCCTTTTAAGACACGACCATGTCTGTTGCTGCCCTTCATATCACTGCAGAATATACAACTCTTGTCATTTTTAGTTGATATTTCCTTCTGTTTAATTCTGATATAATATAAAAGTACATTTTTGCAGTATTTGCTGCCCTTAATGCATTTACAGGAAAACTGTCCATGGAAGCTATTCAAGTTGTCTTTGAGGAATTGAGGAAAAAAGGTAAATTTGACTTTATCTGAAGGTTTGGAAGACAGAGGTTAGAAGTTATAAGCAATTTTTATTTTGTCTGTAATGTCTGACTTCAGGCAACCTCGAATGGCTGGACAAAAATAAGTCTCGGTGTTTAGTCATGTGGAGGCGACCGGAGGAATGGGGCAAATTAATATACCAGTGGGTGAGTCATGAACTGTACCTTCTTGTTCATTCATAAAGTCTGAGAAGAAAGCTGAAAGTGTTGTATCCATTGCTCCAAGAGTTTAATGTAGCTGCTGTCACATGTTATTAGTAATCATTTCTCTTACCATTTCACTGAAACGTGAAAATAATTGTGTCACAAAAAAAGTGAAGAATCTGCCTTAAATGAGTAATACTCTCCAAGCATTTAACAGCATTGCATTAGCTGCATCACAGCCAGTCTTCTGCTCCAACCTGATATTCTAATAGCCATGCAAACATGAGACAAAGTTTCTTTATTTCAATTTAATTCATTTCTTTCATTCACGTTTGTGATTAAAGATATTTTTTCCTTCATAAGGGTAGATTTCACCAACATATGCCAGGTTTTTTTTATTAGACAGCGTTTTGGACGTAGATTTCAGAAAGAACAACAGGATGAAACAGGATTTTATTACAATCATTACGTCCTCTTTTTGTATAAAATTTAATAAGTATTTGTCAAAACAACACCTGAACCAAACTTCAGATTTGTCCTCCGTATTTATCATTATTCGTGAAATTCAGCTGTTTACTGTCCTGCAGTGTTGCATCACCGTCAGTCAAATTTAATAAGTAATGCCATCAAAGTCAGATCAATGACGCAGTGGTAATCTGATTACTCTCTTGCTTTTATGCAATAGCTGTTTGTTGTGGGTGAAAACCTGATTTTTTTCAGGACAGCCATGGTTTTATTTTTGTCTACCAAGCAGGATTTAATAAGACATACTTGGGTTTAACTGCGCTTTAAAAGTCAGAAGCATGTTTATTTCAGCTCAGCTTTACGTTTGTAGGTTATGTTTGAAATAAATGATAATATTTCTCAAATCAGTGGGTTTTGACTGTCAGAGCATCGTGGCTTTATCGGTTTCATCTACACAAAGTCAAGCTGAGGAGGGGATGCATGGCTGTCTTCAAAAGACCACAAGTTTGAACACATATTAACTGATGTAGAGATTAAAAAGTTGCATGTTTTCCTTCGCTTGAGGGAAACATTAGAGGCTTGTAATGAATTAAAGTCCATTATACAGTGTGTAAAAACACAGAGAGAGCCTGGTAGACCATAGTGGCCAAAGAAGTCTTGAGGTCTGATAACATGATCTATACTTTTACCGAATACTGACTATTAAAAATGATCAAACAAGTGGAATTTTGTATATATTGTACCCTTTGACTGAACTGGAAATATGAATGTTAATATAGAAAATTAGTTGCAACATGAAAACCATCAGTCATTGTAAAAACATTGATTGTCCCCCTTGTTCAGTCTTTGCACTAAAAGTTTGTCTGGTAGTTGTGTAACCTTTAATATTATAACAGCAGACATAAATTAATGTTTATGCAGAGAAAACATCAGAAAAAAACTTGGAAATGAAGCATTTCCACTATCAAATACACGACAGATCAAATGCAGATTGTATTCCAGTCCCTGAGAATCAGTAAAGTTCATGCAGGTAGTCTGAAAAAAGCCAGAGGATCTGACTTGAAATGCTCTTTCACATCTGAGAACCCTTTCAGTCTGAATACCTCATCGTCTGTTGTCTAAATATCACCTTATCTGAAAGTAGATGCACCATTGTGCAGAAAAACCACTTTGTGAGCTCCAGTCTTTATTTACATAAATTGTCACTGTGGCTTAAATTGTCATTTTAGTAATTCATTTAGTTTCACTGTGATCATCATTATTATGATACTAATCAGGCTCACTGTTAAAATTGAATCCTAAAATGCAGTTGCCGGGTCTAGTTGTGGTATTTTTCTTTTTTTTAATATTTTCATTTTTGTTCTTGCATAGATAACACACCTTGGGAGTAATACAACATCTCTAAGCAGCAAAATATCTGCACACAAATATTCATAAAATGCTTGGTTACTTATACATCACCAGTCATTATTTGTATTTAGCAGACTTGGGCATTAGTTTCTCTTAGTTTTGTCTGTTAGTATTGTAAAGTTCTTGTATACCAGGTGTATCTGCTTAAAGCCATTTTCTAGTCAGGGTTTTCTTAGCTGCCATGCAGATGATCCTTAATAGGTGATTATCTGGTCGAGAACTTATATTGGGAATTTCCAAATTGTGGTATTTTAATGCTGGATGATCAACGAAAGGATTGTATTATTACAGTAACGTACAAGACATTTCCAGTCAGGCTGACCCCTCGCTGAAAGATTCTGGTATGAGCCAAAATGGCTGTTAGTCCAGACTGCAGCACATTACCTGCACAGAATGAATTTAGATTAATAAAACCAAATCAACAGAGGGTTCAGCCACGATAACTGGAAAATCCCAACTCAATCAACTGTCGTAAGTTTCATGAAGCAGCCCTCTGGTGGAAGTTTTCATATAAACAAATCAACAAAATCTGTGTTTGTAGACTAACATTCAGTTGTTGGTGCCTCAGGTAATAGTATGTAATATAGGTCTATGCATACAGTGTGCAAACAAAATAGCAATGTTGTAATATTCTTATTATATATATATTTATATATAATTACTATAACAAGTATTACTAATCAGCACACTCACACACACTCACTGTTGATGTTCTCCTATGTGAACTCAGGTGTGACTTTTGCAACACACAGTTTTTCAGATGTCTTTGCACAAATGAATGTTTAGTTTTAAGAAGCGATGTGTGCCTTATGATATCAACAGATTCCATAATGACCATAAGTGATTTCAGTTTTTACATATATATATATTCTTTGTGTTTGGAAAATGTTTGAGGTTTTTCTTCCTGTAAGCAAAAGCAGTGCAGGTTTATTTCTGGAGCACATTTCATGTTCAGGACAAACACTTCACATCAGACATGAAAAGCATCACAGCAGGGTGGAAAAGAAACATTACAGAGGAATTAAAGAATTAAAACAAACTAAAAAGAATTTTAAAAAATTCAATAGAAACAAGCTGAAGTACGGAGAAACATACAAGGGAATACATGTAGTGAGGTTGATATGATACAGACGTCAACAGGAAATACATCATCAGCTTCATCATCACTTTAACATAAGCTGACTTCTTTTTAAAAAATTGACATGATTTATGTTAAAATGTTTGAAGATAAAAGCTTCAGATCAGCTGGAGAAGTCAGAAGGCTTTGAGGAAAATATGCTGCAACATAACATAATATTTAATAACATAACATGTCATAATACCAATAATGACAATATAACATGCTGCATGTTTCATACTTCAGTTATCACAGAAAGAGAAACTATCTCTGCAAAATCTTATTCTAAACAAAACAAAGTAAAAAGATTAAATGTTAAAAGCTGTTTATTTATTTTCACTCATCAGAAGAAGACTTAGAGAACTGAATGACTAAACTTTTTTCTTTTTTATTATAGGTTTCTAAAAATGGCATGGTCAACTCTGTGTTTACACTTTATGAGCTGTCCAATGGAGATGACACAGAGAGTGAAGGTAAGAAATTCTTTAATGATTTTTCATGAGTTTTGTTGTTTGAAATGCTGAATCAGATTTTATAAAGCCAAAAATGATCAATAAAGATGGATGAATAATGTAAAAACAAACATATTTCCTTTTATCTTGTTGAACTGTGGTATATTTAGCTTCATATTCTTCATTTCAGTGACTTTGACAAGGTCATTTCTCTTATTTTCTTCTGTGATGGGGATGTGTGAAGAACTTAAAGCAGTCAGAAATCTCTGTTTGGAAAAATGTTGAAGATTTGCGGCAACTTTTATTTAATAAACATTTGAACTAATTTTACTCCACATCGCTTTTGCATCAGACAATTATCTATTTGTTTGTTTCTTAACCAAGAATGACAATTTTGCTACGCATTATCGCAACGATTATTATTGTTGGGAAAACACATGATCAGTTGTGAGTCACAACTGATCATGTCTTTTCCCAGTAATACCAACTATAAGACAGTAAAGTCAGTGTAAGGTGTGGAAAACCTGAAACATCTTCTACAATTTAATTCTTTGCAAACGCATATCAGTAAGCAACTCAACGGCTGACTAAACTCGCTGATCATTAGCAGGAGAAGTCATCCAGTCGTGATGCAATCAGTTCTGCACAATAACGCTGTTTTTCATCAGAGAAAAATAATAAACATGTAGATAAACATCTGACATGTTGTTGTTTTTTTGTTTTTTTTGTCATTCACTTTTTTTGAGGGCCGATTTGTTTCAGATGGTAAAATTGTGAGCTATTATCTTAGCTCCCCTTCTTCAATTTCTCCCTGGTTCTCTGAACTTACTCATTATTACTGCAAGTTAAAAAACTCATACTTCTAAATATGACAACCATACTTATGGGAATTTAAAATTACTGTAAAACAAGCCAAAATATAATGACTGTGCTGGGATAATATGCTGTTGGTCTAAAAGAAAAAAAACTTTTAAGGCGCATTATGTAACTTTTTGACCTGAAAACTTTGCGTTACGGACTTGTTCGATGACACCGTGACATCAGTTGTGTGCATTTCTGGAGCTCCGAGGCTGAGAAACCACACCATACAACTTTATCATCCGGGACGCTGCGTGATGTTGCAGCAGAGTTGGCAGATTTGAACACGCAACGTCGCTGCAAATAAATACAAGAAGATGAAAAGAGAGAAAGGGACAAAACAAGAGTCACTGTAAGCTCATCTTTTGCAGGCTGGAGAGAGCTAACAGGTCAGGTAGGATGCAAGATTGGGGCTGAATCAGCCGTCGATAGCGGGCGAGTTTCGGGAAAATGGCATTTCTCCTTCATTGTGTTCAAATTCAGTATTTGCTTTCCTTCTAACATGTACCAGACTCTGATATGGGCTTCTGTTAGGTATAACTATTGCTTGATTTGTCTCTGAGCGATTGTAGTATTTTTGCTGCGCTTCATTTCTGTCAACGTTTCTTTCAGAATTCCACGGTTTGGAAGAGTGGATGCTGCTTCGATCCTTGCAGGCTTTACAAACAGAAGGCAAAGCAGAGATCATCACCATGGATGATGGGAAAGGTGTCAAATTCTTCTGAAACGGTGCTGGGATCCCTCAGTCTTTCTCAGAGCCCTCATACTTTTATCTTACTGGAAAATTTTAAGATTCAGCCGTGTAAGGCTGCACAAGGTGCCCCTCCATGCCCGGCCTGGTGGATGCTGGTTCTGTAATTGTTGTTGCCTTTTTTTTTTTTTTGGTTCAGAGCCTCCTCTTTCTGGAAGAGAACCAAAAAGAGTTCCAAGTGTTTGGGGAAGAAAGGAGCATCTGAGGTGACAATGTGTTTAGAGTTGTCGCAGGTGGCTTTTGTTGCGATTTAAACATGCAATGAGTCTTATCAGGGGACTAAAAACGAACATATCTGAATACTTTCGGGAAAGTTTTCTCTCACCCAGCTGAAACATAACTCCATCATTGAGAATGCATCTCTTTTTATTTCCAGATTTAGTGTATATTTGTCGTCGGACCTTCTTCTGGCTGTTTTTTTTTTTTTTCCTCTGTCCCAGCCGGACATCCCAAAGAAATCCCAGAACACAACACCAGAGGAACTTTTCATTTTCCAAATAAATGCTTACAGAAGAGGAGCACCACGGAGACTCGGCTCGACTCGGCCAGGTGTAATAACATAGCTGACTCCATGTACAGATTACTGTCATTCTTTTATTGTGCTGTAGCTACTGTGACGCTCCTGTTATCCTTCTCTGTCTACATTAAACCTCTTTTTTTTCATATCCTGTAGGACAATAAATTAAAAATTTGTAAAAAAAAAAATTAAAAAAATTACTTGCCTTTTTATTTTTATTTCATGTCTCAAATTCTTTGAATAGCTTTTGATGGTGTGTGTGTAAACATAAATGTCAACAGCCTGGCACTGTTTGCATACGTGGAGCTGGTCTGATCTTTCCATGCTGAATGACAGCAGCCTGGATGGTCCGCTCACATCATGTGCTCTGTGTTCCAGCCTGAGGATGATACAACTCCAAGGAATCATGTGTGTGTTTGCTGATAAACCCTTGTGTGAGCTCTTGTGGGACAGGTGGGGTTCAGCGTGGCCTTGGCTGATAGTGGTGTCCTGTTTCAGAAGCGGCTGCTGTGCGTGATGTGGCTCCCCCTGCAGGTCAGGCACGCTCACCATTGCCCCCCTTGGGCCGCTTATCTCACTCATCCAGGCCAATCAAATGACCCATCATTTGTACCAGTGGTTCAGAGGAATTTAATGGGAGTTTCGCTGCAAGAAGCTGCGCTTACGCAAAAGCTTTGGAGTTAAAACGAAAAGGTCTGCGGCACCTGTTCAGGTAATCAGGCTTTAAATACGATCTAAATGTGCTCCATTTTATTTCTTTATTAGAGCAACAGTTAGTTATGATAAACCACTGATCTTATTGGGAAAGTATTTGAAGAATTTAGTGGTTTTTAAAGCGTTTTGGTTAACCAACGCAGCTCTAATCACAATCTAATTACTCTCTCTAAGCGCGTCAAGGGGGTGGAGTCAGGAACGCGCACCGCGCTCAGGACGCACAACCCACCACAGCTTTGTTGATATTGGCAACTCCGTCCTCTGGCAGGAGGTTAAGGCTTAAGTCTTTGGAAAGAGAAGACCGTGAATTATTTTGGCAGAAACATGCATTAATGCGCGCTTTGCTTTCCCAGGAAATGGATCTGCGCATCGGCTCTAATAAGTAACTTCATTTCTTTTTTCTTTTTTTTTTTATGCTGAAAAGTTATACAAAATATGTACAATATCTACAGATAGTGGCAGATCGCATGTTAAAGACTATTTTAGTCGTGTTTTGTTGCGCTGAAGACGCTGACTTTAGTGGCTTCATGGAAACATGAACATCATGTAACGGTGCTTTGTTGTTTTAATGTTTTTTAATGTTCCTACAGGCTCTAAATCGGGAAGGCGTTGTACCTGCCACAATGTCTCATGCACAAGTTGAGATTCCTGGACGAGGATTCCCAGGCCTCTCCATGGATATGACCGAAGACTGCCTGTCCCGGGTCCCATCCATGCTGAGGACGCACGGCTTGGGCGCGCGGAGAAATTCTTACGGGCTGCAGAAAATAAGTATGGACATTGATTCGCCTCTTTACAGCGGTGCCCTTTCCAAAGCCTTGTCCTGGTCAGCTGAAAATATCCTGACGCTCACCGAGTCCAGAGCAGAGGACGAAAAAACTGAAGATACTCCGCCATCGTCGTCTTCTCTCGTTTCCAGCCCGGGGACCAGCACCAACACACCCGACAGCAGGCAGAAGACCAACACCGGCTGCCCCGAAGGAAACTGGGATCCGGTTCCGAGATCAGCAGCTCAGGATGCCAGTTCGGACTCTGAAAACGAACTTCAAAATAAACAAAACAAGATCTTGTCCCGCATCTCGTTTGATAGTCAGTGGGAGCAGGAAGAGAAAGAGGACGTGGAGACCAAAGCTGTGGCAACTTCTCCTGATGGAAGGTATCTCAAATTCAACATAGAGATCGGAAGGGGGTCTTTCAAAACTGTCTACAAAGGACTGGACACGGAGACCACCGTGGAGGTTGCATGGTGTGAGCTACAGGTAGGTGTTCTTCTAACCAAAAGCAAGCTATAAGTCTTTTCATTTATTAATTAGTTGATATTAAGGGATGAATTTCCCTGTTATTTACACTTGCAAAGATTATTCCAGAGTAAAGTACTACATCCCTAGCAGCAAACCCAAGTCAAGCACTGCACATAGTCTGATACTTTCCCTGCTTTACTGACCCACTCAGCTCTAATTCCTGCCTCAGGGCATCAGTGTTGATGTAAAGCAGCTAATCTACTGAATATTATTCCTTGCTGACCTTGAGCTGGGCTGTGTCAAGCCCTTGCATGGCAACCCAGGTCATCTTGTTGGCAGCCAGCTCCAATTGAACCACCCTTATGATCCCCTCTAATCTCTTTTTTCATTAACAACCAGTGACACCAATGCTCTCCAAATGCCTTAATTGCAAAGAAGAGAGGAGAGGAAAAGATCATTTATATACAGCGCTGATGATCTGTCACCGGAATTTGTGTGGAAGAATGACCCATTTATGCACTGTCATGCTTCCATCTACTTTGTTATCTGGACTTGTAGGGAATCTGTGCACATATGGGACATGAAAACATGAAGTAAGGCTAATTTGTTGTGGTGTCAATGTTTTCTGTGCCACAAGGTTTGGCATGCAGGCAGCAAACAGCCTGGGGAACAGCTGCCTCTTGCTTACATGGTTTGATAGCACAGTGGTGGTAGATTTAAAGATTTAAGGCTTAACTCCACCCCTAAACATTTGCCTTTGTGTGTGACGTGCATCAGTGTTGCTATCTGGCAGCCATGTGAGCCTTCTTAGGCACGAACATTAAATTAATTGCTTTTCAACAATTCATTTATTGATGAGTGGACTCATAGAGGAGATGGAAGTTGTGTTCAGATGTAGCTGCTCATAAATGCATGCTTTATTTAATTATACATATTAAAAAAAATGTTCTGTGTTTAAGCTATGCAGAAGACACTGCAGTGCAGACATTTGGGGATTAGCTGGAGACATCGGTCTCAAGAGTCCACCTGTCAGGTCGTACAACAGGTGTCTGTTCAGATGGAGCAGATGCAGAGTCACTCCCAGGCTGTTCTGAGAGGCACAGAAAAACCTTTTGCCTCCACTGTTACAACACAGTCATTGATATTTCATCTTCTGCAATCTAAAACAGTTGGGAATTTATCACAATTTCTGGTCTGACATTTAAAAAAAAAAAAAAAAAAAGCTATTTTGATTTTTTTTTCCAGAGTGGAAAAAGAACAGCTCATTTTTGTTGCTGCTTCTGTGGCCGTGGGCCATTTTGGAAGCAAGCATGCTATTTCATCTCTTTACTTCAGACATGAGCCCGGTTAATCTTCTTAATCACTCCTAATAAGCTTAAATGTGGCCATTGTTGATATGGTTACTGTTGTGATAAGTTAACCTCAAAGAGACAGACTCAGCTGCAGAGGCATCTCTGCACTGAAATCAGCCCACCGTCCTCTACATGTGCCCCGATGCTAAACGCCAAAGCCTGCTGTTGGCGGCTAAACACAATCCCCCCAGTAATGTTGTTGGAGCAGCAGCTGAAGGTGCGTCATCACAAGTCAGGTAGAAAAGTCTTAAGCTCTTTTAAATATGTATTACAGAGCCTAAGATGTAATCTGCAGGAAGTTAAGATCAGCTGTTCAGGATGTCAGGGGTTTAAACAATATCGGCTTTGCCTGATTACCACTTATGCAGATTAATCATAATTTTTTTAATGTGTTCTTCAGTGTGTGGTGTATTATGAACACTATTTTGCTGATTGCATGTCTGTGTGGGCGATGTCCACAAGTAGGTTTTGTTTTTGCAAACAGAAAGGAGACAAATATTGTGGGTTTTTGGGTGACATGCAACACCAAAGCGGTGCCGGGACTAAAGTTATAATAGTGCTGTAAAGGAGTTATTACTCACTGAAGTGAGCTTAAATTAGACTTCATGTCTTGGCTTTATCAAATTTCTATTATCATTTATATAACTTGTTTAATGTGGAGAAAGAGTTTATGTTGCACACGTTTCTTTGGTATTTAGAAACAGCATTGATGTTAAGTTTTTTCTTTTTTTAAAGCATCAGTGGGACGTAGCTACAGAGGCGGGTCTAAAAATGCAGCCCCGCCAGGCAGACAACGCTGCAGTTTAGGAAACAATGAGCTGATTATTAAAACTAAAATGGTCATCAAATGTAATGAGTAAAGCAAAATGTATAAAAGCAAGCAGCCAATTTGATTTATTTTTTTACAAACAGTTGTTTTCATTGGATGATCCTACATTGTTTGGCTTTAATAGCAGCTGCAGGAACACTTATACTTGCTTTGAGTCAAAACAGCTGTTTTATAAACATATATAACTTTGCACAGTTGTTTCATCAGGTGGCTTTTACGACTACTAAATCGTTTTCATTAAATATAAACCGTTTATACAGACAAATATGATCTCCCACAGAGGCAGTAGGTGAGATGAAGCTCTATGACTTCTGCATTATCCCCTTATTGAAGGACATCAGGTTTTTAATGATAATAATACTATTACTGGCATATGTGTCAGCTCATAAAACAAATAGAATTAGAGTGTGTAAATAAGTCAAATACCTTTCAAATACTTTAGAAAGTGTTGCCACAACACATTGTTCAGTAATAGGAAAGTAAAATATCCAACTTACTTCGTGGTAGTAATAATTGCTCTTTGGCCAATTTTGCAGGATTAACACCAAACACTTCTGCTAATTTTATTCATTTTTACTAAAATGCTCCAAACAGAGCAATTACATCATTTTCTAAATTCTTACATATCTCAACATTTTTTTATTTTAAAAAAAACAAATTTTTTTTTCTATTGTTTATATTTATTTTTCTTTTTTCTCCATTTTCGACAATAATTGCATTTTAGTTTTTGCCGCATTAGGAAACAGATTTTCCTCCCTCACATCCCTTTGTTCTTCCTTCATTCTACAAATCAATATTAACTACTTTATAATATCTGAATGGTGGGGGCGATACATTTGATAGCCCAAATGTGAAGTAACACATTTCTCCAGTTAGCTTTGACCCCTACTTCACATGCATACCTGATGTTTGAAATGCTGATTTATTAACCAGGTCTGTTCATATCTTTACATTCTCTGCTGTCCTTGCAAACGTGTTATTTTCAATGTGCACTTTTACAGTCATGCATACAATGTGACATTGGGGCGTATCTTGAATTAATAAAGAACTAAAGATCTGTCGAGCCACATGTGTGTAAGTTTAGCGCCTGGCACTGTTGCTAAAAGAAACAGGGCTTTAAAAGAATACCCCTTCTGACTGGCAGCTACCTAGCAACCCGTCCCCCCCTCCGATCCACAGGTGATTCAGGTACCATATAGGAAATGTAGACTGCGCTTTGAAGGGAATGTAGAGGTGTTAAAAAATGAATGAGCTGTTCTATTGTCCCTTTCACTTCCACACACACTCTGTTGGAATTGTGTTGCATAGAAACCAAAGTCACAGCTTTGTGTGTTGTACATTTGCTCTAGTACAAATCTAAATCCGATTGATTGTGATTTGTAGCTTGAATGTGCTTGAATCTCATGTACTATGCAGCGCATGTGACTGTGTATGCAACATCCCAGTGAGTTACTGAGTAACTGATAGGAATGAGAGCATTTAGGCACAAATCCTCCTTGGTGAGCCCCTTTAAAGGACATCGGTCGCACAACACCTGATCTCCTGGCAGTTTCCAGCATATCCCTCCACCTTGCACCAGACACTCAGCCAACTCTTATGGTTCATTTTAAACCCAAAGCAGCACATAATCCTCAGTCATACTCTATATAAACAGGCTATCCGTGCTAGATTGCACCTAAATTACCTGTATATATTTTTTTAAATTTTTTTTTAGCAAAATCACTTTTTATGAGGTACCTGCTTAATTCAAGATGGGATTGAGTGTATTTAAAAACACCACAGGTACCTTTTCATTGAGTCACATAATACAGGCTGAGGCTCAGTCTTGTGCTGATTGTAATATTTACAGTTATAAAAGTTAGTGTTGTTTTTATCGATGCTCATCATGTTTGAAGAGATTTTTCTTGGCCGATGCTTGTTTTATGTGGTAAGTAAGCTATTCCACAAACACACAACACTTGATACATATAGTGTGTCCAGCATGGCCTATTATTAATGAGCCATTCACTGGGGCCTGCTTAGTGTGATTGTTGTGTGTAAAGTTGAATGCACAGAGGATCTCATGCAAACATATAATAGATGAGAGGTATTTGGTTTGTTTTTGGCTTGTCTTGTTCCATTCAAAGACACTACTTCTATGTACTAGATTATACATTTAATAAGTAGTGAAGATTGTGATTTGTTGCTGATTTCTTCTGCATGTTAATGTCATTGGTTTCTAGGAAGCACAGTTGTCTTAGGGCAAAATTGAGGAAAGTGGGGGGTGGTATTTGAACGCTTACATCAGCTTTGAGCCATTTCTAAAGCAGTAAAAGGGGACTTATGTGGCGGAAGGAGCTATAAGCTGACACATTCAAGCTTCAGTTTTAAACAACAACAAATAAATCTAGTTTGGCGCAGCCCCAGACTTCTGTTGCCTCTTTCTGTCTCTTCTGCTGGACTGAGTTTCAGAGCACAAACCTTGCTGTGTAACCTTTATCTGAATGTGGGTAGTGTCCACTGACAAGCAGTGGGCTTCCTATCTGTTCTACTGAAGCCAACATCAACACTGTCTTTCCTTGTAGGGCCCGCAGCGTGGTGAACCCAGCTTATCGAGGTGAGCGCATGCTCTCCCAGGAGAAAGTTGAGGAGGCCCAAAACGTTAGCCTACATTTATACTGGGGAGCTCGTCACCTTGACATGGAGGCTGTTTGTTTTGTTTGCATTAGCTTCATACCGTTCTGAAAGGAAGGCTGCAATGGGTCGCTTGTTGAACGTGCACTGTACTGAAAGTGCTCTGAGTTGGTGATTGTTCTGCTGGATTTGGCTTGTCTGGATCAGTCCAGTTGAAGCTGGAACTGCATACCAGTGTCTCAGTGGCTGCTTTTGATGGTGTGTCGTTTTCTAATTTAGGGTGAATGCTGCAGGTACGAACATCAGCATGGTGGCTCGTTTTGTATGAGCCCGATGGCATCTGGTGTGTTTGTATGGAAACTAAAGCCCTAGTTACTGAGAAGGTTGGCATCTGTTTTTTGCTTTTTTTTTTTTTTTTACATGCTTGTTAGAGTATATGGTTCCTGCAACCTGCCGCTTGTGTAATCCATGCAGCGGGAGAGCGCTGGGATGTTTGCTGAGGGAGTAACAAAAGAAGTTACAGCTTTTGCAATGACGAGTGATGTTTCTCTTGTCTTTATTTCCTTTAACAAAACACTGCTAAATATAGCAGTTTGGAAGACATAATGTCGTATTTTTTCAGCATGAAGATGATTCTGAAGGGGCTGTTAGCTGAAAACTTGTCATATTGGTGTGTTGTCTGTCCTTAAAAACACCAAGGAAGCTGGACAAGTGGAGGACTAAAGAAGTGTCAGACTGTAGACAATCCATTAAAGCTGTGGTAGGTAATCTTACTCAGACATTTTTTATTACTCTGGGTGAAGTGGTTCCTCGTCCTGATAGTAGTCGATACAATTTGTAATCATGAATAATTATAGATACACTTAGACCCCTCAGTTTACTGTGAATCTGTAAAAACTCTGACCAATCAAAATGTTCAGACCGAAATGGAGTTGTTTATTTCTTATATTTCACAAGCTTCTTTTCCCAGCTCTCCTCCTTCCCCCTGCAGCACATACCTGGTAGCCACACCCTGCATATAAATAGCATGTTAGGATGAAAATACAAAGTAGTGAAGAAGAAACTCGGAAGGCAAACATGGCTGAGAAAATGCAGGAAGGATTTCTCTGACCTGGCTCGGTTTATTTGCCTCCTCTCGCTAAACAGCCGAGAAAGAGAAAATCGTTGGTGGAAAAAGCCGCAAAGTAGAAAAGCACTCGGAGAGCGCAAACCTCCGACAAGGCCTTTAAAAAATTTCCTGGATCCAAACGGTGATCCGGATCACCACCAAAACTAAATCAGTTCTTCCTTTTCATATTTTCATAAACTCCTGAAAATTTAATTAAAATCCGTCCATAACTTTTTGAGTTATCTTGAACACAAACAGACAAAAAGATAAAAACATAACCTTCTCGGTAGAGGGAAGAAAAAAGTCTTGGATCACGCGAGGAGCAAAACCAGAGGGGGAGGAACCAAGACAGGGTGCCACGTTCAACTCTTGCTACCTCCCCAACATTACCTACCCCAACTTTAAAGACCTGAGAGATCAGTCTGGACCCTTAGTTGACCGACTGTTCACTTAAACCTCATTCCCTACGTTTACATGGGAGTTTTAATTCCTCTTTAATTCCGAACAAAAGTTAATTCAGCTGTAAACTGACAAAAAACGAGCATGTAGACACTTAATTCCTAATGCAAATTTCTAACCAGAATTAAACTTTCCGATGTAAGTGTCTGGTTTATTTGCATTTTATTTCCGAACTATTTAATTCCTCTGTCATGTAAACCTTCATTCCGCTCTAAGTTTCTTCCGGTCGTTCTGAGCATGCTCGTTACCTTGTCCTGTCCCGATGACGCGCGTTGTTTTGCCTCCCGTGTTCGGTGGTCTGTCTTTCTTCTCCTTCTCAGTTGCTGCAAAAAGTGAAGTAGTATGCTGGTGTTGAGCTGGTACTTCAAAATTATTATCAAAATAGCGACAAAACTGGTAATTATTGTGTAGTTTGTACAAGTTACAGCTGAAAAGACGAGAAGCAGGGAGACAACTTTGATTGGACAGAGGGTGCAACTTTATTGCCCCCTCTGTCCAATCAGAACCCTTCCCAACCCGCCGCTCTAAAGAGGAATTAAGTGAGGACGCGTTTCATGTAAACCTTCATTCAGAATTATCATTTCTATGTAAACTCGTGGGAGAAATTGTTAATTTGGAATTATTTGATTCAGAATGATGAATTCTGAATTAAAAAACATAATGTAACCATAGCCGTAATGCAACAGGAATAAAAGGTTGGGGTATATCAGTGGCGACAGGTCTGATGGGGTGATGAACCATCCCCACAGGTGGGACCTCCACTTTATTGAAGCACTGTGGGATCATCTTAACAGAGAGCAGAAAAGAAGGTAGAAAACAACAAAAGAAGAGCTTCGGAAAGCCCTTTTACAAGCCTGGATAAGTATTCCTGAGAGCAGCTTAAATGACAGGAATGTTGAAGAACGAATTTGCTGGACAGTTTGCAAAAAATTGTTGCACCTTTTTTTTTCTTATTTTGCTAACTTTATAGAGAAAAATGATGCGGTGCAAACAGCACTGCAGTGCTGTGGAGCTGTTACTAACGAGATTATCATCAGCTTCTTATCATGATATGAAACATCATCAGTGAAACGCTGTTTTTCTATGTGACTCTTCCTGCCAACAGGAAAGATTCAGTAAAAGGAACAGATTTTTATATTTGTTTTGCCCTCCTTGAGATAAATTATTGGATCTGCTGTACTTTCATAAGCAGAAATGTGCCTTATCTCTGCTCTGTCGCTTCTTTTATCGGTTTCTTTCTCTTAATCAATTTTTTATGAGTGAGATTTCAGCAAGTCGTTCAGGTTTACTTAAAGCTATCCAGCTCATTGTAATAGCATACTGGTAACCCCAATGGAAGGCCTCTGTCTTGTTTCTAGATCTATCTTCAGAGATCCTTTTAAAATTACATCATTATCTCTACTTCTCAAGAACCTGTTGCATTCATAGTAATTGAGTTGGCTTTTTACTTGTACTGCACACACATCGGTGATGAACATACACGTGTTATTCTTCTCAGCTGGAGCAAGCCTTTAACTCCCAGATAAGCTCCGGCTGCATAACAAATCTATTCTTTATAAAGACTAGTATCCCAAATATATTTTAAGCCCCCGCACACAATGGAGCACAAGCAGGTTAATTACGTGACATTCTGTGTGAGATTGGACTAAAAAAAAAAAATCTCTATTTGTGTCAAGATGATATCTAATTTGAGGTATCACATGTGTTCACCCCCAGTTAAACTGTTCCAGCAGTTTCCACAAAAGCTGGGACACGATTAAGCCACATGCAAGTCATTAAACCTATTTTATTCAGTGAAATAAATGGTGGAAAATTATTTAACAGATTTAGTTTCAGTTTTTAAAAAGCTGGGACACGTGGAGAAATGTCGAAGGACACTCTTGATTCCGTTTTTTTTATTGTACCAGAGAGCCACAAAGTTTTTATCCATTGCTGTCTTTCTACATTAAGATAAACTAAATTTGACCTCATCTGGATGGTTCTAAATGTGTAAAATATACAGTTTAGTAAATTGATTACATTTCTGACAGATGCGTGAGCTAGCATGCCATAAAAAAAAGTCAGCTGTGTTCTGGTCTGTTTGCTGCGGTTCTTCTCTTCTTAAGCCTGCATGCATCCATCATATCCTGAACAAGCTTCAGATTTAGTTTTTACTCAGGGCATCTGCATGTTTGGGTAATTTTTTTATATTTAATATTTTCTTTGCATGATAATTTATAGCTAATTTAACATAAATCAACAATCCAACGTGGTTTGGAGCGGGTTTTGGAAATCTGGGTTGATGCCAACATTGATGCTGCAGATAATGATGTGAACAATGACCAACAATCAATACTGATTGTTTTTGTCATTTAACTTTTGTCTAATTATTTATCTCTTACTAAACAGAAAGGAAAAAAAAAACCTCCAGTTAAACATCGACCATTGCAGTCAGTTTTATCATATTTCCTGATTTGTGGCCCCCAAGCGCAATATTGATTGAACTTGGCTGATACATATCTGTGCTTCTTTAGTTATGGTTTTTTCATGTTTTGCACAACTTTTCAGTTCTTTTATTAAAGAAATTTAAATTGTATTGCAGGCTTTGAAGATAAAACACTTAAATGCATTATTTTTTAAAAAATGATTTCTGCTCTAGGTCGTCCAGCTTCCTCCCAACCACAAGACATGCATGTTAGATTAATTGTTATGGTTAATTGATCACTTATCACATGTAAGTCGCTTTGGATAAAAGCGACTGTAGAAGAGAATAGATTTTTTTTTTAAATGATCTACTTCTGCTATATTCACTTTGCTTGTTTGTTTGTTTTTTTGTTGCTGTTTAATTGATATAATACATAGCCATATTTTGTCATCATTAACTGCATTTCTATCTGACATTCTCTATCCAGACAAGTTTCTTGTTGCTTCATTAAGAATAGAGATAAGAAAAAAGCAAATAAATCCATTGTTGTGTCGTCTGTCTGTGAAAATCCAGCTCTCAGATTCTGATTGTAACAATTCTTGCAAAGTTTTAACTGGGCGGACAGGATTTAGCCCAACTGGTCAAATGGTTGCCATGTGGACAGAGGCTCCTTCACACAGCTGACCCAGGTTTGTATCTTACCCTGAGGTCCTTGTCTCTTACAGACTCTGCTCTCTCTGACCCCTTTTCCTGTTCAACTAGTGTCAAAGGCCAATGGAGACCAAAAAACAAATCTTTTAAAAAAAACACTTCATAATCAACCGAGTCAAGGATCAGTGTCCAGAAAAAAAAAAACTTTAGATTTGTTTGTTTTTTGTGTGTGTGTGTGTGTTTTTTATGATCTCTGCCTGAAGTTGATAATCAGATTGTTCCAGGGTCTGCTGGTGATTCCACGATGCAAAGAATAGCCACAAAATCCTTTCAGTGAAATATTAAGCCACAAAACTGTGGAAAACATCTCTCTTTCCTCAGCATCTTTAAACTTGTGTCACTGTACAGACATTAATTTGGTTTTAAAAAAAGAAAAACAGGGTCACTGCTACATGGACTCAAGACTCCTGCTTCCTAAACTAACCAAAGACCTGAGCTTTTATAGTTGTTGAGGTTCTGCAGCTGAAGCTGGCGAGGGAACACACAAGGTTACCTCTGGTCATTTCTGAACCAACCGTGTGTATCAAAGTGTGCAGGATGGAGGTGTTGGGAGTGTAAATATGCTCCAAGTCGCCATGTGAACCCTGGGATGAATTGGGTAATGGTATGTAGTAAGACCTGTTTGGGGCACAGCACCTTTCAGGACTTATGTGCAAACACTAATTTGTTTTCACAGTCAACAAAAAACACAAATTTGTGTTTCCCCTCTAGAATTAATTGGTCCTGGTTTAGTTCAGATTTATCTTTTTGCAACGTGGGTTTCTATATTTGCAGCTTTAATATGTTTGTCAATGTGATTAATTATTGGACACTTTAGAGCAACTCGTCAAGGAGTCATAAATCTTTCATGATGCTACCTTCCTGTGACATGGGGCACCACTTGCATACCACAACCTGATGAACTATATCCGGTTCTGGTTGCTAGTGGCACTTGATAGCACGTCCTTGTTTGTCAGGGTAACACTATGCTGCAGTCCGAGCTGAAGTGCACTGCAAATCAAGCAGTTACCAGGCATCTGCATGCGACATTTTGCTTTAGTTTGCTTTAGTTAGTCAGACCCTGAAGACCTAATCGTGAAGTACATAAGAATGCTGCAATTCTTTCTGCATAGCTGGAATTTCAAGAGCGTTTCAAAGGTTATCTGCTCCAAGCTCACAAAGTAATAAAAAAATAAAAAATAAAAAATGTCCTGAGATGAAAGCCCCTTGCTGCTGCGCTGGTTGAAGAGCCTGAGGCTCTCAGTGCTTTACAAGGCTTCAGTCTGATGCTCTTCCAGTCTAATCTCAGTCAAACAGCAGTTTCTAACAAAGCTCAACATATTGTCCAGATCGGAGTAACAAGCGTGGAGCATTTTTGTTTCCGAGCTCTCTGATCCACAGAAAGACGTAGTTTATTGCCTTGAATAATGACTAATAATTTGCACTTAATTTCCAGAGCCCACATCAGCCCAGTTTCTTATTTTGCCTTTTTGGGCAAAGATCCATTGGCCTGTTTAGCAGCTCACATTCTGAAATGCTAACAGCACCTTAAATGTTTTTACAATAAAAAAAGAAAAATAAAACAGGTAATTCATCTTTTGAGGGTTTTTTTTTTAACAACCTGGCAACCCAAAATCTCATTTCTATCTGGGTTATTACTAATCACTAAAGCATCATAAATACTTTGTTAACCTTTGATAAATCTTTGAATATTAACCTTTCTATAAAGTTAGCCCCAGTTCATGGAAAACTGGGTTTTTCCAGAACCTTTGTACATCTTTTACCTCTTGCACTGTAATAAATGCAGCTTTAAGTCGATGCATTCCCAAGTATGCATTTACAAGAGAAATAGCTGTAAACATTTGCCTTCAGTAGGCTTGAACGTTCCATACAAACACACATGTTCAAATGTTTTACTTCTGGTCTTTCTAACAGCTCCTGTTAAAAATAATGCACCCAGGAGGGACACACCTTCAAAACCTGTCAGATGTGAATTGACAGAAACTTGCTGAGACCTGTAGTCTCTTTACAAAAACCTTTCGTGATCGTAAACATTTAAAGGCAGTTCAGGTTTGCGGGGTTTATGGGTTCATCTGAAGAGGGTGGAATGTTACAGTATTTTCTGGTTTAAGTTCAGGCGCTTGAAAGGTGTTTTAAATGTTCAGATAGCCTTTTGCTCTCACAGCCACTTTGTCAGGAAAAGAATAATATTATTCAAACAGAATTTCAAAAGCATCAGATAAAAAGCAAATAACCAGAAAAAATGTGTGATGCGAGGAGAGGCTTATCGTGTTTTTTTGGCTGCTTCGACTGTATGTTTTGTCTAATCAGGTTTAAGAGCCCTGAGGTTTGCTTTGGCCCTTTATAGCCGTAGCAAATGTAATTATGGACTTTTACATTAATTATATTAGTCTGTGTAAAGCATAGTTTTCAACAGTAATGCTCAGTGTGGAAATGATAAATGTGTTTACAAAATAGACTTATGGAATTGCAAAAATCCACTTTTTTTTTTATTGTTTTCTTGCATAAAAGCTTCATTAAGAAGGTGTTAACACAGTTCAGCCAGGAGCAAACCGACAGCTACAGATATACCCCAACGGTTTCCTCCCAAAAAAACATTTTAGTCGAGAGATATTTATGCCAGTGAGGCCTTAGCAGGCCTAAAACTATTTGTACCTGATTGCATAATATGGTCAGATCCATTACAAAGCCCCCTTCCACCCCCTTGCTTTTCCTGCGAGTCATCATGTTTAACTCCTCGGCTCTGTTTGTTAAGACAATACTCTTACAAGCTGTGTCCTTTGGGCGTCTTGTGATCTTTCTGTGGTTAACTGGGTTTCCTAAAGAGGACAGAGAGTTTGTTCCTTTCACACTCATCCCCTGAAATGACCTTTGTGAAAACAGCTCAAACATGGCATGTAAGTAACGCAATAAAAGGCGATGATACAGCGCTCATGCATCGGAAGGAATGGAATGAATCGGGCATGTAGCATGTCAGGCAACATCATCCGTTTATGTCATCGTGGAACTCAATTCTTAGCTGGAAAAGCGAACAGATGATTGAAGAGAACACTGTAAAAGGGAGGAGGGCTGTTCTATACATGCGGAGCAACTGAGTTTTTAATGAGCTACTAAAAGCAAACACCAGACAGGTGAAGACTTGCTAAGAATACCAAAGTAAACAGACAATAAAAGATCTCCCTGCTCCCACATCGGCTCTCAAACAAAGCGATGCAATATTTCCCGATAAACCGCATGGCTATGCATTTATCTAAACAGAGCTGCACAGATAGATGGAGTCATTGTGTCTTTCTTGGCTATCTGATATTAAATTAAGAGGGATTATCCATAGATTTATCACATAATTATATAGTTTTTATAATTATAAAAAAAATGGGGGGCTTAACCGGATTAAAACAGATTTGCTTGATAAACCACTTTTCGTGATTAAAACACATAAGAGATAGTGTAATGCTGCAGCTAGATGGTAATTAGCTGGGTGCCAGAAGTCAAGTCAGGTTCTCAAGAGTGAGAGGCCTGTTTGAGTCCTCAATCCTTATGAGATTAATGGCTAACCTCCCCTTTGCCTGCTCCATTTACAAACTATGTCAGTTTTTCTTGGAATAAGCACACTGCCACCTCAGTTCTCACCTACAAACATCTAAATGCAACACTGTACCACTCTAAGTGCCTACGTGCGTGTTTAAACACAACGTGTGTCACTTATGGCAGGTATTCCAGTCTTGTAGTGGTGAAGTCAGCCTTTTTTTTTTTCTTTTTTTCATGTTGTCTATGACCTCAATCCTAAGCCCGTCGTCACAGTTGTTCAGTAGCGCTGCAGCAGTTCAGGTCTCTCAGGTCGTAAAAAGGTCCCGGTGAACTCTGGTCTTTATCTACAAGACTTCGTTCTGCAAGCCTCTGGGACGCACGAGTTATGGCCTGTTAGCAGCACTTTCAAAATAAGTCCATGACAGGAAGAGGGGTGAAGACATGCCTTTAAGTCCCTCAAGGGGTTCAGAGTGAGGTCAAGATAGATTTGTAGGTATGCAAAATGATCGTTTCCAGAATTCTACAGCAAGTTCTGGCTCATCACTTCATATAGTATGGTCAGTCTTGTCTGCTTTCCTACAACCGAGTGCTTCATATATTCAGTTAACTCACCTTTGTTTTGTTTTTTTAACTCGTCTATTGTTCAGTCTGTAAATATTTCAGATGTCAGAAAATTATTTCCCAGATTTTCTCAAATTGTTGGTTTTCTGCAGTCTGAAACCTAAAGATTCTTAATAAATCCAGTTTGTAATAAAAAAAGAAAACACATTTTATAACAAAAACAAAATCTTCCCTTATCAAATAACACATATTTGCCATTTTTCATATTTTAATAATGCATTAAATGCATTTTAATAAACAAAACCAACATATAAATAATGCTCGGTACCTTAAAACTGATTTTCGTTTGCCTGCAACTGGAAATAGTCTGTAAGCAACAGTGAAATCAGAGCAAGGCCTGTTGAAAATCCTTTTTTTAAAGGCAACGTTACTCATCCCAAGAGGGTAATTTAGTTTGACAGTCTCAGTTAATAAAACAACAACAACGAGAAACCTTTCTAATTAAACTGTACTGTTTCTGTACAACCAATAAGCTTAAAGGGCTGCAGCACGCCATCACGGTTGCAAAATAATGGATGCTTTCATATAAAAAGGGATCAATACTCTTTTTACAAAAGAGACAGCAAAGTGTTTCAGAATGCAACTTGGAAAAACATCAGTGCAACATGTATTGAGGATAAAGTAGTGGCCTCACAAGGAAAAAAATCTATTTAAGGTAAAATATTTAAACGTATCAATTGAATTCTCACTTGTGCACCGCTTAAAGTAAAAGCACGTGGAAAAAACTCTCTAACTCCACACACATCCCTGCAGGCTTTAGGTAATATGACTGAGTCTATTTTCTTTCACTTGCCCTACTTTTCCTTTCTGTTTTTAGCCAAGATTCTGCCCACACTGACTGGATATCATCCAAACCTTGTCCAGGCTGACTTTATCTGTGTGAGCGTAACATCAGGACCCCAGCTCATTCCCGTATTAAGCCACAGTGTGCGCCACCTGGCTTGGAGTTGGCTGGCGTGTCGTCATGTTCATGTCCCGGTTGTCATAATAGAAGCGCTGACAGGGACTTCTTAATACCGATGGCTCCTCTACCATCAGTGCTGCTTATGTAACTCCACTTCTGTGGCATCAAGCCCAAGTGTTTCCAACCTCAGCTATTGCAGACCCCCAGCTCAGCTCACCTTCCAGTGGCTAAGAATAACTCAGAGGCTAATTCATACATTTCTCAGTACAGGTTTTTTTTATTTACAGATAAACACACTTGTCATCTCAAAATGTTGATTTTGTGTGTGTGTGTGTGTGTGTGTGTGTGTGTTTGTAGAACATCCCCTGCATTGTTGTTTTTGTTGGAGGTTGCACAATGTGTTTGTGGCTTCAGTTTTGAAGGAGAGAAGGGGGGGGGGGGAGGTGAGGGTCGGAAACACAGACATGTGTTTTAATATTCCATGGAAAAGTTTGATATGGTTTGCACTGATTATTCCCTCTTCAGAAGATGCCAGAGCGTTTCAGACTAAAGTTATTTGGGATAATCTTGTCTGTTAACCTTTTTTTTCTTTATGATCAGCTGGTGTCTTTTATGATTTAAAACCCTCCACCCACCCACTTTGTTACACCAATGGATTAGTGCTTTTCTAATTTATGCTATTAGCCACAGCTTAATAGCTTGTTTTTACTGAAACAAGTCAGCATCAGCAGCAATATGGTCATATGACTGCCTCTCCACATAAAGGCAGCACTTTGCTTTTTCCATCTGCATTCCATTTCGTAATCCATTTTCCACTTTCTGACTTTCTAAATGAACAATGGCCGATTTGAATGGAAGGCAGGTTTGGATTAAATAATCAGTGATTACCAACTCCAGCCTTGTTGTTCCTGGTTACCACAGCAAGATTTTGGTTATTCCAAGAAGTTCTGCCTTTTAAAGTTTTAGGAGTTTGCAGTCTTGCCGTCCAGCATGCCAAGATGTAGTAACACTTGTGGTTTTGGAAGTGCCAGGGTTTCCTATTGGCAGGGCTGTGTGCCATACCTACGGCATGTTACGCCAACTCTGCTGCAAGCTGCTTTCATTTCTTTGCACAGGCGTCTACCCACAAGAGACAAACCTCTCTACCTGGGGGTCTTATGTTATCATACCTCCCATATGGCTCCCATATGAACTGCACACAGTCCCATGTAGCTACACTTTCATTTGTGTTGCATTAAATGTGTTTTCTTATGTATTTTAGAGCATAGTTAGCTAAGGCAGTGGTGAACCTCAGCATCTATAAAGCTAAATTTAGTGTATCCAGGACAAATTAGATTGAAACCTAACTCACTTATTTGAAAGATGAATCTAACTTTGTCTAATTTAATCGAGTTGTTGAGGCACAGTGATATTTAAACTTGTTACAATCATTACTTCTCATCCTTAACCGAGTATCTTTTTGAGATTTTTGTTAATCATTTAGTGTTTCTGAGAGAGGGTTTATATATGAGCGGTAAGGGGCCACTTTTGTTTACGTCATAAAGAGATAGCTGTTGACCTGCGAGTAATCCTCAGGCCAGAGGTTGCGGTTGTGCTTTGACTTTTTTGACACAGGGCTGGAGTCAGAGGTGTAATATGACATTTTGACAGCTGACTGACGCAGGTAAAAAAAGGAGTTTTTCATTGTGTGACCTCATACGGGGCAGGTTTTCAGACAGTCTGCCTCCTGTGCTGATGATGATAGCTCGGTGTTTGCAGGAGCAGCAGTCGAGCTGATTGTAAGCATAAACACACATAAAACATTTTTCCCAGAAATCTGTCTCAATGCAGGATTCATGGTCCTGGAGTCTCCCAGGAGTTTTCCACTAACCACCCACCACAGGCAGAGTTACTCCACCAGCGGCTAAATCAGGCTATTCATCCTTAGAGGAAGCACAAAAATGTCTTTGTTCATCCAACCTGATTGCAGCGTTCGCATCAGTTTTACACACATTTTTGGAAATGTCTTCCATAAATTAATAAAGTCGGAACTGCTTTTATTGGACAATAAATGTGATTACATAACTGGAAGGTCACCCACATGGATCAACCTGTGACTTCCAATTCGACAGTGAGCTCATTAGCTTACGGAGCAGCGATACATCAAATTGATCCCATGTAGATCTGCTGTGTTTATTGCATCCAACTTGCGTAATCGTGCGTAACCTTGACAAGTGTGTGTTAAACCCTCACAGCATTGTCAACACAACTGCAATTTTTATGGTTGGCAAAACAATCTTGCCTCAAGGTCCATTAAGTTACGACTCCTAACCATATCTTGTACATGCAGTTCACAATCAGTTTAGATTGTGAACTGATTCTTCAAAAGCTTTGGTTTGAAAGTAAACTAGCAAAGATCAGGAATAGTTTTTTTTTATAATAAGAGGCAAACAATCAGGTTTGGCATATTTCATGAAAGCAGCCAGATGTTAATGTGTTTCATGATATCATTTTCTTGCAGACTCGAAAGCTCACCAAGGCAGAGCGGCAGCGTTTCAGTGAGGAAGTAGAGATGCTGAAAGGGTTGCAGCACCCAAATATCGTACGCTTCCATGACTCCTGGAAGTCGACGGTAAAAGGCCACAAGTGCATCATCTTGGTGACTGAACTCATGACCTCAGGCACGCTCAAGACGTGAGTTTCCACATCCATACTCTTTCCTTCCTTGTGCTTGTTTCTCGAATGGGACATACTCTTTCTCAGATCAACATTTGCCTTGTATATAAATTTGGAAATTTGTGTCTAATTGTCTTAAAGTAGCCGTACAGTAAAAGGAATGAATAGTTATACAATATCCTGGGAGAAAGTTCAGGAAACCTGGTCATGTTAAAACTTCCTCTTAGCTGTCAGAATAAGAAATAAATGACTTTGTGGCTCTTAAAAGCTTCCTCTTCTTGCTGTGTTTTGACATGTTTACACTCAGGTGTTGGAGCTCATCCTCTTCTCTGTTTTAGGTACTTAAAGAGATTCAAGGAGATGAAACTAAAACTGCTGCAGCGCTGGAGTCGTCAGATCCTCAAAGGGCTTCACTTCCTGCACACTCGCACTCCTCCCATCATCCATCGCGACCTCAAGTGTGACAACATCTTCATCACCGGTCCCACTGGCTCCGTTAAGATCGGAGATTTGGGGCTGGCCACTCTCAAAAGTGCCTCATTTGCTAAAAGTGTCATAGGTAGGTAAAATCTGAAAGAAACAATGCCTAAAGCACAGTTTTGGTTTTAATTTGATACTTTACAATCATCAAAAACCCTTTGGAAATGACTGAACATGTAAAATATTTCCTTGCTTATGTAGGCTGACATTAAGCAACTCTGTTTAACTTCCTGTCTGTGTTTTATAATGCAGCACCACTGCTTAAATGGCCTCTAATCGAGCAGAAAATTGCCCCTCGCCATCAAGTACATTTAGAAATGGCCAGCTATCAGATGCAGTGTAATGAACTGCTGATACTTGCTTATAGTGGCACTTTATTTTAATTGTCAAAGAAGTTAAAATCAAACCAGATAAAAACCAAAAACAAAACACTGTTTTATGCTAACAGCATTATTGTAAAATCTGTCAGCTTAGTCCCAACATCGGGTCTATACTGTGATATTACCCAGTTGTTGACTAAAGAGTCATAAAGTCTCCCTTAAAACAAATAGTAGTTACCCATTCCTATCAGTGCTTCAGTCAGAGCTATTTCACTGGAAATTGCTTCCCATTTTAACAGGCTGTTTCAACATCAATTTGTTGGCCAGGTTAAATTTTTTGCTGCAGTAGTTGTTTTTAGTCATACCTTCTGCATTAAACAGATAGCTGTTTTCAGGCCCGTCACACAAATATTATCTGTTTATTTCAGTTTCTTTTATTTTTTTTAAGAGAGACAGTGCATATTCAACATAAAACGTGGAAATGCAGTATTATAGCTAATCTAATGTCTATCCTAAAACCCTTGGCAGACTAACACAAAAAAACACAAAATTAGAATAACAGAAGGAGATTAAAAGTGCAGAAAAAAGGCAAGAATAATAAAAATATATGTATTTAATTTTTAAAAAAATATGTAGTTTAGGGAACCAGGCTGTGGGAAGTTATATTATCTTTTAATTTTATTTTCATTTAATAGGATAATATTTTAATAAGCCCAAAAGGGAAATTATGTTGGAAAAGGATGAATTATAAATAAACAATTTTCTAAATCTGAAAAAACAGCTGGGAGTTTTGCAGAAAGAGGAATGAAAATTCTCTAGAGATTGCCATGAATGCATTGCAATGTTGTGTCTGTCGTCCCGGTTCGCAAAGTGTCTCACACACACGTCACCACATGTAAAATGTCTTTGTAGATCATTCGGATATAACTCGGTATGTTATTCACTTTTATTACTTTTTTATGTTTTATTGTGAGTCTGTTTAGGTGTATGCTGGCAATAATCCCTTGCCCACTCAAATCTCATGCAACTACGCAAGAGAAATTAGTTATCCTGTTAGGAAAATCAACATGCACTCTTGGATATTCCAATTTAATTGGTCACGAGATTATGTTTCCTGTAGTTCCGTCACTCACATTACTTCACCATAATGATGCTTTCCCATTGAAAAAATAGCAACATTTAAGAGTTATATAAGAGTTTAACAACAGTCAGTAGCAACAACATGTTTGTTTGCAGCTGCAGCTTATTAAAAAGGCACACTTGTGGACATGTTGCTGTTCTAAAATGCTCATGTGGAGGTAGAAATGTGCTTTGGCATTACCCTCCAGCACTGCTGTTATTGGTTGTTGGTAATTCACAAATTAGCAGAACGTTAGCGCTGTTATTGCTAACATCCCTTTTTTTTAGCCTTTAGCTATTAGCTTTCTGCTAACACCTTTGCTGTGCCAAAGTAAAGTCAAATAAGCTCCTAGCAGTGCTGTAGGTATTTGTTTAACAAAGGAAAGTCTGTCTTTTCAGCTTATTATGCCTTTAAAGTTAACAGGTTGTTTACTGAAGAGGAAAATCTTTATAAAAATTACTTCAGCAAGGTGTGCTGTGAACCCTTGTTTTCTTCTAGAACCAGACAATGCTAATTCATTTTGCACATAAAATGTTTTTTCTAGAAGTCTTGTTCTGTATGTTTTTCTGTTGCTTGACCCTTTAGTTAAACCCATAGAGAGTTTTTAACAGACTCATTAACCCACTTCTGTATCATGAGGCACTTGTATGGCAAAGAGAAAATAGGAGCTTTACTGTTTCTTTTTCTGCTTTACTGATCAAGTCAATCTACTTCTCAGCTGTTTTCAGCAAAAACTCTTGGAAAAAGAAGGCACTCTAGGTTAAATGTTTAACAATAAAGTTCAAGCAATGTTAACACAGTGCAGTATTCAGAAGCTACATAGATAGGAATCTCTTTAAGGAGTTTGTATCTGAGCCAGAACTCAAAGACATCTGCGGAAAACAAACATGATTGTCAGGTTTAATAAAGGGGATAATTAGTCAATGTTCAGGTGTCTGAAACATGAAAATTGTTACCAGAAATATAAGATATATCCATTAACACATACTTATGTTAAGGTTTCTGTTCTCCTGTAATGATTAAGTAGTAATTACTAAGTACTTATGCCCTGAACCCTCACAGGAACACCAGAGTTCATGGCCCCAGAGATGTACGAGGAGAAGTATGACGAAGCAGTGGACGTCTACGCCTTGGGAATGTGCATCCTGGAGATGGCCACCTCTGAGTACCCGTACTCTGAGTGCCAAAACGCAGCCCAAATCTACCGCAAAGTCACCAGTGTAAGTCAAGGAACAGAAGTGGGCCACGTCATTTCCACCCCCTTATTTGACATAATTGTTCACATGTGTGTGCTCTCCTCCATGTGCACATAGAAATTAGAGAGAGAAGGACTGGAATATGTCATGTATAGCGTTGAACACCCTGAATGCGTGGAAAAAAGCTTCCTCATGTTGATAAAAGAAACTCTTTGTGTCATTACTTGCTCGGGATGCATAGGAGCAGTAATCGTACTGCTTTTCTCTTTTCATCCTGCAATCATGACGCAGGATGGTACATGTTTTACTCAACAACAGTGTATTTAAAGGTTTAAAGATCCCGTTTAACTGGTTCTCGCTGTCACTTTTATTGTCCCGAAGATGTTTGAACAGAACAACTAAAATAGCTGCTTGATGCTGATGCATGTTGATCTTTTTGACAAAAGGCAGAAATAATTAAATATGGTAACATTGAACTTAAAATAACTTGGAATATTTTTACTATACTGACACAAACTGTTTAGTCTGGGAAAGTGATGCTGCATTCAACATATATTACAATGTTATTTAAAAAAGAAGTTGGACTTTATTTAGTTAAGAGGAAGTACAAGTAGTAGACATTAGGCAGTCGGCTGCTATATTTCAGCTGCTTTTGCGAGTGATGACGCCACCAGAAGAGTAGACGATGGCAGAATTATATGTTTTGGAAAAAGTGTCTCAGTCTTTACTCTACAAAGAGAGCTGTTTCTTTCCTGTGTGTCACATATGCAAAGCAAACAGTGTCTGACGGAGACTGGAAAGCCAAGAAATGATGAGAATGCCAAAAAGTTAGAGTGGGTCTGGATATTTTACAAACAGGAGCATAATGACATTCCCTGTGCAGTCAGAGCGACTTAGTCATGCAACTATATTCAAAGAAAAAAAAATCCACAATCATTAATGTTTTATTTTTTATATTGAGTACAGATGACGCGTCAATTTATTTGTATGGCAGTTACATTTTTCCACAACGTTAAACACTTACTTCAATACTTTATGTTGTCATTTGCTATTAAAGAGGCCTGAAGTTGGAAGTATAGCTTGACATATGACCAAAACATATGATTTTCAGCTCTGTGTTTCAATTACCTTGTTGCATAATGTTTTATCTCCTTTGACAAAATGAAAGCTGAAACATAAGTGTGTTCCATTTATGTGTCAACAAGATTACGCAAAAACTACCTGTCCAAATTAAGTTCAATTTCTTGGGAGGTGGAACATGAAAGGAGGGACCTTTCACTAGTCTGGGGTGTAAACGGGGCTCTGGCTTTGGCAAAAAGACTTGTGATATACAATGACACTTAAGCATTACTACATCCTCCAGACTGCTGTGATTTGCTCCTGTTTACATAAGCGCACCAGTGAACACTGATTTTGGGTGATAAGGTCTGACTTGCCCTTCACGTATAAGCTAAAGTGTTTGATGTGGTTGATGCTCAGGCTAATTACTGGCCTGTTGATTTCTTCCAAAATAAACAAGGAAAAGAGCAACTGTTCCTTTGTGCACCGAGGCATTGTCACGTTGATGCAAGAAAGGGCCACACACAAATAAAATTAGATTATTACTGTATTAAATTAGAATTAAACTTGTAATTGCACACAGTAAGTACCAGTTTAGTGGAATTCGATGAAAACTGTAGGAAAGGTGTTTCGGGCCACTGTCAGTGTGTCATGCACAAAATCAAATGATAAACAAAATATACAATAAAAGCTTATTTAGTGAGTTTAAGTCATTGATTCAACCTGGATATGCACAGAATGGACATGAACCAATAAACACAAGATTCAGCAGTTATTGTCAGCATAAAATATAAAGCAATATTAGGATTATTAACTTAATCTAATGTTCTCAAATGATGAAAAATAGCTCCAGGATGAAAACAATGTAATAAAAGTGAACTAAATGTATTATAATAAAATGTAGGTCAATGAATACCAAAATTTTATTTTGAATACATAATGGGGATTTCTTCTTTCAAAGCCAGATGGAGTGCACTAAAGGAATATCAATACACACTTAACATACTTTGAAAGATCATATCTAAGCACCATCCCCGCAGGAAAGGAGCCGAGTCATAAATTGGATTTAGATCGAGGGAAAACTAATTCATTATAAAAGTGCCTCCAAGGACACTAAAGTAACCTGTTAAAAAAAACAATCAAACATAATGCTCTGCTTTGTATCACCTTCACTCTTATTAGTATTGTCATTCATCTGGGTGGCAGTGGCGCTTAGACAATAACTGAGTTAAGTAAATCATTATGTAAGAGATCAGAATCAGCCCATCAGAGGCCAAAACAAATGTCAAGCCTGGTTGTTTTTCTGAGAAAAAGGAAAACATTTTGTTGTCATCTCTGCTCTAAGATCTGTTCTTTGTCTCCACGTGAACAAGCAGCAGAAATGATTTGTGTTCAGACAAAGCAGCGCTTACTGTGTCACCCTGTGACATGTCAGTGTTAAAATGCGATAGCAAAGCGCTGCACTTGGTCTTTTTCTTTTAAATAATTGTGTTTGGGTGTTTGAGCCGACATCATCCGGATGTGTTAGTATCTGCAGGCCAAACATCTCTCTGACCTTGGCTTTTTTCCTGTTTAATCGGAGCTTGTACAGCAACTGGAACTCTTCTCTAATCTGTGTTTTTTTTCACGATAGCATTCAGACAACCATGATTTTATGTACGTGACTAGGCTTGCATAAATATCTCTCCTCATTAGATAAACGCAACGGAAAGCGCAGCCCTTACGACTTGTTAAAATGTCTCTGAAAGATTAGTTAAAATGAAAGGAAGGGAAAGAGAAGGGAGAGCATTTTCTTGTTTTCTATTTTCATGCGCTCTTTGGCTTGTCCTCCAAAGGTATTGACGTGATCACAGAGTCAAATGTCATGTTGGCTAGTGGCAGATGTCACAAAGCAGATGATTACGTTAACAGAGAGTTGGGAGTGGCCATCACTGCTCCAGTTCGATCCTCCGAGACTGCAACTCTTCGAGGAGATGATCATGCTTAATGTTATTTATTCTGAACAGAGATTTTAAAAAATATTTTTTTAGCATTAATCCTTATTTTCATGCTTCAACAGGGGATTAAACCTGACAGTTTCTACAAAGTCAAAGTCCCAGAACTAAAGGAAATCATTGAGGGCTGCATTCGCATGATCAAAGACGAAAGGTAAAAATAAAAATGTGCTTTATGCATTCACATAGTCAAATATGGGACATGTACTGAAGCTGTGATATCAGTTATTTGAAAAAAAAAATCATCGTAATAACCTTTTTTCTGCAGGTACACCATTCAAGACCTTTTGGATCACCCCTTCTTCCAGGAGAACAATGGCGTGCACGTGGAACTGGCAGAGGAGGACGACATGGTGAAGCCCGGCCTGAAGCTGTGGCTGCGCATGGACGACACCAAGAAGCTCCACGGAAAGTACAAGGACAACAACGCCATTGAGTTCCTCTTTGAGCTGTACAAGGATGTGCCCGAGGAGGTGGCTCAGGAGATGGTAGGCTCGCACATCAAGACGTGACGTGAACCAGTACAGATTGCTGACCCAGTTTGCAGCAGCCATTAGTGAGGAAATAAAGTAATTGATTCCAGATCAGAACAGATACGGTGTAGGTGGCTTCGGCATCGCAGGCTTGATGGATGATGATTGCTTCTTGTGAGTTGTCTGGAAGAAGGCGAGGCTGTGGAGCTGATTTGGACTGCTAATCGTGATAAATCTGGATGTTTTCAACTTTATTTGTATAGCGCCACTTAACAACAATGTTGTCACAGGGCATTTTACACACACGAATCATCATACACATCATCTCAAGCCAATTCATACAGATCCTATAATAGAAACCAACTGATTGCTGTATACAAAAAAGCCTTACGTACGGCAAGAACAGCTTATTATTCATCATTGATAGAGGAAAACAAAAACAACCCTCGGTTTCTTTTCAGCACTGTAGCTAGGCTTACTAGGAGCCGGAGCGCTGTGGAGCCATGTATTCCTTTCTCACTTAGCTGTGATGATTTCATGTATTTTTTCAGGAATAAAATTGACACTATTAGAGATCAAATTCACAATACTCTTCCTTCTACCTATAATGTTGAGCCTGTTGTGGTCTCCGAAGCATCCTTAGAACCAGGATCTGACTTGTGTCTAAATAGTTTCTGTCCTGTCCAACCCTCTGAATTAACTAAAATAAAAGCTTCATCTAAACCATCCACCTGTATCTTAGACCCTCTCCCAACGAGCCTCTTTAAGGACATTTTCCCTTTAATTAATACATCACTACTAAATCTTATCAATATGTCTTTAGTGACAGGATATGTACCACAATCATTTAAAACTGCTGTAATCAAGCCTTTACTTAAAAAGCAATCTCTGGATCCAGAGGTGATAGCAAATTATAGACCTATATCTAATCTCCCGTTTATGTCCAAAATTCTGGAGAAAATAGTTTCAGCTCAGCTACATGCCCACCTGAGCAGAAATAATTTATGCGAGGAGTTTCAGTCAGGATTTAGAGCTCATCATAGCACTGAGACAGCATTGGTGAAAGTTACTAATGACCTTCTTATGGCCTCAGACAAAGGACTTGTGTCCGTACTTATCTTGCTTGATCTTAGTGCTGCATTTGATACAGTCGATCATAACATTCTGTTACAAAGACTAGAACAGGTGATTGGAATTACAGGTACAGCGTTAAGCTGGTTTAAATCATATTTATCTGATAGACTTCAGTTTGTTCATGTAAATGACAAGTCCTCCTCACAAACTACAGTAAGTCATGGAGTTCCTCAAGGTTCTGTACTTGGACCAGTACTCTTCACGCTATATATGCTCCCTTTAGGCAAAATTATTAGACAGCATGGAATAAACTTTCATTGTTATGCAGATGATACTCAAATATACTTATCCTTTAAACCAGATGAAACAAATCAGCTCAATAGGCTACAAAATTGTCTCATAGACATAAAGACTTGGATGTCTAGAAATTTTCTCCTCTTAAACTCAGATAAGACTGAAGTAATTCTCGTTGGATCTGAAAAACTCAGAGCTAAATTTTCCGGTTTTGTAATGAACCTGGATGGCATTACTTTAGCTTCCAGTGCTACAGTGAGAAACCTTGGAGTAATATTTGACCCTGACCTGTCCTTTGGCCCACATATTAGGCAGGTTACTAAAACAGCCTTCTTTCATTTACGTAATATAGCCAAAATTAGGGACATTCTGTCTCAGGGTGATGCAGAAAAACTGGTTCACGCTTTTGTTACTTCGAGACTAGATTACTGTAACTCTCTATTACTGGGCTGTCCTAAATATGCCCTGAAAAGCCTTCAGCTGATCCAGAATTCTGCAGCCAGAGTCCTGACCAGAACCAGCATGAGAGATCATATTTCTCCAGTTTTAGCCTCTTCATTGGCTGCCTGTTGAATCTAGAATAGAATTTAAAATCCTTCTCCTTACATATAAAGCCCTCCACAACCAGGCACCACTATATATCAAAGACCTCATTGTTCCTTATATACCAAGTAGAGTACTTCGTTCGCAGACTGCAGGCTTACTTGTGGTTCCTAGAGTCTCAAAGAGCCGAGCAGGAGGCAGAGCCTTTGGTTATCAGGCCCCTCTCTTATGGAATAAGCTCCCAGTTAGTGTTAGGGAAGCAGACACCCTCCCCACCTTTAAGACTAGGCTGAAGACTTATCTTTTTGATAAGTCCTATAGCTAGGGATGGTTAGCATCCCTTAGTTATGCTGCTATAGGTTTAGACTGCTGAGGGACATTTCCTGATACACTGAGCTTCTTTCTTTTTCTCTTTATCTCTTTCTTTTACCCCCCCCCCCCATAACAGTGTTGCATCATTAACATGTATGTCTCCTGTCTCAGCAGGTCTCCCTGGCCGGGAGTAGCAGTTCCTGTTGTCTGTTGTCTTTCTGTCCTCTTCCCCCCACACAGCAGAGGCAGATGGCTGCCTGTCCTGAGCCGGGTTCTGCCGGAGGTTTCCTTCCTGTTAAAAGGGAGTTTTTTCCTTCCCACTGTTGCCAGTGTGCTTGCTCAGGATGGGAGATTGAGTTGGACTCAACTCAATCTGTTGGTTTCCTTATATAGGCTGTTATGAATTGGCCTTCATTATGTTTTCCCCTCTGTCTGTAAAGCGTCTTGAGATGGCATTGCCGTGATTTGACGCTATATAAATAAAGTTGAATTGAATTGAATTGAATTGCATCGAGAGCATCCACTGGTAATGTTTCTGAAAAAGTACACGGAGACTTACTTTAGGTTTGGAGATTCTCAGAATCAGCTTTGTTTGTCACCCAGCCAGTTTCCCTGCACATCAAAATTTCTGTTGCTTGTTAGCATCATATCATTATGAGCTCCTCTCCAGATCTTTTGACACCTGCTGCCAAGCTATGAAAGCAAACCTTACTGACAAAATGTTTAAGCTTCATTATGCTGCTTTTACAGTTTTATTACGACACCAGTAACATGTAAAAGGAACACCTTGCACAGAGTGTCAAGGTCACGGCTCAACATTTAATCATCACCGGTTAGAAATGTGAGAGCGTGTCTCAGGAAGCTGCTGAGGTCCCGTCTTTAATAATATAATGGCTCTCATGCTTGTTACGAAACGGGCCCTGATGTCCTCCAGAATCCACCCCCTTCCATAGAGGTCACTTTTAATGAAAATACAAGCCACAATTCCTCACTTGTTTACTTCTTTGTGGTAGATTTCATCAAGATCAAATTTGGTATCAGCCGGGGGCATCTAGTCTGGCCGATCTGTTGTAATCTGACTATGTGTTGAGAGGCATTTTCGGACTGAATGTCCTGCTTTGCTCCACCGACTGTCACAGGAGGCAGCTTTAAATAGCCAAAATAGCCAAATGATGCAGTGCGTGTGTGCTGCTGCAAAGCAAATGTCATTTGCAGAAATATCTTCATCATGATTTGATGTCACAGCTTCCAAGATCAGGGCATGAGGTCCAAAACCTGCATTTTTCAGTGAACCATCACTTGTTGACACGTGTGCTAAAGTTGTACCCTGATGATATCCGTGTGCCGCTATGCAGGTCGTGCTTGGGTTTGTGTGCGAAGCAGACTTCAAGCTTGTGGCCAAGGCCATTCGGGACAGAGTGACGACCATCAAGAGGCAGAGGGAGAAGCTAAGGAGACAGGCGGAGGAGCGTCAGAAGAAGCAGGGTCAGGAAGCGATAGAAGAAGAACCGGAGCTCCAGATGGCGTCGCCTAAAGTTGCGGATGTTGTTGCAGCAGAATCCCCCACCCCAGCCCTCACACCACCAGCCACCATTTCATCCCCAGTCACCAGTTCAGCAGACTCTGGGGTCAGCTCCAACTACCCTGCAGAGCCAGAAGAACCTGAGGTGGATCAGCACTTCCATGTCCGCCACAACAGCCTGTCTTCTGCTAACTGTGAGCTGCTTTCTATCACATCTCATCCCATGAACATTCGTTTTTCTGCAACAAGAGGCAGGGAGCGCCTTCTAAATACACACTTTCAGCATCTGTATTGTTTAATGCACAACAATTAGGAGATATATTTAATGAAATTTAGAAAGTTAACTAGCATTTCGTCGTGACATTGACCAGGAAGATGAAGCGAGGCTGTCGAAGTTTTGATAAAATATCCTTTGGCCTCAATAAACTCTTAGATATAAAAATGTACTGAACAAGAAAACTGTTCAGATCTCAAAGCACATTAGAGTGATACATTGAAATGTGATACTGTAGATAACTGAATTATTCAGTCCCTGTAGGTCTTATCTCATGGTGTGCGCGAGTGCTGTGTTGTAGTTGCTGAACATTTCTCCGTTTTTAAATATCAGTTTCTAAAACAACAGCTTAGATATTCTGCTGAAACACCCGACTGAATTAATCTACATGCATCCATGTGTTTGTGTACACGGCATATCACAGTTTGGGGTCATTAAACGCGCGTGTACGTGAGTGAATGGTACCGTTTATGTCGGTTTTTTTCAGGTCACAGCTGGTCACATGCTAATAACTTATGTGCTTTGTTGAAACAGCTGACTGCGAGACGGACGGCGACCTGAGCTCCTCCGGTCTTCAGGATCCGCTGGAGGCCGGGAGCCTCAACTCACCCGCAAGCCCTTCCAACACGCACGCCGGCACCCCCACTGTAAACGGTCTCCCCATCCCGGCTCTGCGCTTCCCCTCGGTGAGCGGCGTCAGTAAAGAACTTTATATGGAGAGTACAGGGTGGCATGTTGATGCAGGACTTTACAAGACCTCCTCTTTTAGCTGGTCAGCATGCGTCCCACCCAGTGATGATGCATCATGATTTTACCAAGAAATTAAATCCTAATTTACAAATATTTTTAGTTACCTGGAGATGTTTTCAACTAAAGTAAACGATTAGCTCTCTCTGTTTTTCAAACTACCCAGAATGTTGCATAGTTGCTTTAGATGAATGTTTGTTGAATTGTATGTTTAAAACTGCGAAATTTGTCTTACTGGAGTATCCTCATGCTTTTAGTTCAATCTGAAAATCCAGTTTTATAGATGTTGTATGTTAGCATGGCTTCTGTTTAGATTCAGGCAGATATAAGCAAAGGAGATGGCTTTTTTTTTTTTTTTTTTTTTTAAGGAAGATTTCCATTTGTATTGTTGCAACTAGAAAGACATGTCTAAAGCTAAATATCAGTTTCAGTGGCTAATTTGTTTAGAATAAACCATTTAATTTATTTTATAATTCATCAAGTAAAAATCAAATCTGTGTTTATTTTAACCATGTTCCTCATTTTTTATTGTAGAGTATTGCAGTGTCCACGAACACAGAGCATCGCAAATCAGTGTCTCCGAGTGGCTTCAACTCCCCTGTGGACAGGTAAAGTTGCTGCTTTCTTCTCTGTTTTTCTCACCATCCATTGAACAAAGGAGTAAAGCCAGCGATCCCTTCCTACTTCAAGTTAGAGACCTGAAAATCAATGTGAATCTTGAGGAAATGTCTCCCCCTCTAACTCCTCTCCGTCCACATCTGTGGGGCTGAAACAACAAGCTTCGGGGCAATCGACTGGCTCCTCCGTGTTTTTATTACAGGGAAGCAGAACGGACCCTTGCAGCTTTCTACTTGACTGCGTCTCAGATGTTGTGCAGAGCCTGTTTTCCATGTTGGTGGGATGTTAGTGAGAGAGGCTTTATTCTCAGCATGAGACCTGACAGCGGACGAGCAAATCATGTGCATGTGTGTGTGTGTGTGTGCTGCAGGATTCTTCTGGGTTATAAGACTTTAATTATTTCTCAACTGCACTGTTGCCATGCAAAATAAGGGACACTTGTTGTTCGCATTCAGCTAACAGGACAAAAGTAAGGCACTCGGTTCATTTCAGACTAACCTGACTTGTTTATGAAGTGTTGTCCATCACTGTCATTTTCTTTGATTTGCAACGAGTTGCCATTATCCGACTCACCCATCTGAGACTAAAACTCAAGAATAATTGAGTGTTGTGTTTCCATAATATGGCAGTCATGCACTATTTATGATGAAAAACACACTCCCAGTCATTCCTCTGAGAAAAGCCCATGATTACAAATAAGGAGAACTGACTTAAAATAATCACAAACAGGACAGCTATTTACAAAGTTATCCTAAATATACAATGTTATTTAGTCTAATTTCCATGTACATAGTGCTTGTCTGTGAAAACAGGCTTTACTTTTAACTGAAGTTACCCATTAAGTGGAGTTTTTTTTTAATAGAAATGTGTAGACTCTGCCAACCAGTAGGCCTGCAAATGTTTGCAGCCTGTTCTGTGAGGTGGACTAAGGGGAGTCTGTAACCACAAAGATCTAAAAAGACCCCTGAGACACAATTAGCTGAACCAAATGTTTTTATAAAACATGCTGAATGTTCCCCAGTTCTCTGAAATCTCAAGCATGCTGGTTGTATAAGTTACAACAACGCTGCTTCCTCCTATAGACTCTGAACAGACTGCTGTTGAAGTGGATTGTTTAACTTGACTGTTAACACCCAAAAAGACATACCACTGGAACACAAACAGGTTTCATGTGGTGCTCTACACCGCTGGTTATTATTAAAGGCACTCTATAATTTCTCCCTAATGATGGATTTTGAATTCTACGCTTCAGCCGATGATGAACCGACTTTTATATTGCTTTTAGAGGAATTTGCTGTGCTAACCAGAAGCTCGGTTTGAAATTATTCTTTGCAGCTACGCCTCCGATGTGACTTCAGGTTTGAGTGACGGCTACGAAGGCCTGTCTGAGAAGAGCGAGAAACCGGCAGCGAGACGAACGGCCGGGAAGCTGTTCAGGAGGAGGGCGCGCTCAAGGCTTCGCATCACAGGGGTATGACAAATCAAATGTTTTTCTTTATAACGCCAGAAATGCATTTTTATCCATGAAGATGAAGAAATAAATCTTCTTGGACTGAATTAATTAATTAGCAGAGGCATTTATTTGATGAGCTTGTGGTTAAGCTCCTCCCTAGTTATGTAACATTTTCAGTAGCTTTGCTGTTCTTCGCCTTGAATACATTACATTATTTTTTTTGACATCGGGACGCTCTGTGGTCTTTTAATGGCTGTGTTTTGACGGAGACCAACATCATGTGGAAAGTCGTGTGCAAAAGGAACATAGTACCCACACAGCTGTCTATTATATTCATACATGCATGATGGCACTTCCTTACACATCAACAAGAACACAATGTCCCTCAGCTGCCTCTGAAGGTTTTGAGGATAAACAGACACCCTCCATTACCATTGATCCTCTCTGTTTCTGTAGCTCTCTGACAAAGTGGACAGGGTGGTCGAGTGTCAGCTGCAGACACACAACGACAAGATGGTGACCTTCAAGTTTGATCTGGATGGAGATAGCCCAGACGACATCGCTGCTGTCATGGTGAGCCGGTTTTAGATGCACAGACCAAAGAGGTTAGAAAAAGGCACAGTGAACGGTAAAGATAAGATTTATTAAAGTTATATTGACTTACACTGTGGTGATATTTGACTTTGGATCGAAATCCCTGAGAAATCAATTTAAGCTTCTGTTGTGTTAAATGTCAATAGTTTAAAGTCTGAGGGTCTCCCATAGTCACAGCAGACTTATGTAACATCCGTGTTGCACAGTGACACACTGCAAAAACTCAGCCTTAAAAAACAAGAAAAAAATATACAAAAATTAGGTAAATGTTGCTTAAAATAAGATAAATTATCTGCCAACAGAACAAGAAAATTTGGCTTGTTAAGACTTCCCAAAACAAGTAAAAATACTCTTAAAACAAAGAGGAATTCTGTGACATAAAAACTAAGAATTATCTTACCTTTAAAAAATAAGCATATGTGTACTCAATTTAAGATTTTTAATCTTACTTAGATTTCAGTTTTTGCAGTGCATGACTTAAATACAGTAGAAAACTAACTCATTTTGTAGAATTGCTCACAATCTATGTAAAAACATTTTTAGCATTAGCTTCTACCAAAGCTAATGTTGGGTCAAAATCCAACAGAATACACAATGGAGCAAAAATCTCTTTCTTATAGGCAAAGCTGGATTGTTTGAACTCTCAGATGCTTCTTAATCTTAGTTTAGATGGAATGAAAGTTGGCAAGAATGACAACTAACTTATTTTTTATCTTTACATGACTTAATAAATGAAACTGGTGAGTTTGTCCAGCCGTTGAAGGGAACCATTGCTACTTAGCCAATCAGGACTGAGAATGAGCAACTTTTATGTGCTTTAAGATGCAAGCTATATTTGAATAATTGTCCTTTATAATGGGTGTTGATTAACATAACAGCGAAGACAAGGATTTATATTCAAACCCAAAGTTTCAAGCTCTCATGGTTTTCATTGCTTGTTTTTATTTGCTTCAGAAATTAAATAACAAAGATTTTAGTGAGTCTAAGTTTTTTATTTTAAAAAAGCTCTCAAGTTAAAAAAAAGAAAATAAAAATTTATATATATATATATATATATATATATATATATATATATATATATATGTGTGTATGTATGTATGTATGTATATATGTATATATGTATGTACATATATATATATATATATATATATATATATATATATATATATATATATATATATATATATATATATATATATATATACATATATATATATATATATATACATAGGGATTTAAATTGATCTATTTGTGGTGGAGATGGAGAAAGGTAAACGACAATACAATGAAAGGTTAATGATACACAGTAAATGTCTGACTCTCATCAGGGGTGAAAACTACACAAAAGAAGATAAACAAATGAAATGACTGTGTCAGCTGATAAGTTTGGCAGATTCCTCTATCTCGGCTGAGCATACTCATGACTCATCTTGATCCACTTAACAGCTTTTTGTTTGTCAATCTTTACTCTGTCTGATTATTTTATCAAACGTCTGGAGAGTTGTGTGACGCAGGTAAATGACTCCACCCCCCCCTGCTAACGTCTTTAAGCTTTATTAGAGGCAAGAACATAGAGAGGTAGTGTGCACATACGAGGCTATGCATGAGCAAGGTGTGATGAGGCAGCATGTGCAGCAGCACTTTTTGTTCACTGAATGTGCTGTTTCCCTGACTCTGAAACACAGTGGGCCTTTGTTTACTGTGTCTTGGCGCAGCAGGGGCACCTGGCATCACAGCAGCCCTGTGGTTCTCAGCACAGGGCTTTAAATGAGCTGAATTGTGCCATGCTGTCAGGAAAACATCACCCCGCCCCAAAACCACAATTTACAGCAAAACTGCAACAATATGCAAAGCTCAGAAGTTCTGCTAAATATCCATCCATCCATCCATATTCTGCCGCTTATCCGGGGTCGGGTCGCGGGGGCAGCAGCCTAAGCAGGGAAGCCCAGACTTCCCTCTCCCCAGCCACATTTGCCAACTCTGCGGGGGGGATCCCGAGGCGTTCCCAGGCCAGCCGAGAGATGTAATCCCTCCAGCATGTCCTGGGTCTTCCCCGGGGTCTCCTCCCCGAGGGACGTGCCTGGAACACCTCACCAGGGAGGCGTCCAGGAGGCATCCTGACCAGATGCCCGAGCCACCTCAACTGGTTCCTCTCGATGCGAAGGAGCAGCGGCTCTACTCTGAGCCCCTCCCGGATGACTGAGCTCCTCACCCTATCTCTAAGGGAGAGCCCGGCCACCCTGCGGAGGAAACTCATTTCAGCCGCCTGTATACGAGATCTCGTTCTTTCGGTCACGCCCCACAGCTCATGACCATAGGTGAGGGTAGGAACGTAGATCGACTGATAAATCGAGAGCTTCGCCTTCTGGCTCAGCTCCTTCTTCACCACGACAGACCGGCGCAGAGCCCGCATTACTGCAGACGCCGCACCGATCCGTCTGTCGATCTCACGCTCCATCCTTCCCTCACTTGTGAACAAGACCCCGAGATATTTAAACTCCTCCACTTGAGGCAGGACCTGACCCCCGACCCGGAGAGGGCAATCCACCCTATTCCGGCTGAGGACCATGGTCTCAGATTTTGAGGTGCTGATTCTCATCCCAGCCGCTTCACACTCGGCCGCGAATCGCTCAAGCGAGAGCTGGAGATCACGACCAGATGAAGCCAACAGGACCACGTCATCCGCAAAAAGCAGGGACCCAATCCTGAGGCCACCAAGTCGGATCCCCTCAACACCTCGGCTGCGCCTAGAAATTCTGTCCATATAAGTTATGAACAGAATCGGTGATAAAGGGCAGCCTTGGCGGAGTCCAACCCTCACCGGAAACGGATCCGACTTACTACCGGCAATGCGGACCAAGCTCTGACACCTGTCGTACAGGGACCGGACAGCTCGTACAAGGGGGTCCGGTACCCCATACTCCCGGAGTACCCCCCACAGGAGCCCCCGGGGGACACGGTCGAATGCCTTCTCCAGGTCCACAAAGCACATGTAGACTGGTTGGGCAAACTCCCATGCCCCCTCCAGGACCCCAAAGAGGGTATAGAGCTGGTCCACTGTTCCGCGACCAGGACGAAAACCACACTGCTCCTCCTCAATCCGGGATTCGACTATCCGGCGGACCCTCCTCTCCAGGACCCCTGAATAGACCTTACCAGGGAGGCTGAGGAGTGTGATTCCCCTGTAATTGGAACACACCCTCCGGTCCCCCTTCTTAAAAAGGGGGACCACCACCCCAGTCTGCCAATCCAGCGGTACTGCCCCCGATGTCCACGCGATGCTGCAGAGGCGTGTCAGCCAGGACAGCCCCACAGCATCCAGAGCCTTAAGGAACTCCGGGCGGATCTCATCCACCCCCGGGGCCTTGCCGCCAAGGAGCTTTTTGACCACCTCAGCGACTTCAGCCCCAGAGATAGGAGAGTCCACCCCTGAGTCCACCAGCTCTGCTCCCTCATGGGAAGACGTGTTGGTAGGATTGAGGAGGTCTTCGAAGTATTCCCTCCACCGACCCACAACGTCCCGAGTTGAGGTCAGCAGCACCCCATCTCCACTGTACACAGTATTGATGGAGCACTGTTTCCCCCTCCTGAGCCGCCGGATGGTGGACCAGAATCTCCTCGAAGCCGTCCGGAAGTCTTTCTCCATGGCCTCACCGAACTCCTCCCATGCCCGAGTTCTGCTAAATAATGGTTATAAAGCTTTTCAATTCAATTCAACTTTATTGTTGTCACAGGGTACTATACATACACGAATCAACATACAGATAATTTCAAGCTAATTCATACATATCCTATAATAGAAACCAAGTGATTGCATCGAGCCATGACTTCGATCCAATCCCCCATCCTGAGCTGCACGTGGCAACAGTGGGAAGGAAAAAACTCCCCTTTAACAGGAAGAAAACCTCCGGCAGAACCCGGCTCAGGGAGGGCAGCCATCTGCCTTGACTGGTTGGGGTGGAGAGGACAGGAAGGACAGAACAACATGTACAACTGCACTTATTCAGGAAAACCTGCGGAAAAAAAGGAGAAATAAGTTAGAGACGGCAATATTGGCATTTATTTATACATTAATATATTAGAGAAATAGAGCGAGGTACTTCTCAGTGCATCAGATAACATCCCCATTGCTACATAAGTAAAGGTTGGCTAGACTACCCATAACTATAAAAGCAAAGAGCATAACCTGGATAGTTGGGTCCCGTACATGCAGACTTCAACTCAGGAGATGCTCATATCCTAACTATAAGAATCATGGAAAAGGAAGGTTTTCAGCTCGATCTTAAAGGTGTGGAGGGAGTCTGCCTCCCGAACTCACGGTGGGAGCTGGTTCCATAAGAGAGGAGCCTGATAGCTAAAGGCCCTTCCTCCCATAGTACTCTTTGAGACTCTGGAAACCACCAGTAAACCTGCAGTCTGAGAGCGAAGTGCTCTATTTGGAATATATGGAACGATAAGATCTTGTATGTACAATGGAGCTTGGTCATAATTTTAAATGTATTATTCTCTGAGCATTAAATGACATAGATGACAATATATTTTAAACGATTTTTTTATTTGGACACAATCAGGTAAAGAAGAAAGTACATCCTCTCATTTCTAATTCAGGTGTTTATTAACTAATCAACAAGCAGCAAATGTCACGCCCTGTTATGTCCTCCCTTCCTGGTTCCACTTGGTTTATCCTCCCTCTCCAGTCACACCTCATCACGTGAATGAAGACACCTGTCCACAATCACCACCGCCTCCCTTTATAACCAACTCCCTTCTCCACAGCAGGGACCAGTTCGTCATCGTATCCAGTTCCTCGTTCCTTCTGTTTGTTAAATAAACCTTTGGATTATCATGCACTTGGCAACATAAATTCTTCTTCTTTATGATCATCTTCCGCAAACACATGACAGCAAAGACATCAGCAATGAGTTCGGAGAAGCAATTATTCCTGCCCCTCAATCTGGGATGGGTTAGAAGGTCATATCCAGGAATGTGGAAGATCATGTTGGACAACCAAGCCAAGCCAACTTTATTTATAAAGCACTTTCTGACAGCCACTGCTGAACAAAGGGCTAAACATAACATAATTAACATATTTAAGCAGAAAAACAATAAAACGGTCAAATTTAAAACCATAAAATATAAAACAATGAAACAAATAAAAACAATAAAAGCAAACTCATTCTGGGTAAAATGCCAGTGAAAATAGGTGGGTCTTAAGAAGGGATTTAAAACTGGACAGCGATGAAGCCTGTCCATCTGAGTGTACAATGCTCAGATAAGCTTAAAAAGAAACTAACCAAACAGACTCCATCTCAGATTGTCCATACCTCTGTTAGCATGTTGATTATTAAAGTTAATGACGTTTAGAAAAAGACCCAACAGGTACGACTGTTTCAGAAGGTCTTCTGAGAGACAGCTTCTCGTATATGAAGAGAACAAAGAAGCTCAGCTTACAGCTTCTAAACAATATATTGTTTGCTCATTATCCACAAACAGTTCCCATTATCTGTTAAACTTGGTGTTAAACATGGAGTGCTTGCTTTGGGCAAAATTTGCAGCAGAATGTGAAACACCTTTCAGTGTCTAAATTCTGACTAGTGTCTATAAACTGTTTCCACTTTGTGTATTCTAGGTGCACAATGAGTTCATCTTGCCATCAGAAAAGGAGGGTTTTATCTACCGGATGGGTGACATCATCAAGCGGGCCGAGGCTCTTATGGCCAAAGAACAGGCAGTCCACACCGGCGGTCACCAACTGGCCCAGCCTGCATTCCACGGCGGAGTTAACTCGTTGTCTTCCTCGCAGGTCAGCAGCAGCACCTGCTCATTTCCAGTAATCCACCTCACAGTAGTGTTAGCTGTGAACAAAAGAAGAGTAAATTGCATCAACTACGGCGTTTTCTGCATTGCTTATCTAAGCCAGCGCTATAAATCTGATATAAATGGAAAGCTTTAGTGTTGCTTCCTGCACTGGTAATAAAAAGAAAACCTCGGTGGAGTGCTTTCCTCACCGCCCCCCCCCCCCCCCCCCCCCCCCCCCCCCCCCCCTGAGCTGTAGCCTTAAAGACAGAAGGTTGAGTGTCCATAAAGCCGCCAAAAGGTAGAGCTTCCTTTTAGAAAACGATGTTATTAAAAGCGCTCATGACATAAAACGTACGATTTCCTGAAATATAAGCCATGCCTCCTTCCCACGTTCAGTTTTCCCACAACCACAAATCCTTTCCAGTGCTTATAATGAACTTTCCAGAATATCTGCCAAAAGAGAATGGGTAAAATAATTTATGCTTAGATCCACTAAGTGTTCGTGAATTAAGCTTTTGGGAAGCTGTACAATGAAAAAAAGGCTTGTCGAGGGCAGTGCCATCCTAGGATACAAAACCCCCACGCCTAATCAGATACGGTTTGTCCGTTTATGGAAAAGAAGTGACTGTTTTGCCAGCTATGTACCAAATTGTAGAGTACAAAGAACAAAATATTCTTATGCCCTGAAGGAAAAGATGACTTAAAAAAGAAAAGATGGAGAGGAATCTAAGCTTTCATGAAGTGTTTGATATAAAAAGAACTGTAATCTTCCACTCCCCATCATCTAACTTGTTCAGCATGTGTCTGACCTCCCTGGTTACATAAATACCTTAAAACACTTCAGAAAATTCACATCTGGCTTTTTTCCAACACCTGCCTGTTGTAAGGACTTCTTTAACCAAGAGCCATTATGCCTGCCTGCACTCCCTGGGTGCTATAACAAAAAACAGCAGCTATGTTAGAAAGATACTCATCTATCTACAGTGGTGCATCTCTACAAGCTGCTGTGAATTGTAGGTAGGTCGCTTTTCTGAGTCTCTATTAATAAATTCTATAAATGGAGTGTGAATCCCTGGAAAGCCAAGCTCGTCTGGCTTTTCCAACTTTCCTCTTGTGACCGCTGAGAGAGCAAGACAAACAGTCAGCAGCAAAGTCAACAGTTGTATCTTTGCTGCAGGTAAACCGTTTGCAGTCTTCACTGCATTATTTTAGCACCGTAACATGTTAACATTTCCTAATAAGCAGTAAAACCAAAACACAGTTAAGGCTCAAACGTCATCTGAAAGGTTTAATGGCAAAAAATCCCAACATTTGAGAACAGTAATTGTCAATTCACTCATTAGGTTACATAATCTGGGATCTGATGATGTGTTTACAAAGTCTTGTGCCAGTTTATTTAGTAGATGTTGAGACATTTCCAGAGCAGTGAATGTCTTTGCCTGTTGGTGGCTTTTGTAGGAAACAGGAGACAGTCATTAGAATTCACCATCTGGGAATTGAATTCTGTGAAAAAGTTTTAATAGCAATTCATCAAAAAGTTGTTGAGGCAGACCGATGGGCTCACTGACAGACCTCCGCCAGCATCCCCAGGGCCAGAAAGTCTTAGTTCCTTCACAGCTCTGCTGGATTAGAAAGCCAAGTTACAGGATTTCAAAAACTTGCTAAAAATGACTTCATGTTGTGAAATAAAAGGAGTGATAGTTATAATAGCAGAATAATAACATGAGATTTAATGTGGAAATGACACAAGTTCCTCATAGCCTTCTTAGTATCAGCAGAATAAAACAAAATCCTGAACTGTCCATCAAGTTACACACGTGTGAAATCAGGTGTTGGGGTCATATACATCACCTAGTGGTTTAGAGGCCTGCTTAAGGGATCAGCACGGGGATTTGACATGTCACAGGCAGCTTACAAAGAGCTTCTACACAGCTTGTGGAAATGGCTTTATTAGTAATGTAGTTCCGATAAAGCACTGTTAAATCACAAATGTTGCTTTACCAAATAAGGATTTGGAATTTAAAATATAAAGGAGTCGTCCGATCAAAGACGCAACAGGGAACAGGATACGTTGTTATTTCTAAATGATGATTCACTCCTCTGCAGCAGTTTTTAAGTGACTCACGAGGACCTTGATAGAAAGTCTGAACGCTTCTGATGGATTCTGCTCAACAGCATCGATCATTGGCATTTTGTCCATTTAGGAAAAGAATTACAGATTTTTTAAAATTTTTTTACAGCCTAATCTACACAGTCAGACCATGCCTCGAACACACTCGTCCTCCTCTCTGCCTGGTAAGTCTCTTGTGTTGTCTCATTAACTTCATCCAGTCATTAAAATGAATTAAAGCACCCACATCTTTTCCTCTTTTATTAATATAAAGCATTAAGCAACACAGAGTCCTTGCATTGCATTAATTAATCTTTCTCAGCATGTGTATTAACTTTTTGCATCTGTTTTTGACTGCATGCTCATTGTGTTTGTGTGTGTGTGATCATATATGAATGGAGTCCACTCATGCATGTGTGTCTTGTCTTAGACTACAGTGTGGCTAACCCAAATGTAGGGGTGCGTGGCTCTTCCCCATGCACCACTGGCGAGATCTTCAGTGCAGACATTACTTCACCTGGGCGACCTTTAATGCGCTCCCAGTCTTTCCACAACGCCCCAGGTAAACAGCCATCCAACTCTCCCTCTGGTGCCCACGTGAAGAGGCCTTGCATTGTTTACTGTTTCAGCACGCTGAAAAAATTCTTACAGTCCTTTTTGGCAAAGAAGAAGTCAAAGCAAAGCTCAGCTACCTCATAAGCACCCCCCACCTCCCCTCCTCAGGGTCCATTCTTAGTATTGTTCCGACATTTGCATGGCGCCATCCGCCATCCCCACACCTCAAAGCCCTCGTCTGTGTCTGCCTTGCTGCAGGGCCTCTGGGGTAATTACCTCACCTGAAGGGCGCTTTTTGGCTTTTAGGAAGCCGTGAATGCTGTCTCTGTGAAGCATGAGGTTTTCTCCATTGCTGCGATAGTCAGCAACATCTGTTTGCCAGCACAAACTCCTGCATAATTTCCAAGAATCTCTCCTCCCTGCCTCGAAGTCTCCCTACCCACAGCAGAAGCATTTGAAGTCAGTTTAATAGCACCATATCCTTCTTTTGCCCCCCCCCAGTTTGGCCCCAATTTGAACATCCTTATCCCCTTTCATCCTGTTTCCCCATCCTCTGCTAAAAGTCCGTATGCACATTTGCTTTCGCACCGCTCCTCACCATCACAGTGTTGCCTGACTTGTGTTTTCATCAGCGTGGAAAAAGTAGAGGCTGGTTTGCATCATCAGCAAGGGGAGGTGTGGTTTTTTTTTTAACTGTGGAGCCATTGTCGATGCGACCCTAAAACATTCCCTCAGGAACGATGTCGAAATCCCGACTTCTTTAATCTCACAATCAGACCCAAAACGTTCTGTACACACACACACACACACACACACACACGTGTGTTTAATTTAAACTCCTCTAAAAGGCGATCCGTAAAAGCCTCACTTGCTCCACTGATGCTAAATCCCTCACAGCCGTGTAAACCCGGCATGTAAATGTTCTGGCTTACCAGGGCAATTATAGTCGGATGCTGCTTTAAACAAAACGTCTTTGTTCATCATGGAGTCCTATTATTTGAAAATACAGGAAAGATTTATGTAGCAGATGATGTGTATTTTGGCAGGAGACTGAAAGAGGAGGGATTTGACACTCTGTTCAATGTTCCACTCAAACTGTACAAAATAACACTTTAGATTTTAACTTTATGTTCGTTTAGTTTATGGCTTGACTTTAGAAAGTCAAAACTGTTTTTATGTTGTTGTTTTTTTTGTCTTCCAGGTTCTCCCCACCATTATCAGCAACAACATAATCCTGCATCTCTTCTGCCCCATCATCAGCACTACCACTTGCCCTACATGGGTCACACTCACTTTCCCTTCCCATACCCAGGTTCTCCAGCATCCCCAAAGCCAGCGGGGTTCCATCCTCCCCTCACACGTGTAGCCAGTAACCCAACTTTCCCTACTGTTCCGTCCCCGACCCCGAACTCCCCGAGCCCTCTGAGTGAGACCCCAAGCCCAAGCAAGGAAAATGTCACCATGCCCCCATCTGCCCCTCAGCATCCCAACATGTGGCCCCCCCACACTCAGCCCTTATTCTCTTTGGCGAATGTAATCTCCATGGCCATGAGCATGGCTCAGTCTTTCATCCCTCCTGCAAGCCTCGCTACTCAAGGGATGCCCTCCTATCCAGGCTTCCACCGCCATGTAACAGGTCACATGACCCCTCAGTCCGGCTACCCTTCCGTCTATCCACAGCATTACCAGACTCCACTAATGGAGGCCCCTTACCCATCAGCGGGCATCCCAGTTCAGAATATCCTCAGCCCAGAGCATGCACCTCAAGTGGACGGGGTCGGCTTTCACCAGAGCGGTTTCCCACCATGGCCGCACCCCGTCTATCAGCCTTCCATGACTTCCACTCCTCCACAGACGACTCTGGAGCCTTTGCAGCAGGTTGGACTCTCCAACTCGCCCATCCTGATCCAGGACCACAGTTATGTGGCACCATACCCGGCCCAAGTTCCTTCCCAGGCTAATGTTAGATCTGAAATTTGCAAATCAAGTTCTTCATCAGATCTTTCCCCGTCGCCCCCAGTGAGCCCTGATAGCACTGTGAGTGATGATTAATTACTCTATTCTCTCAGATTAAAGACTTATTATTTTGTAAAAAATGAGCTGATTATTCAGCTCATCCATCTGCAGAAAATTATTTTGGAGCTTTGATTCCCTGCTGAACAATCCCTGGTAAAAGTTGTCCTGACATGAAGCTAATATGTGGAACTTAAATGGATGTATCTTTGAAAGCATGGATTGGATATGATCAGCTTTTCTAAGTAATAATGGAGACCAATCGAACTATTTGATCATTTTTTGACATTTTACAGAATTGCAAATTCAGAGATCATTAATTGGTTAGAGACACACTGTTTCTGGATTTTATATTTAATTCAGAAATCTGCTGATTTTGATTACTGTCTTTTTCTTTTAGCTTAAATTTTTATTCCAGTGTGTAGCATGGCTCTGATTTAAAATATTTTATATGAGTGGACGTTTTGTTTATTTTCTGTGAAACAAAAATGCTGCTTTCAATCTGGCCAATGAAGTAAATATATGTACAATATGTTTCCATCCTCTGCAGTTATCATCCTTTAACAGCCAATCCAGCCCAGCTGGACCTGAAATGAACACCAGCAGCCCGAAAGTGAAAGCATCTTCCCCAGAATCTGGTAAGAAAGTCTACATTTGTGCTCCCGTTCCTAAAACAGACTTCTCCATCATAAAGTAGACCTGGAAAATGACGTGCTGAATGATGTTTGTGTTTGCACCCCAAACAAACCGACACGCGTGAACGCACACAAATGCACCTTTAGACATTTATTAACCTTTTTTTTTTTCTAATAAATTTTTACATATTTATACAAAAAACACCTTGATGTGTCTGGTACAGAGAATTTGCTTTTTCTGAACTGCTTTCAGCTCTTTCTGAGTCCCTCTATGGACATTATCACCTACTAATGGTGCCCCAATAGCTGTTGCGTAAGTCCCCGTCTGAGTGCAATGTTCCATTCAGTGTGAACACAAATGTAGGTGTGATTGTAGCCCCACCCTCTGGGAACGACCAATCAGCAAGCGGCTGGGCTCATTAATGGCTTCTCCTCCCATGTCCACACCTCTCAGTATTTATACCGTCCTCAGAATCCCACATTCAACAGAGCCCCTCTGTTTCTGCGGGCACGGACTCAAGCACTTTGTGCTCGCTGTAAGAAGGACACTCAGTGGGCAAACTGAGGCACTGCACAGCTCCAAACCACCTAATGCTCTGCAGATGTGGGCAGAAACTCAACACTATGTGTTTAAATGTGAGCCCTGTTTTTATCGTGATAGGTTAATAGAGAAGTAGAAAAGAGAAACAACTTGGTGTAATGGGAGAACAAATGTGTGAAGAATAAATCAGGAGGGACTTGGTCATGATGACTTACTGGAAAACAGACTGAATCATTCATCAGTGATTGTCTCCTAAATATCTGTGAATTGACCCTGATTGCTTTATTCATGACTGGTTCCTGATGAACGGAGCGGCATAAAACTACTCACAACTCATTTGTTTCTAATCACATGTAGGCTTAGTAAAGGTTTTGAGGTTTTTTATCTGATTAGTTTCATTTTTTTGTCTCTGCACACATGAACCGAAGGACCACACCAGATGCTCCGTACTGAATCAGTGGTTTCTCTGTCTGATTAAATGCTGTAAGAAAAGTGTTTACTTGTGAGTTTTCTATGAATAATGATGATGCATCACAGATGAAAAGCAAATTGTACAGATTTAATCAGTTAATAAAGATTAACTACAACTAGAAACCGTCAGTTTAGATAATAGTTATTTATTAAGTGTCTATTAAATACCTAAATACTGATAATTATGTGTGAAGCACCACTTGGTTTGAAAAAGAGGCATTCGGTAATTAGTATAATCCATAAAAAAGAGACTGTATTTAGAGTCTGGAACCAGGCAATTTGCACCCAATACAATAGAAAACTAATTATAACTGATGAGCCTCTGCTTTGTAAGTGTGCTGTATAACTCGAGGTGCAGAAACAAAGTTTGACGAAGACACTTTGCTACTTTTAAGCTAGTCTCCAGTTGGTTCAGATATAATCAGCCACTATTCCTAATATTCTTAAATAATCATTACACATGATCCCACATTAAAAAAACCCACCGGATTGGGTGTTGGACTGGCAGCCAACAATGGAAAAGAGCAGATGAACCTGCACACTAAAGAGCTTCTGCATGGGACTTTATTTGCAGTCCTGACAGGTAGTGCTCCAGGCTGTTGTTCTTAGTTACTGTTTACAGTCTACTAACATATAAACATACAAAAATATATGGAAATTTTAATAATATACATATCAGTAGCCATATAATGGTCCAGTTCCAACCCCAGTATTAGTAAATAGAAGAAATAACATCTTCTATAAAAGAACCAACTTACAAAAGTTGCCCTTTAATACCAATTAGAGGAGGTGATTTGTCTGTTTTATCATCTAAAATGCAGAAAAACAAAATGTAGAGCGTCAGAGATGAGCAATGAAAAGAGGTATCCTGCTATATTATGTATAAACAATGAATTTATGTTAAATATACCTATTTTAGACAACCTGTCAGTCCAAATCCAACCCCTTTAGGGGATAAGTTACCAAGTAATTTAAAAAGAAAACAAAAGTTTTAATAGCAAAATATTTTTAATAGAGAATAATTTTAACCACCCCCTCACTGTGGATGTTGCGACCTCTTTATCTCAGACCAAAAATGTTGTGATTTTGTTTTGTAAACACTTTTTTTCCACATAGTTCCTCATTGTACTGCAGAGTTCAGCATTATAGGTGTTAACAGGATGGACTGTTTTGCCCACATTTTCCAATCAGTTCTGTTCGCAGTCAATTCTTTATTTACAAAACAGTTCTCCAATAAGAAGTCTACTTCGTCGTCTTTCGTCCATTTTAAAGCTTTCCTGATGTCTTTGTTCCTTGTTGCTCATTTAAGCAAATAGAAAAATATGATTTACTCACTTGATTCATCTCATTACCTATTAACTCATGCTGTACAATCAGTCACGTCATTCTTCATTTTTCTCTTTAATAGTTAACGATTTCCTTCCATAATAGCTGAACAGATGAAAAACAGTTTGCTGTGATCATTAAAGCTCCTACACCTACAGAAGGAAACGTTGACTTTAGGCATCTAAAGCTTAAGTGGAAACTTTCACACCTGCTGTAAGAGTTTACCAGAAAACACAGGAGATCTTTATGTAACCGAGTGATTGAGAGAACGTGAGCTTTTGTTTAGGAATGATGGCATTACAGAGTTATCACTTGAAAAAAATACAGTTAAACAGATATTTTATAAATACGCTGAAAGTAAATAGATATTATAACTGACATCATTATATAATATATTTTACATCAATGCTAAAATGCCTTTTATTTCTGTTTCCGTCTACTTTGCAGGAGTTAAGTCAACGTCAGTGACCGTTGGGCGATTTCAGGTGACACCCAGCACGGACGTCCCTGAGCCTGCTGCACCTCCTGCACCTCCTGCACCTCCTGCACCGCACAGCGACAGCAACCAGTCAGAGAGCAGCACAGAGGAGCAGGGGGAGTCGGAGACAAGCCTGGGCACCTCCCTCACCATGTCCCCTCCTCATCCACATCCCCGCAAAGGATCCAACCCCCAGGACGTTGACGGCAAGCCGGGGTGGGCCGTTAACCAGGAGCAGCAGCGTCAACAGAACAGAGACGTAGAGGGAGATGAAGATGAGGAAGAAGAGGGTCGGGAGGAGGTCACCGGGGAGCGGCAGAGGGTGAGGAAGAGAAGTCGGAGGAGGGCGTACAGCCTCAGCCTGATGGGGACGTCCGCGGACAGCGGGCTATCTCTGACTGCTGCTGAGATGGAGGGGAGGCTGTGGGACGGAGCGGCCGGCAGCCCGCAGTACGGCAACGCCCTTCACCATTTATGGACGATGACGTACAACCGCAGCGCTCCCTACCTGAGCATCGACGACTCGGACAGTGAGGATGAGGAGCTGATGGAAGAGTTTCAGGAGCTCAGAGAGAAGTGAGTGATCAAAGTGCAGTCGTTCCTTGCTGAACAGAGCGCAGAGTTAAAGGTGGGAAGTAGGAAGAAAAATGACTTTAACCAGATGCAACAGATGCAACACTGATGCTCAAAAGGATGCAATCAGCATCAACGCTTGTTGGAGCTAGTTGTGTTTTTTCCTCTTTCACAACCCTTTAGGTGTGTTTGGGGTCAGTCGAATATAATATAACAGATCAGTAATACATGATAATCTATAAATAATAAAAGCTCTTTTTTTCCCCAGTATGTTACTGTAAAGTATAAGTACATGATCAAAATATTTATATTTAATGAACTTCGTTTTGAGCAGCAGTTTCAACAGTACTTTGCCTCAGCTGATCATTTTAATGTGCGTTAAAACCAATAAATACATTTAATACCGCTGCTGTCAGGGATCATTATTCCACCTCTGCTTTAGAGTTCTAAGAACCAGCAGTTCTTCATCAATACAAATCTTATTCAACAAAGCTGAAAGGAACAGAAAAAGCAAAAATCTTGACATAATTTAGACTAAAAGAATAAACTAGTTATTTGAATTGTTAAAGAAAAGGCTTCTGTCTGTCTAGTCCAGATCAGTCCTCGAGCTCTACTCTCCTGCAACTTCTAGATGCTTCCCTTCTCCAACACACCTGAATCAAATGAATGGCTTGTTACCAAGCCTCTGCAGATCTGAATTATATGCATTTTAGGAAATTAAGCCATTTAATCCAGGTGTGTTGGAGAACAGATTAAGTTAAAAGTTGCAGGATAGTAGATCTCAAGAACCAAACCTGGGTACTCCTGGTTTAGTCAGCACAACCTTTATGCTGTTTTACTTTTTATTGTATTGTTTTCATTTAAAGCCATACATATTCTTGGTGTTTTTATGCATAATAAATGAGTATATCTCTACAACCAAAGGGTCTATTTGAGTCATAGTAAAGGAAACACTTGTTAGATTAGTTAAAAATCAGTCAATATGCAACTGGTTAATTAATTACAACGGCTCATTGCACAAATGCAGCGTTTCAGACACTTCCAGGATGAATACGAACATCTCTTTGCAGCTGTAGCTTTAACCTTCTATCGAGTAAATTATATGAACATTATCACTGCAAATTTCAACTATGATAAAGCGAAGCAGAACAAAGTTAGTTTTAGCACAGTAAGTTTAGTCCATTTGGAGATCTCCTGTTTTAAAAGGTGAATTCTCTCCAAGTATGACTTAACTCTGACTCACATTTGTTCCATTTTTCTGTTATCAGACATCTGACGGAGGTTCAGGCCCTGCAGGCCGCCCAGAAGAGAGAGATTGAGGAGCTGTATGAGAGGATGGGGAAGGCTCCCCCACCAGGAATTGTCTCGCCTGCTGCTGTGCTGTCCAGCCGGCAGCGCCGCCTGTCCAAAGGGAACGGCTTCCCATCATCACGCCGGAACAGCCTGCAACGCGTGGACATGTTGCCACTCCAAGGTAACAAAGAAATCATCTCTCCTGTTCTGATCAAATGTGTAGCAGATCTTTGTCTGACTGGATTTTTATGTCGCAAACTATTTTCTAAGGCATCATTAGGAGAAACTCTCTGGGCGGCAGCAGCAGCGGCTCGCAGGATAAATCCAGCAAAGGCGTCACCTTTGCCACCGGCATCAGTAGAATGGTGAGTGCACACTGTAATGTGGAAACTTTCTCAGCCCTTCTTATCAAACTGAACATAAAACACGTTCCTCTTCATCCTTTTTTCCATCCTGTTTCACTTTTCTAGTAAAACTCTCAGCCAAGCACGCTGTATATCTGGACTACCTCATCTCTAAGTGACTGCAAGTGGTCAAAACCCTCCTGCAGGTGGATGGCTTTCGGCAAACTGCTCCCCTCTTCATCAGCGGTCGCTCACCTCGTATGTAATCGAAACAGTCTTCAGTGGGGCCGGACTAGCGGCAGACGTCCAGTTTCCAGCCCAATGACGGCTGAAACGCAGAGATCCGAGCGGCCTGCTTCATGTTAAAAGTGACATTTTTCCTCTCTTGTAAATAAACTGTCCAAACCAAACGGTTCAGACGCAGCAAACTCGCCACGGTTCCCTGCAAAAATCTCTGTGAAATGTTTTCCTCTGAGCAATGCTTCGACGCAGTCAAGTGATGGTACAACGTGCTGCAGAATTGTGTCACTTTACCATTAAATTGACCCAGAATTTCTTATTTGTCCTGATGCTGTTAATCAATCTTAGCACAGCAATGTGAACCAGAGTGATGCTTAAAAGCTTTTTATTTACAGACGATGTCGACCTAAATTACTGTTGCTTCATCGTGACGTCAGCTGCTGACTGCACAGTGAATTTATTCCCATTCAGTAGAGCTGTGATTGTTGCCTTCTGGGGCCTGATAGGCGACAACTCCGATGCATTTTCCATTTTTGTCAACTGTCTTTGGCTGATTTAGCGAACTGATAGAACAACACACACTCCAATCCTATATTGCATCATAAAACAGTGCACAGATGTGACACTTTAGAGAAAAACATGATCAGTACAGATTATTTTTTACCATTTTACTGGTGTAAAATAGGAGGAAAAAAAACACTTGCATCATATTTATGAGTTTTAAAAACCCACTTATATTTTAGACTACTGGCTTTTCCTGTTCACTGTACATGTGTATATAACTGAATACATTCATGTTTACAAGCTATGAGTACACTAAATATTTCTGCCACCTTAATTCAGTTTAAAGTACTTGTCGCTTGTTCCATAGATCAAGCACCTTGTGCACTTTAGTAAATCTGTTTTAGTTCTCATTTGTTGTTAAAACTCTTCACTTAAGGAGCAGTTTTTCTGTTATGGGTCCAGAAGGGAGGTATATTATGCTCCTTTTTTTTTTTTTTTTTTTTTTGTTGGATTACAGTAATGATCTGTTCCCCAACAGATCTGATCATATTTAGTTGGGTGTAGAGGAAGCTGTGAATCTTTAGCTGTTGCCTTATTAAATATTCACTGTGCACGCTGAATATCCTGGCGGTCAAACTCCTGTAATGTTGTATTCAAAGAAAAAGTCACAGCTTGAAATTGTTCATGTAAATATATAATTATATTGCTTTCTGAAGCTGCTGTCCTGCCAAGATGAATCTGTGCCTTTCCCTTACAATGTCTTACTTTATATTTTTACTCAAGGTTATGTGGTTAGATCAGATTCCATATATTAAATTTTGACTAAAAATAAAAAGCAAATGTAAATACTATGGCTCTTTTTGTCCCTTCTACTTGTTGCTGTGTACATTTACATACATAAATCAGAACCTTTAAAGACTGTACATCATATAGAATCCAATACATGGGATTTTTTTTTTATTATATAAATCAACATTTCATAAGCATAAATATTAGATTTCACCAAGTTACTTTGTGCATCTTCTGCTCAGTGTTACAAGCATTCGCTTTTGTTGAAGGCCACTGTAGATCTGAAGTCAGAAGCTGACTGCTTGTGTACATTTCCCTTACATCACATGATAAGAGCTGGAAATCTCAAGTTAGAAGGTGGTAACTGAGCTCCAGTTTGGGCCTTTAGTTTAGCCATGTTGAGGTCAGTGGATTAGTCCGTTCCAATGAGAGGAAACTTATTATAGGTATAATAGGAGAATACACATCAACAGAAAAACCACACAATCCCCCCCCCCCCCCCCCCCCCCCTTCCCTATAATCAAGACAAAAAAAAGTCCACTTCTATCTTAAGATAGAAAACAGCAGTCAGCCGTGGAATTAGGATCAGTGGCATCATCAGTCCCCTCCTGGTTGAGTGGAGGATAAACACACAGTCCATCAACAGGTGGCACACCTGCCTCAGTTGGCACCAGTACTTGGTCCCTGCTGTCTCGCTCGCTTGGCCTCCTCATCGATCTCATCCATGATCCGTTCCTGGGAGACTGAAAAAAATGTGTAGCCGTCTGATTTGGCAGCAAATGGTCAAGGCAAATATTTGAAAACAGGAGGGAAAAATACACTTTACATGCCAAAGGAGTGATGCGTGCAGCTTACCGTAACGACAGAGACAAAAATGTACAACTATATTATAGAAAAACCTACTTTGTGATGACATTCTGTTTTTATGATTCCATATGTTATTAAACCTCAGTGTCGTTTTGAAATATATAGTGATTTGAAGCTGATTTGTTATACATTACTCTGATTCCCACTACTCATAATTATACTAGAAATGGTACAATATAAGCTCAATTTGGACAGGAAAAAATACTAAAAATATACTGATAGAATAAAATCTCAATGAGAATCAAAGCTAAATGCAAAACACAAATAAATACACAATAAGGCCCATTTACTCCCTTCAGAGCAGTAAAAAAAATATATGATAGTTAAATCATGATAAAAGACAGATAATTCATTTTGTTGGATTTCTGCACCTTCTTCACAAAATTTTTCAACTCCAATAGTACTGACTTCTCCATGCAGAAGTGGTAGAGTATAAGTACACGTAACAACTTAAATTCAGATTATTTCTCTCTACAGGAAAGAAGAATGATTAGTTATAAAATTATTTTTTCTGTGAACACTACCCTGCACTTCTGCTTCTTTTTATGTATTATTATTCTTACTGTTCAGCACTTTGTTGGTACTTACTATTTTATAGTACTTTATAAATAAAGTTGGCCTGGCTTTTAGCCCTTTAGGAGAAAAGGGTTACAAATGGGAAGAAAATGACATTTTTATATGACGTCTTTATTTTTTCCTTTGACAAAATAATTTGTCAGGGATATTTAACATAATGACTTATAGGTTAAAATTCTTATAGTGTAATCTTTTGCTTTCTGGTATGTATTGGGGGGCAGAAAACACAAGATTTTGAGAAACCTTCTTGCCATACAATGATGCCAAATATGTCAGAAATTGTATGTATGTATAAAAAATTAATATGACACATAGACAAGTGACCCTCACGCATAGTTTTTGGTTTTACAAAATTTCTGAATTCACTCGAAGAAACACGTTTTAACAAAAAGCTGGAAGAAGATCACAATTACCACTAATCTAATCTCTTACGTGACACAGCGGTTTAATAATTTTGGGGCTTTATTCTGTTTTCTGACACATCTGGACTGCTGGTAGATGTACTGAAACACCCGAGATTCCCTTAAGTTCAAAATTGTGTTGTAATAAATGTGGAAGGTATTTTTGTATTTTCTCACTGTTTTTCTTTAAAAGGCAAGAAGCTTCTCAACATGATTAATGTATTATTACTGAAATCGCTAGTTATTTTATTAATTACTCCAATGAAGTCCAGAAAAGGCAGATGTGTTTCTGGATATTGTAGGTTTCACTCTTTGAGTGGGTGTTTAATTAAAAACGTACCTGGACCCATGCAATGATTTAAATGATTCCCAGTTTATTTCAATTTATTTCAGCAGGTGCCATTTATAAGTTGTCCTCACTTCTCTGATATATTTTAATATTATGCACTGATAATGTACACTGTACCGTAATATCTCAATTATTTTAGTCTGTAATTATATGTTGGCCAAAGTTTTTTTTTGTATAATGAAATTTTTACTATGAGATGTCAAGTTGTGGTTTAATAATCTGTAACTTACTTTCATTTTGTAGTACTAACACTAATGCATTTTCAACATGACAAGAAACTACAGAAGCGTAGGGACAGTAGGAAGGCACCATCACTCACTTA